>NW_006209032.1:1131185-1141774 GCF_000334495.1 Tupaia belangeri chinensis | reverse complement strand
CTCTTGAGCACTCTCCAGAATAGGGGAGGAGTTCTCGTGTGCATATTAGTTGAAGTGTTTTTTTAAAAAAAATATTTATTTTGGGGTCAGCAGGTGGCATGGTGGTTAAGAACGCTAGATTCCCACATGGCTGGCTGTGGTTCGTGTCCCGGATCTGGTGGCTTGCTTTCTCACTTTCCTCCTCTCTCTCTCTCTCTCTCTTTCTCTCTCTCTCTCTGTCTCTCTCTGGTCAAATTTAAATAAATAAATAAATAAAGTTAAAGTAATTCAGGGCCGGCAGGTGGTGTGGTAATTAAGGGTGCTAGACTTCCACATAGCTGACCGCAGTTCAAGTCCTGGACCTGGTGGCTTTCTCTCTCTCTCTCTCTGTTCTCCTCTGACCAAATTGAAAATAAGTAAATAAGTGAATAAAGTTAAATAAAAGAATTTTTAAATTAAAAAATAAGTAATTAAAATATTTAATGTTATTTATTATTCTTAAAATAATTATTCTATTTATTTATTTTGACCAGAGAGAGACAGAGAAACAAAGTGAGAATGCAAGCTGCCAGTCTGGGACTTGAGCCGCAGTCAGCCATGTGGGAGTCCAGAGCCTTCACCACCACGTTACTTGACGGTCCCTGTTTTTTTGTTTTGTTTTTTTTTTTCTAATTTGCTAGAGGGTACATTTGCTAACCAGAGAGAGACAGAGAATGGCAAAGCAAGCCGCCAGGCCTGGGACTCGAACCACAGTTGGCTGTGTGAGAGTCCATTACCTTAACCACCATGCCACCTGATGGCCCCATTAGTTCAAGATTTTAAGCAACTCACTGCAGTTTTCTGCTCGGGCCACCCCTCCAGCCTCTGATACACGTGCACATGCATGTGCGCACATGCATACAGACACACACGGCCCCGCCATTTCGAGAGCCTGTGCTGGGCAGCAGCCTTGTGGCCCAGTGAGCAGAGCTGCGGCCAAGCGCCTGCCCCGAGGCTCAGCCAGGGTGCAGGGCCACGTGGCAGCAGCAGGGCCCGTGTCAGGCTGTGGTCTAGGCCTGGAAGGACAGAGGCGGCCTGGCCTGCCTGGCACACACAGCTGCCAGGGAGCCCTCCCTGTGCTGCCGAGCACTGCCAGCTCCAGGAGCAGCGCCTCGCTGTGTCCACAGAGGGCAGACTTCCTGCCCCGGCCAGGGGCCTCCCGAGCCCTGGCCTGCCACTCACCAGGCCGGCGGGAAGACAGTACTGCGTGTATACGGGGGAGCACGCAGTCCACACGGCCGCTGCAGAGGTGTGGCTACAGAGCCCCGGGCCCTCCCCGGCAGGGCTGGCCCCCGTTGGCACTGGTGACAGTTCCGCCTGTGCACAGCCAGTGCAGGGCACGGTGGTCCCGGCTCCAGACAGGCCGTGGTTGCCAGCCCTGGCTTCCCGCCATTTTAACACAGGTCCTCGTGCACTGCCCTCACAGGAGCCAGCATTGCAGGGACGCCGACCCTGTGCAGGGCAGTGGTCCCCACGTCGGCACCTCTGGTCTTGAGGCCAGGCCACAGTCCCAGAGACCAGAGAATGCACAGTGTACCGGGAGAGTATAACCTTCAGCACTCCCGCCCGGGAGGCACCGCTGCCAAGACAGCCTCTGGGAGTCCCCCCACCCATCCGCCTGTCGAACTCAGCCCTGGTGTCTGTCGCCCTGCCCTTGAAATTGGGTGCCTGGGAAAGTCACCCTTCTTAGCGGAATTGGGCTGTGGTTCGTTTTCATCAATGTCCTAATACCTCCTCGTGGTTTTGCAGGGGTGTTTTTCAGCCTTAATCGAGGTTAGCATTCGGGGGCTCCATTTACGATGGCCTCAGCGCCGAGCCTGGCACCGGGATAGAGGCCTTGTGAGGGGGACCTCAGCAGAGGAGCCTGCAACTCGCTGTCCCTGCACCTGGCAGGTGGTGCTGGGGGAGGGGCAGGAGTGAGGTCCTGGGAGGGGGCAGGAGAGGCAGCGTGGCAGGTTCCCTCCCTCTCCTCTCTTTTTCACCTTTTTTGAGAGAAACACCTGCTGTAGGCGGTCCCCTCTTTCCTGAATCCAGTCTCCCTGACCCCCTGGGGAGCCAGCTGAAAGGGGTGGGGACCTGCCCCCAGTCTCGCAGAGACTCCCGTGGGCAGTCCTGGTCCTGGCCACAGCCCTGATGCAGACCTGGGCCGTGGGGAAACGCCCACAGTGTGGGACAGGCTGAGGGGAGGGAGCCCTAGCAAGCCCAGGCCGGGTGCACGCCGGCTGCAGCCCTCCGAGATGACCCTGCGGGGCGGGGTGGGGGCAGCTCAGCTCTGCCAGGCATCCTGATTAGCTGTTCCCTGCTTAGCCGCCTGGCCTGTAACTGTGGTTGCTGGGCAACGATATTCTGGTCACCTAGCAACAGCCCTGTTCCAGGCCAGTCCTGCTTGCCCAGCATCTCAGCCCTGCCTTCCCCTCCTCCACCGGGGCCCCTCCTTCCAGGGCACCTCCGCACCTCTGTGGCCAGTGTGGGGGGTCTGCCCCCTGGCTCCCAGTCAAGAGAAAGCAAGGCCCTACCCCTTGTCCTGAAAGGCTCCCCCTGGGCACAGCAGTCTCTGGCCCGGGCTTTGGGCTCTGGAAGGCTCCATTCTTGCCGCTGATGACATGGTCACCCTCAGACCTGGGGAGGACTCTTGCTCCCCGAGGGGGAGCCAAGGGACTGATGCTCACAGGCCTTAGGCTGGGGAGGAGGATCCAGCCACGACCCCTGGGCTCTGGGAGAAAGCCCACCAGCAGGGCCTGCACACAGGGCAGGGGAAGCAATGGAGGAGGTGGGCATTGGGGAGCACTCCTCGGGCAAACAGGGGCCAGCCAGCTGGCTGCTGGAGGCCTCGGCTGCTATGTCACGGGCCAGCAAGGTGGGCAGCCACATCTGTGTCACCCGTGTCATGACATAGCCATGGCTTGGGGGCTCCGGGGAACACCTACCCTGCCCCCATTGTCACTTCACAGTGTGACCGGCCTGCTTTCTCGGCCCTGGCCTCCGTGGGATGAGGCTTTACCAGCTGAACCTGTACCCCAGAGGCCGAGAAGCAGGCAGTGTCTGTGCAGCTCCCAGGGCCCTGGGCTCCCCTGCTTAGGCCCCGACGTGCCACCCGCACTGGGCCACTCGCTTTCGGTTAGCATGTGCTGCAGGGCCCGGGGCACCCCGACCCTGACAAACAAGGGATCTGGGCCCGCGCTTGGCTTCCCTCATGCTCTTCTCTCTCGTGACATTTTGCACGGTAAGTGAAGAGGTGACTGGACCAACCTGCTGTCCGGGAGGAGCTTCCCGTGCCCGGCTCACACCCTTTCTGGGTTTGCTTTGTTTGTGGGTGTGCAGGCCAGGGTGGGGGCTTCGTCTTGCCCTCCGTTCGTCCATCGGGTCGCCTCTAGCCCTGGAAAGCGAATCTGGTCCTGAGCGTGGGTCCTGGGGTACAACAGCCTGGGTGGCCCGGGCAAGTCGCTGACCGCTGTGCTCGGGGTTCCTCCTGGATAGAAGAGCCAGTCGAAGGGCTGTTGCTCTAGCCTGAGCGCAGGGTTAAGTGCGCTCCGCGGACGGCAGGGAGGGTGAGGCAGCTGGATCCCACCTGGCCGACTGCTGTTCAAGTCCTGAACTCAGCGGCATGAAAGTCACACTAAGCACATATGCGTGTGTACCCAAAATCTCTAGAGGAGAATGGAGAAGGGACTGTGGTGCGGTCATCCCCCTTGGGGGTGATTTCCCATTTTCCTTTTCTCTGTTCTTATCTCTCCTGTGAGCACATGTGCCCTATAGCAAAAATGTTTTTAAATGAAGAAAAAAAGAAAAAGTGGACATGAGTGATTAGAGTCTGCTGGTTAAGTGGGTGGGGTCTGCTGTGATTACTATTACAAACTGCCCTGAGGGCAGCCGGCAGGTGGCACAGTGGTTAGGGTGCTGGACTTCCACATGGCAGACCGTGGTTCAGGCCCGGACTCTGCGGCTTGAGAGAAGAATCGGGTGCACGTGTGCGCATGCCCAAAGTCCCAGGAGGTGAACGGAGAAGAGAGCGCATGGCCATCTACCCTGGGAAATGAGGGCTCACTTCCCCTCTCTATGGCCAGTGCACTTGCCCTATGGCAAAATCCCACACATAAAAAACAACTTTGCCCCAGCTGGGCTCTGGGTGGCCATTTCCCGGTCTCTGGACAGTGACTGGAGCTTCATGCTGGGACAGACGGAGAGGAGTGGCAGGCCACCCGTGGTCAGCTCTGTGGCACTCCAGTCTCTGCGTAGGCTTCTTGTCCCCAGGAAAGTCCTGTCCCCCGGGAACAAGGGGAGAGGGCAGGTCCAGGTCCTGGAAGAGCATAGGCCATGGGAGGCCACCTGCCCGCTGTGCCTGGCATGTGGGCAACCGGCCACTGAGCCGGGCCTCAGCCTCGTCTGTCCTTGGGGCCTAGTGACAGAGTGGGGGCTCCGTGTACACTCGTGCTAGGGAAACTGGGGAACAGAGCACGCTGGGGCGTCTTTTCAGAGACCAGCATCTGCCCCAAACCCGAGTAACCCCCAACGACCTCCCAGTATGGGGTATCCCGGCCCTGGTCAGGAGAGGGGGGACAAGGCCCTGGGACTGACCTGCAGTGCTGGGTGTCTCGGCTTCTTCAGGTGTGGAGTGATGCTGCAAAGCAAAAAGGAAAACAGGGACTAACTGCCATATCCCCACTCAAAAACTGCATACCCAGGGGGCAGAGATGGCATGGTGGTCGAGGTACTGGATTCCCACATGGAAGACTGAGGTTCGAGTCCCGGACCCAGCAGCCTGAAAATTACAACAGATTGGGACCAGCAGGTGGAGTGGTGGTTAAAGGTGCTGGATTCCCACATGGCCCACCGCGGTTCGAGTCCCGGACCTGGCAGTTTGCTTTTTCACTTTCCCTTTCTTTCTCCCTTTGTCTGTCTGGTCAAAGTAAAGTAAATAAATAAATAAATCACAACAAACTGAATTAAATAAATAATTCTTTTGAAAAATTACAACAGATATAGATTAAGAAAGTGTTTTTTAAAAAATGAATACCCAGGAGGAGGTGGAGTCAGCCCTCTGCCTTCACATCCATCCTCTAGCCTTCGGTCCCGCCCCAGGTGGGTCAGCCCAGACTCAGCTTTGCTCTGGCTTCTGTCCTCGGAGTCCCCTGGGAAATGCGTCCTGTCACGAGGAGAGGCCCCACATCCCAGACGCGGGCTGGCCTGTGCAGAGCCGACGTCAGAGTGAGAGTCCTCCAGCCCGGGTGGCCCCAGCGACGCAGTGCCTGGGAGTCCTGCCGGCAGGAAGGCGCTGGGGCCTCACCCTCCTCTCCCGGCAGAGATCCCCGGCTTCCTGAGTGACGAGGAGTGCCGGCTCATCATCCACCTGGCACAGATGAAGGGCTTGCAGCGCAGCCAGCTTCTGCCCACCGAGGAGTACGAGGAGGCCATGAGCTCCGCGCAGCTCAGCCCACTGGACCTCTTCCGGCTGCTGGACCAGAACCGCGACGGGCGCCTACAGCTCCGCGAGGTCGGGTCCTGGCCCGAGTAGGCACAGGCTGGGGCGCCCAGAATTACCTCTCTGGGGACCAGGTCACTTGTCCAGCTCAGCTCTGGCCCCGAGAGTCAAAGGCCACCCAGACCTACTTGGTGTGCCTGGGCCCAGGGTCCCCCTCACTTCTCTGAGGAGCCCCTTGCCACCCTGAGAACTCGGGAGCCGGGAGGCGAGTCACCTGGGGCCATGGCGTTTGTCACCACAGTGTCAGAGCGGGTCTGTGTTCCTCGCCTCATGGTGGACGAGGTACAGCTCCGCAGTGGCCCGCAGACAGTCTGCATGTCTGCCCACCCTCGCACCTGGGCTTCTGGGAGAAGTTGGGCAGGGTGGAGGCCATCACCGTTCAGAACACGCCACCAAGCCTGGTCTTGGAAAGGCCTGGGTTCGTGGCCTGGCCAGGCCTTCCCCACTGCCATTCCCTCATCACGCCCAGGCCGGGTCCCTGCTGCTGCTAGCAATGCCCCCTGATGCCTGCAGGCCCTGCCAGGCTGGCCAAGAACGCCGTCGTGCTCAGCCTCCCGATGGCCTTCCCAGCCTCCTGGGTGCCTCTGGACCTCTGCCTACCCTCACTGCCACCCAGGGGCCTCCGCTCTGTCCTTTGTCCCCGCTATGCCCAGTCACCGAACCCGAGCTCTGGAGCAGGTGTGAGCCAGCTGTGCTCTGGCCATCCTGGCCGCCCCACTGAGGGGCCTTTTGTGCTTAGGTCCTGGCCCAGACTCGCCTGGGAAGCGGACGGTGGATGACGCCAGAGAACATTCAGGAGATGTACTCAGCCATCAAGGCCGACCCCGACGGGGACGGTGAGCTCACGCCTTCCCGGGGCTCCCAGGCACTGCCATGTCCTCCCCTGCCTGCCATGGGCCGCCTTGGGTGCCCACTTCTACAGGACGGTGACAGCTTAGAGAGCAGTTCTCGGGAACTTCTGACCCCCTCAGGCCATCTAGACTCAGAACAGGAAGCTGGCTGCTGGCTGGCCGAGGGCAGGGCAAGGGCGCAGCGAGGCCTGTCCCCTGCTGCAGCCCCTCTCCAGTCCCAGCAAAAGCCTTGGCCAAGCCAGGTCTCCTTGAAGTTAGCCCAAAGAGCCCAAGTCGGGGGGCGGTGGTGTGGTTAAAGCTCTGGACTCCCACATGGCTGGCCACAGTTCAAGTCCTGGACCCGGCAGCTTGACCAGGCACATGGGTATGAGTGCCCAAAACCCCAGGGGGAATAGAGGAGAGACTGTGGTGTGGCCACCCCCGGAGGGCGATTTCTCACTCTCCCTCTCTCAGAAGCAATCTGGTGAGCACACAACATTAAAAAAAAAAAAGCCATAGCACTCAAGTGGCAGTGTGGCTGTTTTGCCCACCACTGGGAGGGGTGGCAGGGAAGCTGTCGTGCAAGTGGTCCCTCTTTTGGTGACAACCCCCAAGAGGCTACTAGAGTGTGGTCCATCACCCCCAAGCCCACGTTCTGGGCCACCGGAGGAAGACAAAGCAGCCAGCAGGGAGTCCCCTGTGGCTGGGGACACAGAATGTCTGCAGGGCTGTCATACTGCCACCACTCCGGGACAGCTGGTGATGGCTCGCAGCCTTGAGCGGCCCTCACCCCCAGAGGATCTGGGCCCTCGAGTCAGGTAGAACACAGAACAGATGCAGCTACTCTTCAGAACCCCCAGACGGCAGGTGCCCCGGCAGGAGTGGGGGAACAGAACAGCCCGGCTCCTCGGCCAGGTGGGCCCCGCGAGGGTGGGACCTGAGTCACAGGGAACCCTCGCACCCTCCTGCACTAGCGGCTCTCTCTCCTCCCCCTTGGAGGGGCCATGGGATGGACAGAGCTAGGCTGGAGGGCTGGCTGGCCTAGGCCTCGCTTTGGCCACTGTCGTAGGGGTTGGGCTTCTTCCTTTTGGGGCCCAGTCAGGGCTTAAACTGAGAAAATGAACTTCTCTGGGTCTTCCCTTAGGGCCCGATGTGACAGACACCAGGTTCATCTGACCCAAGAGTCCAGGTGGGGGACATTGCACACGGCCCCCCAGTGCCTGAGGCTGGGGGCTGCCGCGGCCTGTGGGGTCAGTGGGGAGGGCAGCCTGCCCCGTGGCCTGCCCGGTGGGCACAGCGGGCCCTGATGGCTGGTGCCCTGTGCAGGAGTGTTGAGCCTGCAGGAATTCTCCAACATGGACCTGCGTGACTTCCACAAGTACATGCGGAGCCACAAGGCGGAGTCCAGCGAGTTGGTGCGGAACAGCCACCACACATGGCTCTACCAGGGTGAGGGTGCCCACCACGTCATGCGTGCCATCCGCCAGAGGTGAGCCCCTGAGGCTGTCCTCCCCGGGGCGGGGCCTGCACGGCGGTCCTCGGCTGGGCCGGAAGGACAGAATCTACTAGCCAGTTAGAATTAAGTTCCACTTCTTAGACCAGGACTTTGAATAAAAGGCAGTTAAGCCAGCAGGTGGCATGGTGGTTAAGGCAGCTGGATCCCACATGGTTGGCTGTGCGGGTCAAGTCCTGGACCCAGTGGCTTGGAAAACATGCTGGTCACGTGTATATGCAAGCCCAAAATCCCAAGAGGATGGAGGAGAAAGGCCTGCTGTGTAGCCATCTCCATGGGGGGTGCTTTCTCGCTTTCTCTCTGTCTCGTTCTCAAGCTCATGTGCCCTATGGCAAAAAACAAAATACAAGCGGACAGGTAATTAACCAAGGGAGACGAGCCCTAATTGTGAGTGTACAGTATATAGTTAGAGACAGATCAAACATTGAGTGTTTTGCAAACTAGAGAAATTACCCCTTATCTCTGTCCCACAGGACCCTCTGCCCCTAAGCAGGCAGGGGTTCCAGATAAACAGTGTCTTTGAGGTGACAGCCTCATCCTCCCCATCACCCTAATTGAATGCAAACCTCATCTGTCCTACCCAGTGGCATCCAGGGAGAACCCGCCTCCTGAGTAACTGCAGGAGTAACCCTTCCCATTCTGAGACAGCCTGAGGGGCTTCCCGGGAGGTGGGCAGCAGCAAAGTCCATGGTCCTCGTGGCCAGCTCCTGCAGGCTGCCGCCTTGCACCGGGCTGACCCTGCAAATGGCTGCTCCCCACAGGGTGCTGCGCCTCACTCGCCTGTCGCCTGAGATCGTGGAGCTCAGTGAGCCGCTGCAGGTGGTGCGCTATGGTGAAGGGGGCCACTACCACGCGCATGTGGACAGTGGGCCTGTTTACCCAGAGACCATCTGCTCCCACACCAAGGTGGTAGCCAACGAGTCCGTACCGTTCGAGACCTCCTGCCGGCAAGTACCTCCCACCTGCCTTAGATCCCCAGACCTGACACTGCCATGACGCGGGCCCAGCCCCTTTGTGGGCATGCCCTTTGGCATGGGGTCAGGAGAGCCCTGGGCCATCCTGGTCAACAATGGCCTTAGCTTTCCTTTGACTTGTTTACCAAGTTCCAGGAAAGGGGATGCCCCTGGCCATCATGTCCCCTTGAGTCAACACAGATTGAGGGACCCACGGACACCAGGTCATGCTCCCAGAGCTCCAAAGGGGGCAAGGCTGGGCCCCAGTTCTTTCCACTCCCCCTCCCCCCATACTGATCTTGATGCCCATGCTGGAGGCCCCAGCGTCTCTGTGACACTGTGCTCCCTCCCCTGCCAAGCATGAAGGCGTCTGCCCTTCTGGATCCGTCCCTCCCGGTCCCCAGTGAGACCTGCATGACCTTGCAACTCTCCCAGCCTGCCCCTGGTCAGGGCCATGTAATTCGGCCCAGTGCCCCTATGATCCGAGCCAAAAAATACTCGACACACAGTAAGAGACTGGGTTTGGGGGAAAGAGGAGGGGTCAGGGACATCTTGGTTGTGTCCTACCCTGTTGTCACCCATGCCAGCCTGCCCCTCTGGTTCCTGGGGACCTGGGACAGGTAAGCCCTGGAGGCATCTGCAACCAGGGACCTGCTCAGCGGCCCCCTGCCTTGCAGCTACATGACAGTGCTGTTCTATCTGAACAATGTCACCGGTGGGGGCGAGACTGTGTTCCCTGTAGCAGACAACAGGACCTATGATGAAATGGTAAGTGCCAGCTTGGTCTGGGACGAGTGCAGTCCCCTGGGCAGATCTGGCTGGTTTCCCTTGGGCCACCTTTGCCATCTGCCCATGGCTCCTGGTCGTGCTGCGAGGACAGTCTGACGGCCCACCACCCTGCTGCCCACAGAGTCTGATTCAGGACGATGTTGACCTCCGTGACACTCGGAGACACTGTGACAAGGGGAATCTGCGTGTCAAGCCCCGGCAGGGCACAGCCGTCTTCTGGTACAATTACCTGCCTGACGGCCAAGGTGAGAGCCAGTGGCCAGGCCAGGGGATTGCCGGAGGGTTCCCCTTACTCAGTCCCCTGCCCGCCACCCCAGAAGGCTATTTCTGGCTGTCCTCCAGATGTTGTTTGTCCCTGGTGCCTCCCAAAGGCCATCCTTAGTGACATCAGCAGGCTGCCCCAGGCCCCTGTGAGGACCCCGGCCTTGCCTGGTGCCCTATAGCTTCCTGTTCTCTGGGGCTGGGATATCCCTCACCAACCCTGGCTATGGATAGGCCTGGCAGCAAGAAGGCGTGTTCCCAAGGTGCTGACGTGGCTAGTGGGGCCAGCTCCCACGGAGGGCACCTCGTGCACAGCGGCTACCGCTGGCCTGCCCTCTGGCTCACACCACCCTCGTCCCCTAGGTTGGGTGGGCGACGTGGACGACTACTCCCTGCATGGGGGCTGCCTGGTCACGCGCGGCACCAAGTGGATCGCCAACAACTGGATCAACGTGGACCCCAGTCGGGCACGGCAAGCGCTGTACCAGCAGGAGATGGCACGCTTGGCCAGGGAAGGTGGCAGCGATGCGCAGCCCGAGTGGGCCCTGGATCGGGCCTACCGCGATGCGCGCGTGGAGCTCTGAGGAGGGTCAGCCCCGGCCCCCGCTGCGATGCCCACCGCCCAAGGCCGGACTGAGCTGTCCTGTCCTGCTGCAGACTAAAGGCCTGGCTGATGCCTCGTCCGCCCCCGCCACCAGCCGCGATTACGGCGCAGTCCCCATATTCCTGTTATTTATTGTGTGCAA
>NW_006209032.1:1125923-1130277 GCF_000334495.1 Tupaia belangeri chinensis | reverse complement strand
CGGAGGGGCGGGAGGGCAGAGGGGCGCGCGGCCCCGCGTCGGCCTCGGTGGACCTCCCGCAGGAGGAGGCGGAGAGCGAAGCCCGCAGGGGGCGGGGCCGGGAGAGGGCGGGGGTGGAGCCTCCGCGGCGCGCGGCATGGGGAGGCTTTTTCCCCTAAGATGAGGACGAAGCTGCCCTGCAGTGGAGGATAGGGTGGGGGACAGTAGCGCTGACGGCTGGGAGGCCGGGGAGAGCATCCCTGCGCGGGAGCAGGCTGGCGCCTGGGGTGGGGGACGGGGAGCATAGCAGGGTTGGACGGCCACAGGCTCTGATTGGACTTTACACCCACGCAGTGGGGGGACCGCTGAAGGGTTTTAAGCAGGAGAATGACTTGAGAAATACAGTTAGAAAGTTCTCCTAGTAACTTCCCCAGCTCCTGTGACTTTTATATATTACGAGTTTTTCATTTTCTTATATTCATACTTCGCCAGAGGGCACATATGCTTGCCACAGAGGGAGGGAGAAAGCACCTCCCAGTGGCAGTTGGGTCACCTGCAATCCTTTCTCCATGTCTCCATCCTGCGGGGTTTGGGGACATGCGTATACACACCCCTTCATCTGGACTGCATACCCTGGAGTCCTCACCCTGTCCCTTCAGGGTGGCCCCTGGATGATGCTGGGCATGCTCAGATTAGCACAGGGTCCTCATCTGCCCACAGGGCCGCTGCATCAGACAACCCTTAGCCTCCGTGGCAGGATGTTCGGTGGCCCCGGCCTTACCTGCTTGTAGCACAGCGCCCACCTTGTCTCCTGGTGGGAACTGCACTGTGCTGAGAATCAGAACTAGAATTTTTCATTTTATATCATTTTATTCATTCTTCATTCATGGTATAGTTCATTCATTCATGGTATAGTACGTGTCTGCGTGAAAGAGAAATTGGGGGGCGGGCACCATCTGCAGGGTTTGGCCACATCAAGTCCCCTTCTGGTCCTGGGTGCAAGCTCTCAGTGACTGCACCTCGTTGGTCCCGGCTGAGGGCTGGGCCCTCTAAGCCCAGGCTTCACACACAGGGGGGACTTGCTGCCCCGACCTCAGCTGCCAGGGTGTGGGCTTTCTTTCCTGGGTGTCTGCGTCAGTCCTGAGTATTCCTGCGTCTTCTGTGATGCTGAGATGCCACTGGGCCCTGGAGGCTGGATGGTGGCCTTAGAGGGACAGCCTCTCCCTAAGGGTTCAGGAAGGATAAAGCTGAGGATCTGGGGACTCGAGCTCAGGGGCTCCGGAAGTCTGGAGGCTGAGTGAGGTGGCACGCAGAGCAGGCTGTGAGTTTGGGGGATTCGTAGTTGAACTGACAGGACCTGCTGTGCTGAGCCGAGCTGAGGTGGAGACCAGGGAAGTGCCGGGCTCAGCTGCAGGTCCGGAAAGGCCCCTGCCCGGGACGTTGGTTAGGGAGCAGCGCTGACCTGGCTCTCTGCTCCGTCCAGGTGAGGGGCCCGATGTCCTGGTGTACAGCTTGGACCTCAGTGGGCACCTGCGGATGATGAGGCGGATGCAGAACCTGCTTGGCCACTACCTTATCCATGGCTTCCGGGTGCGACCAGAGCCCAGTGGAGACCTTGACTCGGAGGCCATGGTGGCTGTGTTTGGGAGCAAGGGACTCCGAGTTGTGAAAGTCAGCTGGGGACAGGGCCACTTCCGGGAGCTGTGGCGCTCTGGTCTGTGGAACATGTCTGACTGGATCTGGGATGTGCGCTGGCTGGAGGGGCACGTGGCCTTGGCACTGGGTCACAACTCCGTGGCGCTGTACGACCCTGTGGTGGGCTGCCTGCTGCAGGAGGTTCCCTGCACCGACAGGTGCACCCTCTCCTCAGCCTGCCTGATCGGGGACACGTGGAAGGAGCTGACCATAGTGGCAGGAGCTGTTTCCAACCAGCTCCTGGTCTGGTCCCCAGCCACTGCGTTAGCAGACGACAAGCCCGTGGCACCCGACCGACGGGTCAGCGGGCATGTGGGTGTCATCTTCAGCATGTCGTACCTGAAGAGCAAGGGCTTGCTGGCCACGGCTTCAGAAGACCGAAGTGTGCGCATCTGGAAGGTGGGCGACCTCCGAGTGCCGGGCGGTCGGGTGCAGAATATCGGGCACTGCTTTGGGCACAGTGCCCGAGTGTGGCAGGTCAGGCTCCTTGAGAATTACCTAATCAGTGCGGGAGAGGACTGTGTCTGCTTGGTCTGGAGCCATGAGGGTGAGATCCTTCAAGCGTTTCGGGGCCACCAGGGCCGTGGGATCCGGGCCATTGCTGCCCACGAGAGGCAGGCCTGGGTGATCACCGGTGGGGACGACTCGGGCATCCGACTGTGGCACCTGGCAGGACGTGGGCCCCCAGGCTTGGGGGTTTCTGGTCTCTGCTTCAAGTCCCGTAGCAGGCCAGGTTCCCTCAAGGCCGTGACGCTGGCTGGCTCCTGGCGGCTGCTGGCAGTGACTGACACGGGGGCCCTGTACCTCTATGACCTGGAGGTCAAGTGCTGGGAGCAGCTGCTGGAGGACAAGCAGTTCCGGTCCTACTGCCTGCTGGAAGCGGCCCCGGGACCCGAGGGCTTTGGCCTGTGTGCTATGGCCAACGGGGAGGGTCACGTCAAAGTTGTCCCCATCAACACTCCAGCTGCTGCTGTGGACCAGGCCTTGTTCCACGGGAAGGTGCACAGTGTGAGCTGGGCCCTGCGTGGCTACGAGGAGCTCCTGCTGCTGGCCTCGGGCCCTGGCGGGCTGGTGGCTTGCCTGGAGATCTCTGCGGCGCCTTCTGGCAAGGCTATCTTTGTCAAAGAACGCTGCCGGTTCCTGCTGCCCCCAAGCAAACAGAGGTGGCACACGTGCAGCGCCTTCCTACCCCCGGGTGATTTCCTCGTGTTTGGGGACCGTCGGGGCTCTGTGCTGCTGTTCCCTTCCAGACCGGATCTGCTCAAAGACCTTGCCATCGGGGACAAGCCTGGCACTGGTGCAGATGGTGGCAGTGGTGGGGGAGAGGATACGTCGACTGGGTGGGGCCCTGTGTCTGTTCTTCATTCTCTGCATGGGAAGCAGGGTGTGACGTCGGTCACCTGCCAGGGCGGCTACGTGTACACCACAGGACGTGATGGTGCTTACTACCAGCTCCTCGTGCGAGGGAGCCAGCTCCAGCCGGTCCTAAGGCAGAAGTCCTGTCGAGGCATGAACTGGGTGGCTGGGCTCCGCATGGTGCCTGACGGGAGCACGGTCATTCTGGGTTTCCATGCCAACGAGTTTGTAGTGTGGAGCCCCCGGTCTCATGAGAAACTGCACGTCATCCACTGCGGAGGGGGGCACCGCTCCTGGGCCTTCTCCGATACCGAGGGGGCCATGACCTTCGCCTACCTCAAGGATGGGGATGTCATGCTGTACCAGGCCCTGGGCGGCTGCACCCGACCGCACGTGATCCTGCGGGAGGGCCTGCATGGCCGGGAGATCACCTGCGTCAGGCGTGTGGGCAGCATCACCCTGGGGCCTGAATTCGGGGTGCCCAGCCTGATGCACCCTGACTCCCTGGAGCCTGGCAGCGAGGGGCCTGGCCTCGTTGATATCGTCATCACGTGTAGTGAGGACACCACCGTCTGTGTCCTCGCTCTGCCCACAGCAACGGGTTCAGCCCACGCGCTCACAGCTGTCTGTAACCACATCTCCTCGGTGCGCGCCTTGGTGGTGTGGGGCGTTGGCACTCCCGGTGGCTCTCAGGACCCTCGGCCAGGCCTGACCGCCCGAGTGGTGTCTGCAGGGGGCCGGGCTGAGATGCACTGCTTCAGTATCCTCGTCACCCCCGACCCTAGCACTCCGAGTGGCCTTGCCTGCCATGTCATGCACCTCGCATCTCACCGGCTGGACGAGCAGTGGGACCGGCAGCGCGGTCGGCACCGGACAGTCAAGGCAGACCCAGAGACCAGGTAACGGGTGCTGCTGGTTGGAGGCATGGGGTGGGACTGCAGGGCAAGTCCCCTGTGGGTGGCCCAGGGCTCGCAGGGCCCACGTGAAGCTATGTTCCTGCAGGTACATGTGCCTCACTGTGTGTGAACTAGACCGGTCTGGCGTGGGCCCCCTCGTGGCTGCAGCCTGTAGTGACGGGGCAGTGAGGTGAGCATGGCGGTGGCTGGGAAGCAGGATGAGAATCTGTCTTGGGTGGGTGCTGAGCCGCCCCGCCTGCCCCCAGGCTCTTTCTTTTGCAGGACTCTGGGCGACACCTGCAGCTCTTTGCTGAAACCTTTCACCATAAGCGCTGTGTCCTGAAGGTCCACTCCTTTGTGCACGAGGCACCCCAGCAGCAGCGGTGAGCAGGCTGGCTGGTAGCCACACATGGGACGGAGTGGTGGGT
>NW_006209032.1:1122022-1125480 GCF_000334495.1 Tupaia belangeri chinensis | reverse complement strand
CTGGTAGCCACACATGGGCGGGAGGGAGGGGTTCCTGTGGCCCTTCGCCCCTCTCATGCCCTCACTGTCCTTCCCTGGTCCCCAGGAGGCTGCTTCTCTGCAGTGCAGCTACAGACGGCACCCTGGCCTTCTGGGACCTCACCACTGTGCTGGACCGAGGCTCCACTGCCCTGGAGCCTCCAGTGGAGCCTGGGCTTCCCTACCGTGAGTAGCTCGTGGCCAGCCCTCCTCGCCCTGTACTCTGCCTTCACAGGGTAAGGCAGGACCCTGAAACCCATCCTCTTCTTGCAGGGCTAGGCACCCCCTGTCTGACTCTCCAGGCCCATAGCTGTGGGGTCAACAGCCTGCATACCTTTCCAACACGCGAGGGCCACCAGCTTGTAGCCAGTGGCAGTGAAGACGGCTCCCTCCACATCTTTGTGCTTGCTGTGGAGACACCCGAGCTGGATGAGGCGGCAGGGCACGTGGAACTGCCCCAGCTGCGTGTGCTGGAGGAGTTCTCCGTGCCCTGTGCACATGCCGCCCATGTGACAGGCCTCAAGATCCTGAGCCCGAGCCTCATGGTCTCAGCCTCCATCGACCAGCGGCTGACCTTCTGGCGCCTGGGGCACGGCGAGCCCACCTTCATGAACAGCACAGTGTACCATGTGGCAGATGTGGCCGACATGGACTGCTGGCCTGTGAGCCCCGAGTTCGGCCACCGCTGTGCTCTGGGCGGCCAGGGCCTGGAGGTTTACAACTGGTACGATTGAGGCACCCCATGGTGGCTGGTGTGCGGGGCACAGGCCTGCTCAAGACAGCGGCAAGGGACCAGCTTTGCCTGTGCCCAGTGTGGCAGGGAGGTGGCGGCCACAGGAGCTGGCAGAGAGCAGAGGGCCACCCGGCAGACTGACGCTGAGCCCACGCCCCAGACCGGACGTACCTTTGTAAATGAAGCAATTTATTTTGGCTCCAGGTTCTTAACATGTGTTCAGCTGAGGACTTTGTGACTGTTCCCAGATACTGGGTCTCTGGCCTCAGACGCGGCTTAGTGGTGGGAGGCCCAGCAGGGCCAGGCCGGCGTGGAGCACCTCCTGCACGGCCCTGAGCAGCTGCAGGCGGGCGAACATCTGACCGAAGAGGTGCGGCCGAGGCTCCTGAGGAGAAGGGGCCTCTCATCTCACCCTCTGCTTTTGTAGCCTTTATCCTGCGCCCCTGCCCCCCACCATGCTGTGTACTCACCCCTAGGATGTGCACTCGGTTATAGTATGAGCTGAAGTCCATGCTGAGCTGTACCAGGAACTTGCACACCTAGAGGGAGGGAGAGTCACTGGCCTGCCTGCTGCTGTGCCCAGCCCCAATAAAGGTGGAGTGTGCAGTTCTGCCTGGCCTGTGCTCACCGTCTCTGTGCGTGCGGTGACATGGAGCCCCGGGGCGGAGCTTGCCAGGACCGCCGTGGGGCTCAGCAGGTCTGGGAAGGGGAGGACGCTGTTGAAGAGCAGCAGCCACTCACCCTGTGGGAGAGGAGGGTGCTAGCATGGCGAGGCAGTGCCTCCCACGGGTGCCCGCTACCTGGAGGGATACTCACCTCATCATGGAGCAGCGAGAAGTCCAGACTGCTCACGGGTGGGAAGGTGGGGTACACACCTTGTTCCACACCCCGCATGTAGCCCTCGAAGAGGGTGGCAAGGCGGGCACAGTTATACATGACGAAGGTGCCACTCTTGGTGCCTTTTGTGGAGATGCTGCTATCAGCCAGAGCCAGGAGGAGCTGGGGAACGGGGGCACAGCTGCAGAGGGAGGACAGCCACCGTGCCCTGGCCCTGCAAGGCGCCCAGGCTCACCTGATTCTGTGGGGCTGTGCTGAGCATCTCAAACTTGATGGTGGCTGCACAGAGAACCCCAAAGATGTCCATCCAGGCCGGGTCTGAGGGAGTACAGGTCAGTCGGTCAGTCCCTGCAGGGGACAGCAAGCAGGGTGCAGATGGCCTGCCCTACCCCAGAACACAGCCTGGGTCTCCCAGGCTCACCTTGTGCCAGCTCCTCACCGTGCTTCAGTGCTGAGGCCTTGCGTACCTGGGCATGTCGGAATCTGCACATGGAAAAGAGAGGGTGGGTCTGCGGGGTCCCAGCAGACTCCTCCCGCACCCCTGGCACAGGCTGCCCCTCACTCACGCGTAGTACTCAGGGGCGGTGAGGGTGCTAGCTGTGCCAGCTGCTTTCACTGGGCCACAGACCAGGTGCTTCTGTGAGGAAGATGGCAGGGGCTTAGGTGAGGTAGTGCCACCCTCCGGCAGGAAGTTCCTTGAGGACTCAGCTCAGTGTCCCAACTCCTCAACCTGTACCCACCACTTTTAGCACCTCCCTCTCAAGCCCATGCCAGCGTCGATCTATCCTCCGCGTCCCTGGCATGGGCCTCTAGCCCCACCTTACCCAGCACCAGCTGGCATGCCCTCTGCAAGTCCACCCTATCTCCCCAGAAGTCAGGCATTGACTTCTGGACTGTGGCCTCACAGGCCCCTTGGTGGGTTGTCCGGGTGGGGGTGGGGGCTCATCATCATGGACCTACCTGATGGAGAGGAGCCCGGTCATCCAACGCCCACCAAAGCAGGTCCAGCTTTTGCTGCTGGAACTCCTCCTCGCAGCTCACCACATGCACCACTGTGCAGCTGTCTGCGCCAGCATCTGCGGCTCCAGTCGTCTACAGGAGGAGGACAGCCCGTGTGGCCAGGCAGGCCATCTCCTTCGCCAGGAAGCCGCAGGGCTGGGAGTCACTTACCAGGCCTGAGCAGCTGTCCTCTGGCCAGTGCTGTACTGCCTCCTGCAGTTCTGCCAACACAGACAGCAAATCCTCGGTCACTGCCGGAAGAAGAGCCAGGGGCTGAGGCTGGCGGTGAGCGCACAGGCGCCCCTCCTCTCTGGCCCTGCTGGGCTCCAGGCCCTACCCAGACAGCTGTCCAGGTTGGGGTCATAGCCAGCTGCTCGGCCTCGTTCTTCTACAAGCTTCTTTAGGCACAGCCTGCCCAGAACGCCGGGGGGCAGTGTCCTGTCCAGAGAAGAGGGGAGCTCCGCCAGGGCGCGGCTCCTCAGGCTTTCTGTCGGGGTGCTCTCCGAGGCAGCAGGCCAGTCCACCCGCAGTTGCTGCAGGAAGGCCTGCATGTGGGGATCTCGCACCGCGGGCACTAGGCGAGCATGCACACTGTCAAACGAGGGTGGGGGTCTCAGCCTGCGTGCCAGGGCCAGCTCGCCACGACTTCCCACTCCTACCAGCTGTCCCGAAGAGCAGCCTCCTCCCCACCCGCTAAGGTTCCACTTTCTCTTTTTCCTCCCTGCTCACCCGTGCGCGCGCAGAGCTCGTGCCAGGTGATCGGCCACGAGCACGGCTCGCAGCTGGCGAAGGCGGAGTGCGCAGGGCGTGCCGCGCAGCGAGGGGCAGTGCAGGATGACGCGCGGGCCCGGTGCGGCGGGAGCGGCGCGCG
>NW_006209032.1:1102745-1121133 GCF_000334495.1 Tupaia belangeri chinensis | reverse complement strand
CGAAGACCGCGGGCCGCTGCAGCTGGAGGGACAGACCCGCGGGGGTCGGCGCGCAGCGCAGCACCGGGGCCACACCTGGGCCCTGTAGGCAGGCAACAGCATGTACAACGCGATCGGGCACCTGCGGACGGACCGGAATGGGAGCGGACCGCTTTACTCCCCGAAACCCCTGGTCGACAGCCCCCGCCCGGCTCGTGCCTACCTGCCCCTCCCCGAAACGGGCCTGGAGTGCGCGCCGCGGCGCCAGGAAGTCTCGGGCACGCAGGTGGCGAGCGCGCGTCTCCTTGAACCACACGGGGTCGCCTGGCCCCAGGGCCGCGTTGAGGGCTCCGAGGGTCTCCCCCAACCCAAGGCGCCCGGTCGCCATGGCGACCGGAAGGAGTAAGCGGAGCAGGAAGCGAAATCTCGGGAGGTGGAACTTCCGGAAGGGCAGACTGAAGGGGGCGGAGATCCGGCCGCGGCCCGGAGCCGACAGGTGCGCGGGAGTGAGCGGGCTTGGCAGCCCTCGACCCACCGCCGCTAGCGCTCCCTCGGTGCTGTCCACCTGTTCGCTCGGCCCCGGGTCCGAAATCTCGGCGGCCCTAGGGTTCTTTCGCCGTTGCCCTGTACTAGCGACCAAGGGGAGGACCCTCGGGGCCCGGTGAGGGCTCGGCGCCTTCTCTTCTCATCCAAGTCTCACATCTTTGTGTTTGTGTGATAACGTCTCGTTGCCCCCATTTTACGCGTCAATCAGATGTCCAAATGATTTGTCACTGGCACAAGGCATTAACATGAACGCCACTCTCACGACGTACTTTTAAAATCCCACGTTGTGTTGTGCAGTTTCAGGTTACTTGCAAGCATTTCTGTCGTTTGAAATAATCTTTATTCCCGATAAATGCTCACTCAGAATTTTCTTGTAACATCCAATTAGAACCATCAACTTCATAGTTCCCCAAATTACTAGCTTTTAATATTTTTCGTTTAATTTAGTGTATTTTAACAGTGATCCTCCCGCTTCCTGTTTTAGGTTATGAGTCACTGTGGGCAAAGATCACAATGTGACCTAGAGAAGATTCCGCTAGAGACCTCAGTCGGAGCATCCAGCTCCTCTACTGTGAAAGCCGCCCCACGAGGGCCCCCACATGCTTTCGTTTCGATGTAACTTATTAATCCCCCTGCCCCCCACTAAATAGAGCCAGCCCGATTTTGCAGAGCTGGAGGAACCCCTGGTCTCTGCCCTGGAGTGGTGGTGCTGGTGTGTGTGCACGAGCGTTGGGGTGGGGGGTGGGGTGGATGGCAGACCTGGGGAGAGGGAAACCTAGGGGCAGGAAAAGCTCGCCAGGGCTCCTTCCTGTGGAGCCTGGCTGGGAGGCGCCGAAAGAGCACTGGGCGGACACGACATTCCCGATGGCTTCTTGGGTGCCCACTCAACGGGAGTGATCGTGTCATTCCAAAGCGCTTTCCATGCCGCAGGCGCAGGACCTGGAGACATGCTAGCCGATTTGGGGGCCAAGGCCGAGCTCAGAGACTTAAGCTACTCTCGGTCTGCGAAGACGGTTGGGGTGGTTTTTCCCCAGGAAGTGAAGGGCTATCTTTAGCAAACTGCGGGCTGGGGCGGCCCTGTGGGACTCACCGCCATTGCAGCCCTACCCGGAGGCCTTGGGTACACCCTCCCTCGCCAGTGATCCCTGAGGGTTCCAGAGATGGCCACCAGCCGTGGCTCTCCGACGTCTACATCCGCCACCTGCAGCCTGAGGGCGCACCTGCGAGAAGGACGGAGACCAGAGCGGCCCAATAAAGTACGTCTAGGGGTCAGGGGCCACCCCATCTGGGCCAGGGCGCTGCTCAGGCAGAAGAGCAGGGAACGAAATCCAAGCGCAGCTGGAATGCTCTGGAGACAACAGCTGCTTTTGGGATTCCGTTGCCCGCTGTCCAGCCGTTGGAGGGGAGGCTCCTGCCCCCGGGTCACTCGCCCTGGGGCCAGACCAGAACCCGCCCATCCCCAGTCCCAGGAGGCGGACCCGGGAGACGGCAGTGAAACCGAAGTCTAGTGGGAACGAGGCGCTCACCTGGGCCCCAGAACAAAAGAAGGGGAAGTGGGGGGCTCCCCTGGAACTGGGTCCCGATCCGGATTAGATCCGCGGGGCAGGATTAGCCCTGTCGATCCCACGCAGCCAAGGCCACTGGTGTGACGGTGGCGGGGCGGGCTTCAGAATCCGCCAAGAGGGAAGAGTACCAGTGGGGCCGGAGAGGAAGTAAACCCGCGCGTCCTCCTTGGGGACACCCCCGCGCTCGGGGCCCTTTGTCCGGTGACGCTGCCAGCGCCCGGGGCGCCACACACCGAACGGGCCCACACAACAGTGTCGGGAGCCCTGAAAACCCACTGCGTCCCGCTCTGGCAGACTCACCGCCAGGCACCGACGGCGCCGAGCCTCCCGCCCGCCCAGGCCTGCGGGTAGCGAACGCGACAATGTTCCCCTGAGGCCACGACAGAACCGGAGCGCGGAGGTGCCCAAACCCCGCGCGGACGCCAGCGACTCTGGCGCCAGTAGGCCCGCGCCTCGGCTCAAGACGGGGGGCGTGGGACTCTCGGGGCGCGAGCAGAGCAAGCGAGGAGAGGGTGATGCTCCAGGCGCTGCCTAGTTCGAGTCTGGTCCGGTTCGGCCCGGCAGGTCCCACCAGAAGAGGTACGACAATACCACCACCGCGTGCCCTTCCGCTTGCTCTGGCTGCCCGCAGCCTTGGAGCCATTTTAAGGCGAAACCACTTAGCCACGCCCCCTCGCGTTCCCAAGAAGCCAATCCATGCGCGGCCACGCCCTCGCAGAGCGCGGCGGCGCCGCCAACGGTCGCGCGGGTGACGGTTGGGGAGGGGCGTGATTGCCAGGAGAGCCCGGGAAACCTGAGCCGCCAGCCCCGCCCACCGAGCCCGAAGCCCCAAAGCCTGGGATTAGGGGTTTGGAGCTAACACCACGCCCAGGCCAGGGCGGCGAGCTGGGGGGCCAGCCTGCCTCTGCCGCCCAGGCAGCGCCCCGAGGGCGGCCACAGTACAGGTGTCCCACTCCCCGGGGACGGTCGGTGGGGATCCGGGGGCGGGACAGGCGGCAGGTGCTGACATCGGAGCCGCGCCGGGGGACGCGCCCTTCAGGGAAAGATGGCACTGGGCTGCGGGCCGAGCGGCACCGTGCCCTCCGAGACACAGGGGGCGCTGTTGCCGCGTCGGGACAGGCTCCGCGGCGGTCCCACCAGCCCTGCGACGGCCTCGCTACGCGGGAGTCAGCCATGGCTGCTGCTTTCGCACTGCGCACCCTGTGTCGAGCGCGACCCGCCCTGCGTTATCCGCCCGTCCAGCTGTCATGGTGAGCCTGGATCCCGCACCCGGACCATCTGCCCTGCAGGATCCGGAACCCCCGGTCTGGCACTGCCCGGGCACACGCCCCTGACCTTACCCCTCCGCAGGACCCCACGGCGTGGCCATCGGCTTTCGCCCGCAGACGACGAATTGTATCAGCGGACGCGCATCTCTCTGCTGCAGCGCGAGTCCCCTCACGCCATGTACATCGAGAGCTACAGCAGCCGCGGCTTCATGGTCAACGGAAACCGCGTGCTCGGGCCCTGCGCGTTGCTCCCGCACTCGGTGGTGCAGTGGAACGTGAGCCTACCCCTCGGTGGGAAACGCCGGAGTCGCAGCCGTCTCCCTGCTTGTGTCCCTGGCTAATCTGGCCTTTCCCTGTTGGCTCCAGGGGCAAAAGGTGCGTGGGTTTGCCTGTCGTATTGACCCGCCTTCTCTCCGGATAGGTGGGGTCCCACCTGGACATCACGGAAGAGAGCTTCTCCCTCTTCTGGATGCTGGAGCCCAGGATAGGTATGGGAGGAGGGCCGGCCTAGGTGCTGAGTGCCACAAGGTCCCCCCTGCTCCAGCCTCTCCAGACCCTGCTGTAGACTTGCACCCTCTCCCCCTAGAGATTGTTGTGGTGGGCACTGGAGACCGGACTGAGCGGCTGGAGTCTCAGGTACTGCAAGCCATGAGGCGCCGTGGCATCGCTGTGGAAGTGCAGGACACGGTAAGACCAGGGTTTGGGAGTGCTGGGAGCTCAGGCCCTGTTCCAGGCAGGCTGATGCTGGCTTCTTCTTTGCAGCCCAATGCCTGTGCCACGTTCAACTTCCTGTGTCACGAAGGCCGAGTGACAGGAGCTGCTCTCATCCCCCCACCTGGAGGGACTTCACTCACATCTGTAGGACAAACTGCAGAATAAACCACCAAGGACTGACCTGCTGACCTGGAAGGCCCTGGACATCGCAGAGTACAGGAGTTCCCAGCTTGCATTGTCTCTTGGGCACTCCCAACACTTGTCTTGCTCACTAGCATATTAATAATTTATACTTCTTCCACTTTGTTTCAGGTGTGTTTCTAGCCAGGGGCTGCTGGCTGAGGGCACTTGGTGTGCAGGTTGACCAATGCGCCCTTTTTCCACTGTACGTAGGGTCACTCAGCTCTTAGAGATCGGATGCAGATACCCGTTCTAGAACTACTTTGCTCAGGTGCATTCCAAGGATCTCAATGGCTTTCCTCACAGGGCCTTTTCGAGGTTCCAGTTGGGGAACGCGTATGCATGTCAACCTGGACCCCTAGCCCTGCTAGCAGGATGTCCCGTGGATGCCAGTCCCAGACTTATTATGTGAGCCCTCAGGGGGCCACCCCATCAGGTTCTCAGCATGAGACTGGACCCTCCACAGCCAGTGGGTCAGGGCTGCTTTGTGGGCAGCCTCAGAACTCAGGAGCTCTCGGAACCTGGAACTGCCCCTTCAGGTCATGGAGCTACCTCAGGGTGAGGTTCCCCTGGAATTGGGGTGCTGATTGTGTGCATCTGTGGTGCTGGCAGCAGCAGAGCCCCACCAGCTGGTTTATCTCAGAGAGGAGGCTTTTTTCTTTTTTCCAAACTTTTATTGAAAAAACTGAGAAGGGGGTGTGCTGGATCCCTTTTCAGAAAAGCCGCTTCTCATACCTGTAGGCAGAACGAACCCCGGTGAGGCGAGGGCAGGAAGGGGACATGCACAGTGCAGGGTCTACCCTACCCACACACAGGGTCACTTACGAATGGAGGCTGTGAACGCCGCCTTCCACCTGAGCCGAGGATGTTCTCTTCTCAAACTTAAGCTCCCCGGAGTACATCATGGCTCTGGAGAGGGGCAGATGTTGGGTGTGGGCAGTTGGCCCGGGGCCCACCCTCTACACATGTCCTTGCTCCCCAAGCTCACCTGACTTGTGTCAAGCTCTTGGCACCAATGTCTTGGCAGGAGTGCTGGATGCCAGCAATAAGGTAGGGGACAAATTTGTGGATGGACCCTTTGTCCTGCACAGCCCCAGACACCCCCTGGGCCACTTTGATTTTGTCAGCTTCACTGCAAGGAGGGACAGACACAGGCAGGGTCACGGCAGGGAAGAGATCGCCAGTACAGGTGTGTGAGGCACCTGGCCGCAGTCCCACCTGAAGTATCGGTTCTGGCTGCTGAGGTGCTTGTCCATGGCATCGAGAGAACCCATACCACGGTATTTCTTCAGCCGGATCCCGTCGGAGAAGAAGTACTCCCCGGGGGCCTCGGTGGTGGCAGCCAGGAGGGAGCCCATCATGACTGTGGACAGATGGGATGCTCGGGGCAGTCTGAGAGGCACTCAGGAATGGGCCTGCCAGGTCCAGGGCTGCCAGCCTCACCTGTAGAAGCCCCGAGGGCCAAGGCTTTGGCAATATGACCCACATTTTGGATCCCTCCGTCAGCGATGACAGGAACACCAAAGCGCCGCGCATACTCTGACACCTTGTACACGGCTGTGGCTTGTGGTCGCCCGCAGGCCAACACTGTGGAGAGATGCAGATGGTGGACAGATGAGTGGGCGTAGGGTTAACAGACACAGCCAAGGGCCGCTGTGGCCGCACTTAGCACCCAGGAGCTCTCGGCTACACCTGCACCAGAACCACGGCTTGGCTGAGGAAAGATGTGTCTGGGATGGTCGCTGCCCCGTCTGCCTCAACAGTCTCAACAGCAGTGCTGGCCTCCACTCGCCCCTGCGTGTGCGCGTGCATGTGTGCAGGGCCCAGGGCAGCCTCAGGCACATGCAGTCTTAGCAGCCGGGAAAGCCCCGCCCAGCTGGTATCAGGTAGGGCCGGGGTCACCGTGCAGTTAGTACCCAGGGGCACTGAGTCAGGCCCAGCCTTCTCTGTGGTGTACAGCTCAGGCAAGATGAGGGCAGTGGTCAGGGTTAGGGACAGCAGGCTCCAGAGATGGACGAGCCATGCTTACTGTAGAAGATGTGGGCAGAGCGGGGCCTGCCTGGGGAAGGAGGTCCGGCCCTATGAGTGCCCCAGGAAGAAGAGGGAGCTGTGTTCTAGAGCAGCCCCCAAACCATGGTCTGTACTTGAGTTGCCCTGCCCACCCATCAGCACCACAAACCCCGGGAGCTACAGCTACAGTCAACCAAGCAGCCGGGCAGTGGGCAGCTGGGCCGGGCCAGTGGGCCGGGCTGGACTTACTATAGCAGCCCGTGACAGTAGAAGGGCATTTGGGGCTGTGGGACTTTATGTCTGGAGGGATCTTGGGAGCCACTAAATAAAACAAACAGACCAGAGTTTAGAGAGGGCGCAGAGCAGGAGCAAGGAGGCCAGGCGAGGCAGGGGAGTGGCAGATGAGGGATGACAAGAACTTGTCTTGCTTCCAGCCATGTCACCCATCCAAGAGGCCTGTTTGGCCCCAGAGCTGCCCCTATGAGAGGACTATGTAGTTCCCCTAAGAGCACTTGGCACAAGGGCATGTGGGGCTAGACGCCAGGGTCTCTGTGGGCCCTGTGAGAGCCCATTCTTACCTTCCTGGGTGATGCAGATGGAGCCACTTCCCATGCCCACCCTCAGCGCATCCACGCCTGCATCGATGAGGTTCTTGGCCTGAGCAGCAGTGACCACTACAGTAAAGAGGGAGAGACACAAGTGAAGGTCCCATTGGGAGCCTAGCTCCCCAAATCCCGCACTACATGCTTCGGCGCCCTGTCTTGCCTTACCATTGCCCCCGATGACTTGGAGACTGGGGTATTTCTCTTTGATGTACTTGATCATATTGATCTGGAAGATAGAGTTTCCCTGGGAAGAGTCCTGGGACAGGAAGAGACCCGGTCAGACCAGGACATGGGAGCTGCCCCGAGTATCCCCCGTCTGTGCGTCCGCTCACCAACACCACAGCATCCACACCGGCCTGGGCCAGCAAGTCCAGCCTGTACTTGTCGTCCTCGTGAGTGCCAATGGCGGCCCCACACAGGAGCTGCTTCTTGGCATCTTTGGAGGCCAGTGGGTAGTCTCGATTCTTCTTCAGGTCTGTCCGGGCAATGATGGCCACCAGCTCATCATCTTCATTAACAATGGGCAACTTTCCTGAGGTGGGGCAGGACAGGAGTCAGGATCCAAAGCATTGGTTCCAGGCCCCTTCCCACCCCTAGGACTCACCCTTCTTGCTGCGCTGCAGGATTTCATTTGCTTCCTTCAGTGTGATGCCTGCAGGGGCCACCACCAAGTCCTCCCTCTTGGTCATGATCTGGGACACAGTAGCGTGGTGAGGATTGGAAGACCACGTTCATGCAGCTGCACCCAAACCACGCTTCCCCAGAGGAACCTGCCAGCCCCTGCAGCAGTACACTGACAGCCGAGTAGAAAGGATAGCATGGTACAGGACACAGCCTGCCACGAGATCCCCCGAGAGCAGCAACAAGAACACAGCCAGAATGCTAGCAATTCAGGGGGGAAGGAAGTGCAGGGACCCCAGGACGAAGTCAAAATGTGGCTGGACGTTCATCTTTCCCAGACAGAAGAGACCCCTGGGGATTGCCTGTGGGCAATGGAAGCCTGGTATCTTCACTATGAGCTGCCAGGGCCGGGCTATGCTCTGCTAATGGAGCCCACCTCTTCCAAAGGACGGTCATGCTCCTCCTCCTTGAGAAAATCAATGTCCCTCGACGAGATGATGCCCACCAAGCGGCTCCCCATCCGGCCTGTGTCTGTGATGGGGATACCACAGAAGCCATGCCGGGCCTTGGCCTCAAAAACATCCCGCACGCGATCCTTGGGGCTGAGGACCACAGGGTCTGTGATGAATCCCTGCTCATATTTCTGGAAGGGATGGTGAGAAAGGGCGTTGCATCTCTGAACCGCCTTCAAGTTCCTGGTCTGAAGCATGCGGGTGTGTGCCCAACTTCCCGTGTGGCAGTGCCACAGGGCCAAGTTACACCAACAACTCTAACAAGAGACATGGGCTAGAGGCACTCTACAGTCTTAACATGATCTTGGGATCTATCTCCTTAGTAACTGAACCCCTCAGTGGGAAGAAAGGACCCTAAGTGAGAAGAAACACCTCTCACTCCCACCCCTCTCCACCTAAGTGCAATTCTCAGCAGCTCTTGGAGACAATCCTTGCCCTTCTGACCTTCACTTTGCGGACTTCATTGGCCTGGAATTCGGGTGTGCAGTTGTGGTGGATGAAGCCGATACCGCCTGTGAGCTACAGGACAAACAGAAAGAATGAGAGGCACGGCTGTATACTTTTGGGGAAGGGAGGTGACAGCCCTGCTTCTGATATCCCACGGTGCTCACCGCCATTGCTATGGCCATTCCAGCCTCTGTGACTGTGTCCATGGGCGAGGAAACTAGGGGTGTCTTCAAAGTGATCTTCTTGGTCAGGGCAGAGGTCAGGTCCTAAGGAGATAAACGTCCGCTGGTGTACGGAAGCACCTCTTATACTTCAGGGTGGTACCAGGCGCTCTTCAAACAGCTGCTATCTAGGATATGCATGCCAGCCAGCAAAACCATCCCATGGAATCCAGCCCCAAGCCCAATCTGGTAAGGTAGCCCTAAGACCAGGTAGCAGTACCTCGGCCCACTTTGTTGTTCAGGACCCAATTACTGATTATACTCACCACCTGGTCTGCAGTGAAGTCGATGTACCCAGGAAGGATGAGAAAGTCGCTGCGGGGAGAGGGGAGTGAATTGGGAGTTTGGCTTTCAGGTTTTATGGCTGCATGAGACTTCATCCCTACAGACACTTAAGATATCAGAGTAGATTGGCACTGGCTGAGCCCATGTGTCACAGGCAAGGCAGGGCAAAAGGTGGACACAACAGGGAAACGTTCCTGCCACTGAGCTGTCATCAGTTCTCCTGCACCTCGACAATTCCATGTGTCCAGAGAACGGAGACTCCAGCCAGAAATCCTACCCCTACTGCCCAGGTGCTTCCTCCCACCCCAACACCCACTCCGGAGGTGTAGAAGTGTGCCGCGGAGACGGGAGCGTAATTCCCATAACCTGTCCCCCCGCCCGAGCCCCAAAAGGCTCAATCGATGCCTCCTTCCGGTTCCCTGGCCCAGAGAGCCGTCCCTCTCCTAGCCCAGGTGAGTCCCGCACGCCCGCACTTGTAGGTGAGGCCGTCCCCGCAGTTGAAGAGCTGCTGTGCTGTGAGTCCGTCGTCCGGCACGTAGGACGTGCCGCCGCTAATCAGGTAGTCCGCCATGGCCAGCGCGGGGAGCCGCCGCGTGTCTCCGAGGACCGCGCCGCAGAGGCCGCTACTGCCTGAGCCGCGCCAATATAAACCAGGCGATTTCGTCACTGCGCTGCGCGCGTCGCTGACGTCAGGCCGCAATGCGCACGGGCGCTGCAGGGGCGTGGCAGGAGGGGAGACAGGCGCGTGCGCACAACACACAGCGGCAGTCAATAGGTACGCCGGGCTGTTTCCCGACCCGCCCGCCTCCCGCAGGACCTCGCCTGGCTTTGGTCCCACGGTCCCGCCAGGCTCCTCCCCCAAATAAAGAGGCATTGTTCACTAGCATGTTGAAAAGACGTGCTTGTCATTCTTAATAAACAACTAGAGTAAGAATACATAAGAGAAACAAGAGTGGTATCTTTATATGATACACGAGTGTATGTTACAAGAATTCCATCAGGCACAGGAGCCCCAGGTTTAAGGCCTCAATGTTAGGCCAACAAAAAAAAAAAAAGGCTTGGTAAAGTTTTTATTTTTAACACCTAAAATGTCACTTCTCATAAAGGGGGGGGGTGTAATAGAAATTGTCTTTAATAAATCATAATTGAAGTTCCCCTCATTTTTCTTCCATTAAGATGCTAAGTTTATTTCTGAGCAAGAAGAAAGAACAGAACGTGCCTCCCCTGTGGTCAGTGAAGTCTGCCAGTCCGCGGTGGAAGCCAGCTGGAAGATTCCCTGGAGGGTTCATCCATCATTAATTCCATCTTTCTCGAGGAAAGGAAGTGGCCACATTTCTCCTAACAGTCCATTCCCTTTCCCCAGGCCAGGCCCCAGACCCGAGGACAAAAAAAAAAAAAAAAAATGAAAGAAAGAAAAGGAAAAAAAAAAAGTCACCCAGCAACTTTCTAGGGCTTCTGGCTCTCAGGAAACCCCAAGCCCCAGGGCTGAGGATGAGCCATAGCAGGCTTATGGAGATGCAGAGGGGGAAAGGTTTTCTTTAACATTTTAAACAGAAGCAGCCTGAAAGGCTTCTTAACTACACGAATAAAAAAAGAAAAAATGGAGGCCTCTTCTTTAGTGTGAAAGTCTGTCCGATTTCTCCCGGCGGTTTTTCTTGCACCATGGCTGAGGATTCTCAGTGCATAGTGCTGGCACTGGCCACGGCAATGGCCTCCTGAATTTCTCGTATCACCAGGATCCGGGTCAGCATTTGTCCCATCTGCTCTCTGCTGATAGGCTGGACTGAGTACCAGATTGGACTGTTGGGGGCCACCACCGGCTCAGGTGTCAGGTAAAAGGTGTCATTCCGGCCTTTCACACTCTGGGGGCTGAAGAAGATGTTGGTAAAAGCTGGGCAACACCATCACCACCTCCACCCCCAGCTTTGCACCTCCTGGGCGGTTATTGCCTGCTCAAGTGGGTACAGCAGCAACCACATACCACTTTTGGGACCTCTTTGTGTCTCCTCAATTCTGCTGCTCCTCCGTAAGTGCCAGCTGTGACCCCACACTGCCTGCACCTCCCCGGGCTCCCCTGAGCTCATCTACTGGAGTAGCCCACTTGGAGCCAACTTCACTGCTCAGGTGAGCTATCGCCAAGTCTTTGCTCATTCTGTTTTCTCTACCCACTAATAATGGCCCAATTGAAGACAGTGGACCAGCACATGAAGCTGGCCTCCCAGCCCACCACCGCACCCACTGTGCTGTACCTCTATGAAGTACTTGGCAACTCCACCCACTAACGGTTACTCATCCGTGCACTAGCACCAGGTACGGATGTTAAGATTATGGATTAGGAAGGGAGACAGCAACTGAAGTTACACTTACACACACACACACACACACACACACACACACAGAAACAAATAATGGTACAGAGAAAACAGCCAGAGGGATCAGACTGGGTGTCTGGAAATGTTTCCCTGATAAAACGTGTTACAGCTGAGAAGAGAAATAGCAGTCAGAAGAGGGGATGTAGAGAGACCCAGGAGATCTATGGGCATGAGATGTGCAAGGGGGAGTGCAAGAAAGGCTCTGGAATCTTCTCTAATGAGAAGCCACTGAAGGTTTGAATCTGAGTAACATGCTAAGCCCTACAGCTGCTCTAAATCATTCTGGCACAGCCGTGAAGATGACATGCCAAACTGCAAGGTCAAGAGGGAAAATTCAAGAGGCTTTTCCCTGGATAAGTTGTAGCACTGACGAAAGGAGGTGGCCAAGAAGGGGCAGGTCTGTGCTGAAGATGTACTGAAGGTGACCTCTCTACGCCTCACACCCTCTCCATGAAAGGTGACCACAAGGGATCTATTTTATATTGCAGTTCGAGGCACAGCACACAGTTTGGGAAAGCTGGCCAAGCTGCTGTAAATTTAGCTTTTGGGAAGTATTTTTACCCTCACTTGAGATTAGAAAATGTCTCTCCTATGATAAGGTATGCACAAAGGTGAGCATGCCCACACACACACACCCACACACGGTTAGCCAGTCACATAGAAGCCTCCTCACCATTTGAAGAGGTAGAAATCGTAGAGCTTGATGGGACACCTCAGTGGATTCTCTGGATTTTCTGTCTGTTCTGCATACATGTCATCTGTAACTATAAAACACACCCCACCACCCTCAGACCTGGCATCAGACGGCCTTAGCTCAGGCTCAAATCAGTAATCTTAGGCTTTCAGCCACAGCTAGGAATACTGCAGAGGAGGAGGACAAAAGGCATGGGGGTGCTTCTAAAGGGAAGAGGCAGGTGTTTTCTCTGGGGCTTCTCTATTTCTAAGAGCAAAGTTCATGTTTCTGGATGGGGACTAAGGAGTTGAGAATTCCTATCCAGCAACCTTCTATCTTAATAATACTCGTTAGCCCTGCAGGCACCATGGCAAGGTAGCAGAGCAGCGATCTATTTCTAAGAGCAAAGTTCATGTTTCTGGATGGGGACTAAGGAGGTGAGAATTCTCTCTGGGGCTTCTCTATTTCTAAGAGCAAAGTTCATGTTTCTGGATGGGGACTAAGGAGTTGAGAATTCCTATCCAGCAACCTTCTATCTTAATAATACTCATCGTTAGCCCTGCAGGCACCACGGCAAGGTAGCAGAGCAGCGATCTATTTCTATTATTTCTATTGTCTTGCCTCCATCCCTTACCTTTCTGGCCAGTCTGGTGTATCCCAAGAGCCTTCAGGTACCGAATACTTGTACTTTTATCCTTGGGATTAGAGGGGTTCTTCTTTGTCTGTCTCAAGACCTTGGAGAAGGCCAGCTTCATGTGCTGGTCCACTGTCTTCAATAGGAAGTACCTGGACCGCAAGTGAAAGCAAGGCAGAGGGAAGGGTCCGGGAGGATACCAAGACTTACCATCTGCCCATCAGTGCTTCAGAGGAGCCACTGCCCACACTCCCAGGATCTGGGTAGGCCCATACCCCAGCAGTGTCCAGTGGTGGAGCCACATCAAGATGGACGGTAAGGATCTGGCAATGCTGTTTGCCTCACTGTTCACCACATAAAATGCAGCCAAGTGGGGCTGGTGGCTTTCAGTAGCCCAAAGGTTCTCAAATACGTGTTACAGGAATTCGGAAGTCCTTCTGGATAGTTTCTACCCTCTTCACTGGGCAGACACCAGCAGTGGCTAACGTGGAGCCTCTAGAACACTTACTTGGTGTTAAAGAACATGAGGGTTGTCAGCAAAGTGGAGGGGGAGTGAGCCCCGAGCTGCTTGCACTCCCACAGCATCTCCTCGGTCACGTGGCTGGGCAGGACATAGCCTAGGAGGAACAGAGGACTGCTGCAAGAGGGTGGTGTGTGGCCCCTCAAAGGAACAGGGTCACACACAAATGTAAGTTTTAATTGTAGACATCTTCGCAGAGAATGGCAAAATCATCTGAAATGCTTTTAAAGCACACAAGCTGGAACCAGCACATGGTGTAACGGCTACGTCGCTGAACTTCCATGTAGATAAAGTGGTGTTCGAGTCCCGGACCCAGAGGCTTAAACTCACGCCAGGCACGTGTGTGTGCGTGCTCAAGATCCCAAGAGGAAAATGGAGAAGGGATTGGGACGTAGCCATCCCCCCAGGGTGGTGGTGGTGGTGGTGGTGGTGGTGATTTCTCACTCACTGTCTCTCTGTCATCCCAGCGAGCACAAGCACCCTATAGCAAAAATCTCTCTAAAAAAAAAAAAAGCACATGGGGGCCAACAAGTGGTGTGGTGGTTAAGGCGCTGGACACTCCCCATGGATAACCGCAGTTTGAGTCCTGGACCTGATGGCGTGCTTTCTCACTTTCCCTGTCTCTCTGTGTCTCTATTTGGTCAAATTAAAATGAATGAATGAATAAATGAAATGAAATAATTTTTTTAAAAAAGCACACAAGCCTGGGTCTTCTCCCCAATCTCAGGAGTGAGACCTGATAATATGCCTTTATTTTATTTTTTTTATTATTCTTTTTAGAGAGTTTTACTATACGGCGTGTGCGCTCACTAGAGAGACAGAGAGACAGAAAGTGAAAAATCACCTCCCCAGGGTGGATAGCACCACCACAATCCCTTCTCCTCCATTCTCCTCTTGGGACCTTGGGCACACATGCACGTATATATGCACACATACCCGGTATGAATCTTAAAGCTACCAGGTCCCAGGACTCGAACTACAGTCAACTACCTGAGAGTCCAGCATCGTAACCATTATACCATCAGCTGGTTCCAGATAATGAGCCTTTCTAAAAAATTCCAAAGTGCCATTGTTACTATTCTGAGGAGCCACATTTTGAGAACCACTGTCTTACAAGATTGCTGTTTAGGGACCAACAGGTGGTGTGGTGGTTAAGGTGCTGGACACTCCCACATGGCCAACCACGGTTCAAGTCCTGGACCTGGCGGCTTATTTTATTCCTCTCTCTCTCTCTCTCTCTCTCTCTGGTCAACGTAAAATAAATGAATGAATAAATAAAATTAAATAAATAATTTAAAAAAAAAAAAGATTGCTGTTTACTGACAAATTGTTCCTTTAATTTATACCTGGCTTGAAAATTTGTAATCCAGCAGTTAGCGTAATGGCTATGTCGCTGGACTCCCACGTAGTCAACTGCAGTTCACGTCCAGGACCCAGTGGCTTAAAACTCACGCCGGGCGTGTGTGCGTGCGTGCCCAAGATCCCGAGAGGAGAATGGAGGAGAAGGGATTGTGGCATGACCATCCTCCCTGGGGGGTGATTTCTTACTTTCTGTCTCTATGTCTCTGTCTGTCTGGCGAGCGCACGTGCCCTATAGCAAAAACTTCTCCAAAAAAAAAAAAAAAAAAAGAAAATTTGTAAATCATGTAATTTACTATTGTCTGTTTTCTTGTTTTTGGAAAGGTCTTGCCATGTTGCTATCCTCCTGCACTCAGCATCCCAAGTCACTGGCATTACAGGTATACACTACCATGTGACCTTTACATTAAATCAGGAGTCAAACCCAGGCCTCCAATGTGGTCCCCGCCTAAGGAGTGCAGCATGCGTCACACAGGTGAGTCTCGTGTGTCTATTCCACTCACAGCTTACTAGAGAAGCCTCCTTCCTCATGCCTTTAACACTTTCCATTTTCTTGTACTTTGTTCTTCAACATACTTAATTTGCTTATTTAAATACTCTCTCCTGGGGTCAGCAGTTTGAGCCCTGGACCTGATGGCTTGAAAAACACACCAAATACATGTACATGTGTGCCCAAAACCCCAGAGAAGGGAAAAGTGGAAAAGAAGGAATTGCAATGTAACTGTACCCTTACAGGGTGCTTTCTCTCTGGCAAGCACATGCACATTCTGGCAAAGTGTATAAAAAACAAAAAGTATCTTCTGCAGAGCATAAGCTTTTTTTTTAGTATTTTGCCGGAGGTTGTGTGAAGCTCATGAAAAAGGAGAAAAGCAAGGTACCACCCCACAGGACACAGTCAAATCACTCCTTTTGGGATTTTTGGGCACTTACATACATGTGCTCAAAAGTTCCTGGATCCAAGACTTGAACCATGCAGTTGGCCACCTGGGATTCATCCACCTTAAACACTATGCCACCAGTTGGCCCAAGCTTTTATTTTTAAGAGACTTATGCTAGAGGATGCAAGAGCTTGGACAGATAGACAGAGAGACAAAGTGAGAAATCATCCACAGTCCCTTCTCCTTCATTCTCCTCTTGGGATTTTGGGCACACACACACATACCTGCTGTGAGTTTCAAGCCACCAGTTCCAGGACTTAAACCACAGTTGACTATGTCGGAGTCCAGAGACATAACCATTAAGACAATCATTAAGCCATCTGCTGGTGTGTGACCCAAGTTTTTAATTTTAATAAAGTTCTACTCATCTGGAGCCAGCAGATTGTGTAGTGGTTATGTCACTAGATTCCCACATGGCTGACCATGGTTTGATTCCCAAACCTGGTGGCTTAAGGATCACGCCAGTGCATGTATGAGTGTGCCTAAGATCCCTGGAGAATGGGAAGAAGGAATTACATTGAGGCTGTTTTCCTGGGGAATGATTTCGCACTTTCCCTGATTTCACTGTCTCGGACTCTGTCCTCAGCAAAAGCACACGCCCTATGGCGAAAACCTCTTTAAAAAAAACAAAAGTTTGGGGCTGGCAGGTGGCATGGTAATTAAGGGCACTGGACTACCACATGATTGACTGCAGTTCAAGTCTTGGCGGTTTGCTTTCTCACTTTCCTTCTCTCTTTCTTTCACTCTGTCCCTCTCTGGTCAAATTAAAAAATAAATAAACAAATAAAGATACATTTTTTTAATCAAAAAAAAAATTTTTTTAGAGGTTTTTGTTATAGGGCGCATGTGCGCGCCAGAGAGACAGAGAGACAGAAAGTGAGAAATCACCTCCCAGGGTCGATGGCCACACCGCAATCCATTCTGTTCCATTCTCCTCTTGGGATCTTGGGCACGCACGCATGCACGCACACGCACGCAGCGTGAGTTTAAGCCACCGGGTCCAGGACTCGAACTGCGGTCAACTACGTTAGTCCAGCGACATAGCCATTACGCCAACTGCTGGTCTCAATTCTTAAAAACATACTATATATATATAAAAAAAAGTTGAGGGACTGGCAAGTGGTGTGATGATTAAAGGCAGTGAACTCCCCACACGGCCAACTGTGGTTATAGCCCTGGACCTGGTGGCTTACTTTCTCACTTTCCCTCCCTCTCTTTCTCTGATCAAAGTGGAAAATACTACTACTAAAAAAAATAATAATATTGAGGGGCCAGCAGGTGGGGTGGTGGTTTAGGATGGTGGACTCCCACATGGCCAACTGTGGTTCGAGTCCTAGACCTGGCAGCTTGCGTTCTCACTTTTTCTCTCTCTTGCTCTCACTCTGCCCACTCTGGTCAAATTGAAAAATAAATAAATAAAGTTAAATAAAATAATTCTTTAAAAAAATAATATTGAATGAAATTCAATTTTAAAAAATTGTTTTTAAAATTAAAAGTTCAACTTATCTTCTTTCACAAAGTGTGCTTTTGGTGTATCTAAGAAGTACCACCGAACCCAAGGTCATGTGTTACTTTCAAAGAATTTTATAGTTTCACATTTTATGTTTAGGTACTATGATCTGTTTTCAGTTCATTTCTGTGAAAGATGCAAGGTCTGTGTTTACTTTTTTTCTTTTTTTTTAATTTGGGTATCTAGTTGTTCTTTTCTAGGCCAGACTGTGGAAGCACAGTGGTTAAATGTTGTGCTGTAGTAGCTGGATCCCACATGTCTGACCATGGTTTGAATCCCAGCCCTCTGATTTGAAAAACATACCAAGCATGTGTGCACAAGTGGTCAAAGGATGGAGAAATGGACGAAAGAAGATTGCAGTGTGACCATACCCCACAGGGAAGTGCTCCCTCCCTCCCTCACTCTCATGGGCTCATTCACCCTCTGGCAACTGAATTAAAAAAGGAAAAGAAAAAAAAAAAAAGAGTATCATTTCTCCACCGAATTACCTTTCTACTCTGAAAGATACTGTATTTGTGTGGCTATTTCTGGGTCCTCTACCCTGTCTTAGTGATCTGTCTATTCTTTTGCCACAAACTTCAACAGAAATATTCCTATCAGCTTTATTCATAATTGCCAAACTTGAAAGCAATGGAGATTAGATGGCTTTTAACAGGTGAATGGATAAACAAACTATGGTACATCTATACAACAGAGTATTACTCAGTGTTAAGAAGAAATGAGCTATCAAGCCATGAAAAGACATACAGGAGCCTTAAATGTATATTGCTGAGTGAAAGAAGCCAATCTGAAAAGGCTACATAGCAAATTATTCCAACTAGATGGCATTCTGGAAAAGGCCAAACTATGGAGACAGTAAACAGATGAGTGCTGGCTGAAGATCGGGGAGTAGGGGAGGACAGGGTCAGCAGGTGACATCCTGTATCGCACCACAACCCATCATCACGTGCCGACCGAAACCCGCTCAATGTACACTAACGAGTCAACTCTAATGTGAACTATAAACTAGTTTATAAAAATGTCTCAATACTGGTTCCTCGATTTTATAATAAAAGTATCACATTAAGGCAACATGTTAAAGAGGGGGGAAACTGGGAGGGTACATATGCAAGGGAGTATAAAGTAAATTCTCTGTTGTTTGTTTTTTTTTCCCCCCTCTGTTCTTGCCACTCAATTTTTGGAAACCTAAAATGCTCTAAAATATAAAGTCAATTAAAAACAAAAACCAAGCAGACTCAACAAAGATATTCTACTGAAAAGCCCATGTTCTTTCTAAGATAACATACTGCCCAGGAGGTTGCCTACAAGTAAAGCAAAATTTACATTCTCCAGATAAAACTATTCAAAATCTTATGTTATGACGCCAATCAATAAATTTTTAAAAATCTCAAAAAAAAAAAAAAAAAAAGGGGAAACAGGAGTTAACGGC
>NW_006209032.1:1057659-1102633 GCF_000334495.1 Tupaia belangeri chinensis | reverse complement strand
GTGACCATCCCCCCTGGGGGGTGATTTCTCGCTTTCTGTCTCTATGTCTCTCTCTGTCTGTCTGGCGAGCGCACGCGCCCTACAATGAAAATCTCAAAAAAAAAAAATAAATAAATAAATAAATAAATTTTTAAAAAATAAAGATAGTAACTACAAATCCACTAGTTTTGCATTCCCCTGTGTTACATAAATGCTTTGTGACTGAAAAAAAAAAAAATTACCAATTACCAAATATTTTAACAAGTTTCTGTAGGTAGTAGATTATGGATGATAACTTTTCTTTTTTGAGGTTTTTGCTATAGGGCATGTGTGCTCACCAGAAAGACAGAGAGACAGAAAGCAAGAGATCTCACCCCCCCAGGGGAGATGGCCACACCACAATCCCTTCTCCTCCATTCTCCTCTCAGGATCTTGGGCACACACGCACACACATGCCCAGTTTGAGTTTAAGCCACCGGGTCCAGGACTCGAACTGCAGTTGACTACATGGGAGTCCAGCGGCGTAGCCATTCTGCCATCTGCTGGTCCCAAAACTTACTTTCTTAATTTATTTCTAAAATGAACACACAGGTCTTTGCAGTAAAAAAAAAAAAAAAAAAAAAAAAAAAAATGCTTGTTTTAAAATTCACTATATAGGTGAGAGAGAACTTCCTTATTTCAACACTTTGGTTTTCATTTACTGAGACCAGCAGGGCTCTCAGGTGAGTAGAGTCCTTTCCATAGCAGGCCAAGCCGCAGAGGGCCAGTGATGGTACCTGGATTTACACCCTCACCCATTCACTGTCACAGCAAACCATGGGGGCTGTCAGCCTTTTTAAACCCAGCTGGAAAAGAAATCCAAAGACGAGGGGGACTCTTACCAAGTGGAGTGACCCGGGGCTGAACATCCTTTAGAACTTCATGTAGCCACTCCGTAAATCGGACATAATACAGATCAGAGAAAATGTCATCTACTCTTCCATTTTCAAAAAGGTACTAAAAGAAAAGCAACCAATAAGGTTATTGTTAGTCTCCTGAGTAAGACTTTCAGGAGAAATAGGAAAGCCACCCCGTTTTTAACCCAGTGCCATCAAAACTGCTCAGCATGTGACAATTCCAGTGTACTTCAGACATGTGAACTGAGTCTCACAACATCCTCTCCCCACCCCTGCCTTTTTTAAACAGTTTTCTGCCTTAGGGCATGTGCCTGGGGAGGGGGTGAGGGGAGAAGGAGGACAGAGACAGTAAGAGGGAGATAAAGAAATCATCCCCTGGGAGGATGGGCATACCACAATCCCTTCTCCTCCATTCTTCTCCCAGGATCTCGGGCACATGCGCCCAACATGAGTTTCAAGTCACCAGGTTCAGGACTTGAACTGCAGTTGGGCATGGTTATGTCCAGCAACATAACCACTATGCCATCTGCTGGCCCCACTTCACAACAGTTCAACCAGTAAGGCGGATTTTGTGAATGCTATTTCTCATAAGCAAGGCACTGCCTGTCATAGCAAAAATCATGAACAGACTCTGGGGTCAAGTATCGTGTAGTTAAGTAATAACATGTGTGAGTCTTTAACTTCTGTGACTCCATTTCCTCGTATGTAAGTGGAGAAGACTGCCTGCCTTCCTAGACTGGAGAGAACACGAAATAAGAACATGTAAAAATTCACATGGTGTCTGTTAGCAACAGCACGAAAGAACAACTGGGACGGAGACTTTGCTCAGGAGGCAACAGAGAGAACTGAACCAGCAAGCCAAGCCCTCTTCCATTATTCTGTGGGTTTCTCCTTAAGAGCTTTAGATGCTAAGGAAGACATCTCTGCTGCCCTAAACCACCAGTTTATTAATTTCCCTGTTATGCTTCACCTTAGGAGGCCCTGAAAGTCTGGCTACATCTGTGCATTATTCTAGCCAAACTCCTTCAAATAATTATTCTGTGTTAACATAGGCAACAATGAGAAGAAAAGCTGTATATCAGCACCAGACGATTTTGGATAAATCTCTTTTATAAAACTGTGTTTACTTTTACCAAGAAAAAAAGTGTTACATAAATGCTTTGTAATTTTAAAAAATGGGTATAAGATAATTACCAAATATTTTAACAAGTTCCTCTAGGTGGTAGGATTCTGGACAATACTTGTTTTATTTTCTAAAATGAACATGTAGGTCTTTGCAATTAAAAAATGTGTATTTTAAACTTCATTATATAGCTGAAAGACAACTTATTTGAACCTCTTGCTTGTCATTTTCTAACTTCACTGACCAATAAACACCCAATGAGAGTACAGCTCAAACATATTCCTATGAAAATCCGTTTCCTACCTTTTGAATACAAAGAAAAATATAGTAGAGCACATCTGGGTCATAGGGTTCACCTTCTCCATTTCGAGCTTCCCTCGTCATCAGACACAGCCCATAATTCAACTCAGCTACAGCAGAAGAAATGAGGTCTTCCTGGAACCGCAGCAGTTGGCGCCCTGAAACACAAGCCCCAATGGTCCTGGTAAATCTCATGTCTACTGTTCCTGAAAGGAAGGCTCAGAGCAGACTGCTCATCAGCGTGCAAGGACTAAAACGGCTCCTTTTACCTTCAATCAGAACTGAACTACTAAGGCGGTAATCACCTATGTTTTATTATACTAAGGGTTTCCTTCCAAGCCTTCATGTCTCCTATATCACCCAAATTATCATTAAGGTCAAGAAATAAAGGGGGCCAGCAAGGTGGCGTGGTGGTTAAGGTGGCTGGACTCCCGCATGGCTGACAGCTGATCGAGTCCAGGACCTGGCAGCTTGCTTTCTCACATTCCTTCTCTCTTTCTGTCTCTCTCTAGTCAACTTTAATAAAATATTGACAATGAATAAAATTAAATTAATTCCTTAGGAAGATAAATAAATAAATAAAGGCAAGGGAGAAAAAGATCAGAATCTGCCCAGGGTCAACTCCAGAAACCCATTTATGTAAAACTCTTGGTCTTGGGCAAACCCCACAACTCCTGCCCATCAGAACAAGTTCAGGCCTGCTTCCTGCTAGTCTTAGCTTCAGCATACGATATCAGATGATGTTCTCTACTCTCCAGAGCCATGGAACAAGTTTCTTGACTTTCTGGCCTATTACTTCAGACACTGCATTTTAGACACAGCCCACCCAAACACTCACTCCCAATGGGTGCCAATCTGTTCTGAGCATCCTTCTCTAGTTCAGCGTTCTTGGTCTGGGCCCAGTTTTTCCATACTTCAAGCCCTTCTTCTGGCTTCAAAGAATTTGGAAGCAGAAGTTCTGGGGAAGGCTGTGGCTGCGACTGTGGTTCAACTTCAGCAACCTGGACAGTTTGAGCCTATGAGAGAAACCATAAAAATATGTCAATATTGTTTTGCAATGAGTCCTTCTACAAAATTGCCAGGAAAGTGTTATAGTTCACTTAAATAAAAGAAAACCATCTCTCTTCTTTTCTCTGTCCAACTTTCAAGAAGCTCTAATGTTCTACTTCTTAACCCAGGTACAGCAAACGCAGCACTCCAACTGGGCCAGTACAAGTGCCTCTTGGACCTGGCATTCAATTATTCATCTAATTTTGAGAGATATTTTTACTATAGGGCTAGCATGCTCCTAAAAGAGACAGAGAAAAAGTAAGAAATCACCCGCCAGGAGGACAACCCCGCTGTAGTGCCGTATCCTCCATTCTACTCTTGGGATTTGGGGCATGCACACACACGTGCCCGGCATGAGTTTCAAACTGCCATGTTCAAGACTAGAACAATGGTTGAAGATGTGGGAATCTAGTGCCTTACGTCCTATGACGCCTTCTGCTGGACCCCACTTACCGCCTAATCTTAAAGATTCTAAAGCGATCTTCATAACCTCAAATTTTTTTCTTCAGGAATTATTTAGTTTTATTGATTCATTCATTTATTTTAATTTGACCAGAGAGGGACACACAGAGAGAGAAGAAGCGAGAAAGCAAGCCACCAGGTCCGGGACTCAAACCATGCCCAGCACCTTAACCACCACACTACCTGCTGGTCCCTATAACCTCAAAATTTAAAACACTAATATTTTCAATGTCCTTACTTTGGAAAGTCCTTAGCTTTTTTTTTTTTCTTTTTGGAGAGAGAACTTTTTGTAAGAAATCATGCCCCAGGTGGGATGGCCATGCCACAGTCTCTTCCTCTCTGTGCTCCTCTCAGAATTTTGGACATACATGCACACACACCCGGCATGAGTTTCAAGCCTCCGGGTCTGAGACTTGAACCATGATCAACCCATGTGGGAGTTCCAACACCTTAACCACTATGCCACCTGCTAGTTGCCCTTAGTCTCATTTTAATGGGAGAGAACTCAATTACTACAACGTCTTCAGAGAACATGTTTATATTCAAAGGATCTGAAAAAAAAAAAAAATGAGAAATCAGTTTGCGTCATACCAAAAAGAAACCCAATTTCTCTTACTCACTGAGTCAATAAGCATGTTTGCAAAGCTAATTGAAAAATGCATTAAACCACACTCTGGAGCAAAGAGTTGTTTCCATCTGAAATGACGTGAAGAAAAGCCATGGTATCCATTTTTCTCCTTGACTACACTGGCTATTCCAAAGAAAAACAGTGACAAAACCCAAAACAGTGTCATTACTGCTGACCCTAAGGCCTCCTGGAGACACCTAGCACAGGCCAGGAAGCAGCTAAGCCAAGGCCAGTGGAGTAAAGAGCAAACATAGCCTCCCACGATCAGCTTTGCCAAAGCCTCCCTTTACTCAAAAAACTGTTTCTCGGCTCATCCAGGAACACACTTTTCCTCCACTTCAACTAAAAGGTGTGTCACCAGTTACAGTCCTAGTCAAAGTCAAGTCTATAGCCAGGTCTTGGCATTATTGTCCTTTCTTCTCCTTTGACCTGAGACTCATTGTGATCTCTGATTTCTACAGACTTCTGGTCCCCATGTTGCATTCAGAGCTCCGATCACTGCTCTGGCTATCTCAAGAATCAGCAGTCTCTTCATGGTTATCCTGTTGATGACCACCACAATCTCCACCACACTCCCTGTAGCACCCAGTCAGAAAGACCAGAAATGAAAAGGTTGTATGTAATGGACTTGTATCTACCCGACCGGACCTATCTGGCACCCAGCAACGCCACTTACAATCTTCTGCTTTGCGTTCAGCATCCTGACACCTCTCTCTCCTGAACTTCCTCCGGCTACCTGGTAGGATTCAAGACCTCTCAGCTCAGCCCTATCTCCCTTGTCCTCCCACCTTATTCGAGGGCAACACCATCATCAACTCAAGCTGGATATCCAGGAGTCTGCCTGGACAAGGAGGTGGAGGCCAGGGTGCACGGGGTAGTGCTTCTCTCTACTGGTGGGTAAGCAGACCCCTTTCCTGTATATCTCCAATACTAACAAGCAATCACATTCCCGAGCAACTGGACAAGCTCCGCAAGCTTCTACATGGGTCCAAATGTCTACAGTGGGTGGAGGTGGCAGTAATATGTCTCAGGCTGAGAATTAATGATGTCGGGCAGGCCCTGTTAAGCAATGTGTATTAGGAGCCAGATCCCACAAGGACAGCGTTCTGTGAGCTCACACACACACACACCCTCTGGCAATAAACAAATAAGTTTTTTAAAAAAGGAAGAAAAAAACACTGATGCAGGACCATGTACCCTGTGGTTTAGAGTTGTTTCTACATGTAATGCAAGCTCTAAGCATTTTTATTCTTTTTTTTAGAGAGATTTTTGTTATAGGGTACATACACTCACTTGAGACAGAAAGCAAGAAATCACCCCCCAGGGAGGAGAGCCATGCCGCAATCCCTTCTCCTCCATTCTCCTCTTAAGATTTCACACATGCACACACATGCACATGGTATGAGTCTCAAGTCCATTGGCTTTGGGACTCAAACCACGGTCAACCATGTGAGTGCCCAGTGATGTAACCATTACGCCATTTGCTGACCCTCCAATTTGTTTTTTCCTTAGGGTATGTGTGTTCAATGGAGAGACACAAAGACAGCAAGAGTGAAAGTGAGAAGTTACCCTCAGGGGGGATGCCCACACTGTAACCCTTTCTCCATTCTCCTCCTAGAATCTTGGGTGGGCGCACCCACCGGGCTATGTGGGAGTCCAGCAATGTAACCGCTATACCATCTAACAGTATTCTTACCGAGGCCAGCAGAAGGCATGGTGGTTAAGGTGCTGGACACTCACATGGCTAACTCAAGTTTAAGTCCCAGACCTCACGGCTTGAAAAATCACACCAAGACATGTGCATGTTGTGTCCAGAATCCAAAGAGAATGAAGAAGGCACTGTAGTATGGCCAATCACCCCGAGGGGGAGATTTCTCACTTTCCCTCTCACTGACTTTCTGTCTCTCTCTGGCAAGTGCACTCACCCTATGACAAAAACCTTAAATACATACATACATACATACATATATATATATATACACACATATATGTGTGTATGTATGTATGTGTGTGTGTGTGTGTATATATATATATATTCTTTTTTTTAAAGAGTATTATTTTACTTATTATTACTATTTAATGTGACTAGAGAGAGACAGAGAGTGAGAAAGCAAGCTGCCAGGTCTGGGACTTGAACCATGGTCGACCATGGGGGAGTACAGCATCTTAACCACCACACCACCTACCAGCCCCCAAATATATATATTCTTGCTGTTTTGTTTTTTTTTAATGCCAGAGGGCAGATACAGGAGTGTGTAACCTATGTTGTCACACTACAATGCTTTTATATTCCATTTCTCCATTTTGTCAGAATTTTGGGCATGCACGTTCACATGCCCAACATATTTTTCAAGCCTCCAGGACTGAAATTTAAACTTGGTTGCTTGGGACTAGCAGTTAGCATAATGGCTATGTTGCTAGACTCCCACGTAGTTGACTGCAGTTTGCGTCCCGGACCCGGTGGCTTAAAACATGCCGGGCGCGTGTGCGTGCATGCCCAAGATCCCAAGAGGAGAATGGAGGAGAAGGGATTGTGGCGTGACCATCCCCCCTGGGGGGTGATTTCTCACTTTCTATCTCTCTGTCTCTCTCTGTCTGGTGAGTGCATGCACCCTATAGCAAAAACCTCTAAAAAAAAAAACAAAGTTTACTTATCCCTTCTGAGAGGTGAGGGGAAGGGCACAGAACTCCCAACAAAGTCTTCCTGCACTGATCCACCTCCAGTACTCTGCCAAGCAGGATCACAGTAGGGTGCGCCTGGATGCCTGGGAGTCCTGGGACAGGAACTCAGGAACCTTCCCATGTGGGTCCAGTTGTGTGACCACTGTGCCACCAGCTGGCCCCAACACCTAAATTTTCAACACTGGTAGAGGTAGGTGCTAGTGAAGATGTGAGACACTGTCAAAAATCTAAGTAAATGATAAACAAGGCAGCTGAGTGTGTGAGAAAGGTCATAGGGGAGAAAGTTGTGGTCTCCAGAGATTTTTGTTTTTATTATTCTTTATTTTTTAAATGAGGTCTTGGTACATCATAATCCTATTGCCCCTATCTCCTGAGCAGCTGGGACTTTAGGCACACACAATGCCTGAGTTTTCGGATGGAATGTGAATTGATTCCTGGCTTCCCACGTGGCCTCAGCTTGTTAAGTAGCATCATCAACCACCACTGGGCCAAGAGACTTACATCTGTGTGTCAGTGCGGGAAAGGGGTTTAGACAGGCTCCATGGCCAATCTGTCCCAGGTTTAATCCCAGTTCTGCTACCTGCTAACCATGGCTTTGGTCCTATTACTTTATCATGCTCTGTCACAGTTTCCTCATCTGTAAGATGGAACTGTAACAATACATTCTTTGTATGTTGGTGTGAAAATGAAATGAGTTACTGAATTTTAAAATTTTGGAGAAAGTGTCTGGCAGATGGTATGTGTCAATTATTATCACCTTAAATAGTCTCAAGAGTCATTTAAAAGATACTAAAACCATTAGGGAGAAATCCCTCAGGGAGAAAGGAGGGCCAGAAATCCCTTAGAAAAGAAGACCAGTACTGAGCCCTGAGGAATATAAATAAAAGCAGCTCAGAAAGAGGGAGGAGGAACAAGTAAAGGTTCATGGGAAGAAAAAAGGATTAATCTGGTAAGAGGAAAAATAGAAAGAAGTATGGCATGGTGGTTAAGGTACTGGATTCACACATGGCTGACCACAGTTCAAGCTCCAGACCAGCGGCCTAGGAATCATGCCAGATGTGCTGTGCTTGTGTGCCCACAACCCCAAGAGGAGAATGGAAGAGAGACTGTGGTGTAGACATCTCCCGGGAAGGTGACTTCTCACTATCTCATTTTCTTTCTCTCTCTCATGCATGTGCCTACGGCAAAAACCTAAAATAAATAAATAAATAAAAGACGGGCTGAATGAATGGTAGCTATGGTCTGTGGTGTCATGTGCTATGAAATGAAAACAGACATGTATATTCAATCTGGACACGGGGAGGTTACTAAGGACCCCAAGAAGAATAGATTTAGTCATGAATTGAAAGAAAACTGGGACCAGCAGTTGGCATAATGGCTATGTCACTGGACTCCCATGTAGTTGACTGCAGTTCAAGTCCCGGACCTGGTGGCTTAAACTCACGCCGGGTGCATGTGCTTGTGTGCCCAAGATCCCGAGAGGAGCATGGAGAGAGGATTGAGGCATGGCCATCCCCCCTGGGGGATGATTTCTCCCTTTGTGTCTCTCTGTCATTCTCTGTCTTTCTGGTGAGTGCATGCAAATCTCCCCCCCCCCAAAAAAAAAGGAATAAAAAAGAAAAGAAACGAAATGAAAACTGAATAGCTGAGGCTGGGAGGTGGTGTGGAGGTTAAGGGTGCTGGATTCCCACATGGCCGACCAAGGTTTGAGTCTTGGACCTGGCAGCTAGCTTTCTCACCATCCCTCTCTCTCTCACTCTGTCACTCTCTGGTCAAATTTTAAAATAAATAAAGTTAAATCAAATAATTCTTAAAAATAAATAAATAAAATAAAAAAGAAAAGAGGGGCCAGCAGGTAGTGTGGTGGTTAAGGTGCTGGATACTCCCACATGGCTGACCACAGTTTGAGACCCAGACCTGGTGGTTTGCTTTCTCACTATCCTTCTATGTATCTGTCTTTGGTCAAATGAAAATAAATGAAGGAATAAATAAAAGTAAATAAATAATTATTTAAAAACAAAAACAAAAACAAAACAGGATAGCAAGTGAAGCTGCCTTATGCAGATGAGGCTTTTGCTAACTCTGGTACTAATGAAGAGCAAAGAAATGGGGTAACAGATGGAGGTGAATGTAAGGTCAAAGGAGGGAGGTTTCACCATGAATCTGATGTTTGTTTTTTTTACTTTTTAAAAAATTATTTAATTTTATTTATTGTTATTTTTTAATTTGCTATAGGACACACGTGCTCACAAGAGGGAGAGAGAATGAGAAACCAAGTTGCTAGGTCTGGGACTGAACTGTGGTTAGCCATGTGGGAGTCAAACACCGCAGCTACCATGCCACCTGCTACTCCCTTTAGTTTTACTACTTTTTTCCCTCTCTTCTTTTTTTAATGTCAGAGGGTGTAAGTACATACACATATGCAAGAGAAAAAGGGAGGAAAAAGAAAAATAGAGAAAAATCACCCCTCAATGGGGTCTGGTTCAACCCATAATCCTTTTTCCAATTCTCCATCTGTCAGGATCCAGGGCACAAGTGTACACTCAGCATGTTTTTCTTTCTTTCTTTTCAGAATTATTTTATCTAACTTTATTATTATTATTTTCCAGTTTGATCAGAGAGAGAAAGAAGGAAAGTGAGAAAGCAAGCCACCAGGTCCAAGACTTGAACCATAGCCAGCCATGTGGGAGTCCAGTGCCTTTAACCACCATGCCACCTGCTGGCCTAGCTTGAAAATCATGCTGGTTGTGAATGCATGCTCAAAACTCCAAGAGGAGGGAGAAATGGAGAAGGGATTGTAGCACAACTATACCACATGGAGGGGGGGTGTGCTTTCTCACTTTCCCACTCTTTCTGTCTCTCTTGATAAAAAGATTAAAATAAAAAACAACAAAAAAAAGGGCTAGCCAGTGGCACAGAATGAAGGTGGCTGGATCCTGCATGGCCAACTTCACAGTTCAAGTGACAGATCCAGTGGCTTGAAAACCATGCTGGTATGTGTGCGTGTGTACCCAAAATCCCAAGAGGAGACCAGAGAAGGTGCTGTGGTGTGGCCATCCCCCAATGAATTCCCCATCGAGAGTGGGTACATGCACCCTATAGCAAACTTAAACCAAGAAAAGAATCTCCTGCTGGAGGGTCCAGACATGCAAATTAGAGAAATAAGCAAGCACCTGGAAGAGGCCTGACTTACAAATACAACCATCAGGCCTGAGACCTGGGGAGGTCTACTGGGTCCATCTCTATGAACAGAAGCTGAACACAGCACCCATACAAACAGCACTGATGGTCTCTTCCTACATTCAGTCCACTCTACAGATCTCTACCTGAATTCTTGTTACCACTACTGGGCAATTTCAGATTTCCTACCACAGGTCAGATCAAACTGAGCTCTTCACTTTGGGAAGACAATGCTAACTCCCCTCTCGCACTGCCGTAGGCCATATCCTCCTGTCTGACTCTGGCTCTATATTATGCTCCATTCTTCCACCAAACTAAGGTAAGAACTACAGTTCTAATCCCATGTTTCTGGGCCAGAGTGGCGCAGTGGTAAAATATGCTCTGCAAGGTTAACCAAAATGGAAAGGTTCTGGGTATACATCCAGAAATTTCCTTGAATTGATGCGGCATATGTATGCCCATGACAGGCTGGAGGTGAATCAGTGTCAAGGACCTACTTGGGTACTGTCATTCTCTCTCTCACCCAAGAAATAAAAAGAAGGAAGCTTTAAACAAATGTTTTACAGGGCTGGCTCTGTGTTGCAGCAGTAATGTGCTACTCAAGGGACGCTAGATTCCAAAAACAGGTAACCAGAGTTCAAATCCCTGGCAAGCGTGCTTGGCCTGAAACACACCGGGAATGCCCATAAGTGCTCAAAATCCATGGGCTGGAGGGCTGGACGAGGGGAATCCTGGCCTGATCAGACCTTATTAAGGGTGCTCCTATCTCCCTTCCCCTCTTCCATCTCCTGTGTACACACTCCATCAAGAATAAAGGGGGAAAAACACTTCCTACAAAGACACCTTTGCTGACCTTGTTAATCTAGAATCCCCGCATTCCCATTTTGTCCATGTGAGCACAATCACAAAATGTCACACTTTACTATGCTGCCTTATAAATAATGGAAAGGAACAGAAATCAAAAGGTCTAGGGACTAGCAGATGATATAATGATTACATCACCGGACTCCCACGTAGCCAGCTGCAGTTAGAATCCTGGACCTGGCAGCTTAAATGCACGCTGGGTGCATGCGCCTGAGTTTCTGATTGCGGTCTCTTGTCTAACTTACTTGGACCATCTCCTTCACATGCATTCCCAGGTGCCTATGCCTATCCCTTGATACGAAGGGCCCTATCTCTATCCGCCCGCCCTTTTAAAAAGAATTATTTATTGAGGAGGCCGGCAGGTGGCATGGTGGTTAAAGTGCTGGACTCCCACATGGCTGACAACAGGTCAAAGTCCAGAACTGGCAGCTCACTTTCTCACTTTCCCAGTCTCTCGCTGTTTGGTAAACTGAAAAATAAAAATAAATAGTAATAACAAATAAAAAAATATTTTTTTTAATGAAAGAATTATTTATTTGGTCCATTAGATGGTATAATAATTACATCTCTGGACTCCCACGTAGTTGACCAAGGTTTGAATCCCAGACCCAGTGGCTTAAAACTCACGCCAGGTGCATGCATGCTCAAATTCCTGAGGAGAATGGAGGAGAAGGAATGCAGCATGGCCATCCTCTCTGAGGATGTGATCTCTCCTTTTTTGTCTCCCTCTCTGCCGAGAGAAACACGCCCTTATAGAAAAAAATCTCTCTTAAAAAAAAAAAATTAGATCCCGAGAGAAGAATGGAGGAGAGGGGATTGTTGCGAGGCCATCCTTTCTGGGGAGTGATCTCTCAATTTCTGCCTCTGTCTCTCTCTGTCTTTCTGGTGAGCGCACCTGCCCTATAGCAAAAATCTCTCCAAAAAAAGAAGAGAAAAAATTTTTTAAAAAAAGAAAGAAAAGAAAGGAAAAAAGAAAGAAAAGAAAAGTCATGGCATATTTTGAGTGCACACGCCCTACAGCAAAAATCTCTCCAAAAAAATTATTTAATTCTATTTGCTACTATTTTTTAATTTGACCAGAGAGAGAGGCAGAGAGAAAAAGGGAAAATGAGAAAGATTATCCTTAAAGAAACTAACAATTAGAGGGGGCCACCAGGTGGCGTGGTGGTTAAGAGTGTTGGACTCCCACATGGCCAACCTCAGTTTCCAGATCTGGCAATTGCTTCCTTACTCCCTCCTCCTCGCACTGTCCCTCTCTGGTAAAATAAAAATAAATAAATAAAGTTAAATAAAATAACTCTTTTAAAAAAAGAAACTAGCAGCTAAAAAGGGTGATTTTAAAGTTGGAATTTCACTACAGTTTTTGAAATTTTGTAAATTTTAAATTATTTGAATATAAAAAATTTTCTAAGAAAAATTTACAAGTTTCCCCCGTTAAAAACCCAAATAAACAAGGGTTTTTTTTTTTTTTTTTTTTTTTTTTTGCTTCTTTTTGGTGACAGGACATGTGTCCTCGCCAGAGATAGAGGAAAAGCAAGAAATCATCCCCAGGGGACATGGTCACGTCACAATCCCTTCTCTTCTATTTCTCCCTCCTTTCAGGATTTTGGTCACACACAGACATGTACCTGACATATTTTTCAAGCAACCAGGTCTGAGACATGAACTGTGTTGGTCAGTCATATGGGATTCAGCTGCCTCAACCAGTAGGGGATGGCCCCTGGCTATTTTCAAACAACATAATAACAATCTTGGGGGACCAGCAGTTGGCGTAATGGTTATGTTGCTGAACTTCCATGTAGTCGACCACCATTCAAGTCCCAGACTTGGTGGCTTAAACTCATGCCAGGTGCGTGTGCATGTGTGCACAAGATCCTGACAGGAGAATGGAGGAGAAGGGATTGCGGCATGGCCATCCCCCGGGAGGGGGTGATTTCTCACTCTCCGCCTGTCTCTCTCTGTCGTTCTGGAGAGCGCACACGCTCTATAGCAAAAATCTCTCAAAAACAGGCCCACCAGGAGTGGTGTGATTTTATGTTTTTTTTTTTTTTTTTTTTAAGAATTATTTATGTGGCCACCAAGTGACACAGTGGTTAAGAAGCTGGACTCTCACAAGGCCGACAGTGCTTTGAGTCCCAGACCTGGAGGTTTGAAACTCACTCCAGGCACATGTGCATGTGTGCCTAAAATCCCAAGAGGAAAAGGGACTGTGGCATGGCCCTCCTCCCTAGGGGTTGATTTCTAACCTTTTCTCTCTGTCTGTCTCTCTGGTAAGCACATGCACCCTAGAGCAAAAATCACTCTGGGGGAAAAAAATTATATAATTATATTTAATAATATTATTATTTTTAAAATTTGCTATAGAGCATATGCACTCACCAGAGAGAAAAAGTGAGAAAAGCAAGCTGGCAGGTTGGGAACCCGAACCACGTCTGGCCATGTGGGAGTCCAGTGCCTTAAGCACCACATCACCTGCTGGCCCCTATTTTATCTTTTAATTCACCAACACTGTATCCAAAAATTCTAATTAAAAAGAACAATCTTGGGGCTGGTAGGTGGCATGGTGGTTGAGGGCACTGAACTCCCACATGGCTGACCATGGTTCAAGTCCTGGATCTGGCGGCTTGCTTTCACACTTTCTCTCTCACTCTGTCCTTCTCTGGTCAAATTAAAATTAAAAAATAATTCTTTAAAAACAAGAAAAGGAACCATCTCAGAGCCTTGCGGTGATGAGTTTATAATCCATATTCCACTGGATCTGTACACTTACATGTAAGGAATGAACTCCTGGCACACAGATAACACTTGCAATGTACCATTCATTAATATCTGTAACATATTCTTCCTCAGAAGGGATTACAAAGAAGTGTTCCAGGCACCAAGCCCCAAAGCATCTCCAAATCTCTGAATTAGTTTACTGGTCATTTCATTTATCTCCATACCAGGATAGACCTCCTGCCTGCTGCATGGCCTCACCTGCTGCTCCTCCCCGACTTACACCAAATAGTAACACTTTATCACTGTACAACTAACATCAAGGCAATAAACAAGCCAGAGGTTGCCAGGCAAGTTCTCAGTGGGCCCTGAGGGAGCAGGCTGCCCTACAGGTAAGTCTCACTTACTGAACAAGTAACCTGGAGCTGTTGCTGCGGCTGCTGCTGTGGTGGCGGTGTCTGTTCCTGGGGAGTTTGCTGCTGTGGCTGCTGCTGGGGGTCCCATATATGGACAGTCTGAGTCGTGTTCTGGTACGTGCCTGCCACGGCCTGCCCAGCCACTGGAATGTGGATGTTGCCATTCATGAACTGTGCTGGAAAGAGAGAGTTTGCAAGGGTCTGCACAACCTCTTCATGGGAGTTTTTCACTACAGACGTGGTGCCCACCATCTTCTCCTTGTCATCCTCCAGCTTTACAGCCGCCAGGGCTGTGGGTGAGCCGCTGACATGAACTGCGTTGTAGGCTTCCTGGGGAATGGCAATGTGGGTAATGCTCTGTTGCTGAGGGTCCCCCCGGGGCTGGGCAGAATAAACAGGGATGGTCCAAGTTTCTCCTGTAGGGCTAGTAATGGTCCCAGTGGCACTGTACAGGTGGGCACTGTCTACTGTCAGTAAGTCTGGCCTCAAGGACACGTAACTCTGTTGCTGGCCCTGTGGAATGGCCAGTACGGTGGCCACCGGCTGCCCTGAGATGGCATAAGACACAGTGATGGGCATGTCCACTTTGCGCTTCTTCACTGGCTGGAGGACACTGGGCCCCCCCGCCGTTCCCCTTCACGGGGTGAGCCCTGCTGGGATGGTGGAGGCGAAAGGGCACCCACAGTCTGGATTTGGATCTGTTGACCCCCGGCAAGAGACTGGCCAGCCACCAGCTGAGCCTGGATTTGCTGATGTGGGATGTGCTCTTCCGGGATTTCTGCAGCCTGGATCTGCTGAGCTGCCTGCACGTGCTGCACCTGGATCTGGGCTGCCTGCAGCTGTGAGGGGCTGGGGCTCTGCAGAGATGGGGTCTGTATGGAGGGGGCTGCGGACTGCGGTGCCTGGCCCTGGATTTGCACCTGGACCTGGATGGGCTGCTCTGCAGGCTGATGAACAGTGAGCTGCGGGGAGAGTTGCTGAGCCGAGACCTGCTGTGGAGACTGCTGGACCTGGACCTGGACCTGTGGGGACAAGATTCAGCAGTGAGTAAGCCAGGCATCACCAAGAACCCAGCCCCCAAAGAAGAAGAGATCTCAAGAAAGAGCCCTATGTAATACCAGGAAGAGGACTGCCGTACCCTTGGCTTGTGAGGAGGCCACATCACCAAACCCAAATAGATCATCCTTCAGTATCACACTGCATTAACAGATACATACCCACTCCAGAAAGCAAGTAAAACAATCAACTGGCATCTAAGAAGGAAATACCACAACTTGTTCGAAACTTTTAACTCTTCTTTGAAAATGCGATCCTTTGTTTTTTGCATATTAATAGAGTAGAACAAATAGATTATTTATTGGCTCCTGCGAAAAGTCATGACTTTTTTTTTTTTGATAGATGTTTTTGCTATAGGGTGTATATGCTTCCCAGAAAGACAGACAGAGATGGAGAGACAAAGAGCGAAAAATCACCCCCCAGGAGGGATGGCCATGCCACAATCCCTTCTCCTCCATTCTCCTCCCAGGATCTTGGGCACACATGCACGTGCGCCTAGCATCAGTGTAAGCCACCAGGTCCAGAACTAGAACCACGGTCGACTACATGGGAGTCCGGCAACATAGCAATTACGTCAACTGCTGATCCCCATAACATATTTTTGCATAGAAAAATACATCAAAAAACACCTTATCTGGACTGGCCTAGTACTTAACAGAGCCAGAACTCACAGAACTGACCATGGTTCAAATTCTAGCCCGGGTGGCTTAAAAACATCAGGCCGAAATCCTGATGGGGGATAAATGGAGGAAAAAGGATTGTGGCATAACCACACACCCTACAGTAAATTAAAAACAAACAAAAAGGGACCAGCAGTTAGCGTAATGGCTATGTTGCTGGACTCCCACGTAGCCAACCACGATTCGAGTCCCGGATCCAATGGCGTAAACTCACACTGGGCGCGTGTGCGTGTGTGCCCAAGATCCCAAGAGGAGAATGGAGGAGAAGGGATTGTGGCATGGCCATCCCCCCTGGGGGGTGATTTCTCGCTTTCTATCTCTCTGTCTCTGTCTGTCTGGCAAGCGCACGCACCTTATAGCAAAAACCTCTCCAAAACAAACAAACAAACAAAAAGACACAGAATTTGGATTATTTAATCTGAGTAAGATTACTATATCCTGAATGACACATTTCTAGTAGCAGTGCAGTTCATATCGTTTTTGGTGTAGACACTGAAATATACTGTGGTACAGCATCAGCAGGGCAAATACAGTATGCTGCATTGCAGTGCTGGAAACCCAGAAGCTGACTATGGTTTCAGATCTCCAGGAGCTCTGGAACACGAGGGGTGTGGGCAGAGAGGGCTGAGGGACGTGCATTGCAGCATGATGAGACCTTGCTGAGAGTGCCTGTCTTTCTGCTCTCTCCTGAATGCACACATTCTCAAGCATAAATACACTATTTAAAGAAAAGGAAATTAGCTGACAGTTCTATGAACAGTTAAAGATATCGTACGTCAAACATATGATTGACAAACCATTGCAACCCATTAACTTTTTTTTTTTTTTTGGAGAGGTTTTCGCTAGAGGGCGCGTGCGCTCGCCAGACATAGAGAGAGAGACAGAGAGATAGAAAGCGAGAAATCACCCCCCAGGGGGAATGGTCACACCGTAATCCCTTCTCCTCTATTCTCCTCTCGGGATCTTGGGCACGCACGTACACGCACCTGGCGTGAGTTTTAAGCCACCGGGTCCGGGACGCAAACCGCAGTCGACTATGTGGGAGTCCAGCGACATAGCCATTACGCTAACTGCTGGTTCTAGCGACCCAGTAACTTTAGAAACCCTCATGTATGGAAAATGTATTACAAAAATACTAAGCATGGATTTCAAACATTTTTTTTGCACCTAAATTAACTCATTCTAACTTATTATAATGACACATCTTTGGAGGATCTCATTTGAGGCACTAAGAAGAGAAAGACATCAATTTCAAAACAGCCGCTATTGGGACAGTTTCACTGTCGCTGAACTCCCATGTAGTCAACCGCAGTTCGAGTCCCGGACCCGGTGACTTAAACTCATGCCAGGCACGTGTGCGTGCGTGCCCAAAACCCCGAGAGAATGAATAAGGGATTGCAGCATGGCCATCTCCCCTGGCCGGTGATTTCTTGCTTTATCTCTCTCTGTCTTTCTGGTGAGTGCATGCACTCTATAACAAAAACCTCTCCAAAAAAAAAAAAAAAAAAGCCTTCATATTTATACTTCTAGCAACAAAAAGAGCAAATACTAATGGACCAGCCACAACTGTGCTGGTGGCAGGGCTCTGCTGAGTGACACTGGAGTCACATGGGAGGCCCAGGTGAACCAGTAATCCTGGCTGGCTGAGAGGCTAGGGGAAGGATACAGGCATGGCAAGATCCTGTCAAAAGTACCTGCCCCAGAAACAGCAGATGGTGTAATGGTTACATTGCTGGACTCCCAAATGGCAGACTACAGTTCAAGTCCCAGGCTCAGTGGCTTGAAATTTACACCAGGTGCATGTGTGTGCATACCCAAAATCCCAAAAGGAAAATGAAGGAAAAGGGATCGCAGTGTGGCCATTCCCCCTGGGGGTGGTGATTTCTCACTTTCTATCTCTCTGGTGAACACACACACCCTACAGCAAAAAACAAAAACAAAAATCAAAAAACAAAAATAAAACCTCTTGTTAAAAAATAAAATGTCTCAGGAACCAGCAGTTAGCGTAATGGCTATGTCGCTGGACTCCCACGTAGTCGACCACGGTTCGTGTCTCGGACCCGGTGGCTTAAAACTCACGCCGGGCGCGTGTGCGTGCGTGCCCAAGATCCCAAGAGGAGAATGGAGGAGAAGGGATTGCGGCGTGACCATCCCCCCTGGGGGGTGATTTCTCGCTTTCTCTATGTCTCTCTCTGTCTGTCTGGCGAGCGCACACGCCCTACAGTGAAAATCTCTCCCAAAAAAAAAAAAAGTCTCTCTCACATGAAATAAACTTTTTAAAAAAAGTCTCTCTCTAAGACATCATTCCCTGAGCAAACCATAGTTGGTGAGACTGTCTAAAAAGCCTGGCATCAAGCCTCAGTTCTTTCCCTTTTTTTTCCCTATTAAAGGGCAGGGAAAAAACAAGCAAATCTACGGATGCTGTGTGAACTCTCACCCTGACATTCACCATCAGAGGGGCTTCTCTCTGGCACAAACACAATTATTCTTTCTAGAAGAAGTACCTATCTTGGGGCCAGCAGGTGGCATGGTGGTTAAGGGCACTGGACTCCCACATGGCCAACAGTGGTTCAAGTCCCAGACCTCCTGGTGGCTTGCTTCCTCACTCTCTCTCTGGCTCTGTCCCTCTCTGGTAAGTCAGTCAGTCAGTCAAGTCAAGTCACAAAGAAAGAAAGGAAAGAAGGAAGGATGGATGGATGAATGAATTCTTAAAAAAAAAAAAAAAAAAAAAAAAAGTACCTGTCTTTGGAGAGTTCTGAGAGGGAGGTTAAATGAACCCCTTTATCTAGCACAGGCAAACCTGCCAGCAACAAAGAACTTGGCCTTTCCCAGTGTTGTACATAGTCCGGGAGTTTAAGGTCTTCCATCAGCCTTCAGAGGTGCCTCCCTCATCCAGAACAGACGTATACCAGTCTTCTAATTAAACTTTCACATACAGCTTTGTCTCCACCAATTCACCAAATGTGATTTTTTAAAAGAATTATTTAACTTGGAACCAGCAGTTAGCGTAATGGCTATGTCGCTGGACTCCCATGTAGTCGACCACGGTTCGCGTCCCGAACCTGGTGGCTTAAAACTCACACCGGGTGTGTGTGCGTGCGTGCCCAAGATCCCAAAAGGAGAATGGAGGAGAAGAGATTGCGGCGTGCCCATCCCCTCTGGGGGGTGATTTCTCGCTTTCTGTCTCTATGTCTCTCTCTGTCTGGCGAGCGCACGCACCATATAGCGAAAACCTCTCAAAAAAAAAAGAATTATTTAATTTTATTTATCATTATTTTAAAAATAATTATTTTATTTAACTTTATTTATTTATTTTAACCAGAGAAGAAGAAGAAGAAGAAGAAAGAGAGAGAGACAGACAGACAAACACACAAAGTGAGAAAGCAACCCACCAGGTCCAGGACTTGAACCATGGTTGACCATGTGGGAGCCCAGTGCCCTTAACCATCATGCCACCTGACAGCCTTTTCACTGCTTTTGGAGAAAGCAGGTTTGTTCCCACCTTAGGGCTTTCTGGTTTGGAATGCTCTTTCCTCATATAACCAGACAGCTCATTTGCCAACTTTTTCTGGTTTTGATTCAAATGGCACCTGCACAGTGAGGCTCACTCTGGTCACTCCATCTGCTTCTGTTTTTCACCTTTACATTTATCTATTATTATCTACTACAAGTTGTTAAAAATCTCATCTGCCTCACCCAGCTAGAATGTATGCTCTACAAGGAAGGGGTTGTTGTCTTGTTTCTTGCTATTTATTATTTAATCTTCTTGCAAAGGGCTTTATACATAAACGGAGACCTATGGAAAGGGCTGGGGTAGGAAAGAATAACGGCCCTGGATCTACAAGCAAAACATCCCTGAGCAATACTCTCCTAAAAATTACAAAAGCAGCTCATGTTTAATTTAAAATTTTAATCTCTCTGGGACCAGCAGTTGGCATAATGGCTATGTCACTGGACTCCCATGTAGTTGACTGTGGTTCGAGTCCCAGACCATGTCTTAAACTCACGCCGAGTGCGCGTGCATGCCCAAGATCCTCAGAGAAGGATGGAGGAGAAGGGACTGCAGCATGGCCATCCCCCCTGGGGGGTGATTTCTCGCTGTCTGTCTTTCTCTCTGTCTTTCTGGTGAGTGCATGTTCACTATAGCAAAAACCTCTTAAAAAAAAAAAATTTAAGCTCTCCTTCTTATACCCCAGTCTCCAGCCCTATTCCTGTTGTAGGTTCTAGTATTACTGTTTTGCTTTTCTTTTTTTACTATACAGACAATGGATTTTTATTCTTGACTTTTTTTCAGGGTAGTATTACTATTATAGGACCACAACATTCCACCTATATTAAAACCTAGGGTGATGAGGCCAGAAGATGGCATAATGGTTACGTCACTGGACTCCAACGTAGTCAACCGTGGCTTGAGTCCCGGATGTAGTGACCTAAAATTCACATGGGGCGCATGTGTGTGCGTGCCCAAAATCCTGAGAGGACAATGGAGAAGGGATTGTGGCATGGCCATCTCCCCTACTCCAGGGCGATTTCTCTGTGTCTCTCTGGTGAGTGCACAAACCCTACAGAAAAAAACTCTTAAAAAAAAAAAAAAAAAAAAAAACCTAGGGTGATAATGGGGCCGGCAGATGACGTAGTGGTACACTGCTGGACTCCCACATGCCAACTGCAGTTCGAGTCGCAGACACAGCAGCCTGAAAATCAGCGTGTGTGTACATGCCCAAGATCCTGGAAGGAGAAGAGAGAAGGGACTGCGGTGTGGCCATACCCCCTGGGGGTGATTTCTCACTTTCACTCTCTCTGTCTCTGTCTCTTTCTCTCTGGCAAGCACATGCACCCTAAGTCAAAAAACTTCCACAAAAAACAAAAAACCTAGAGTGATACTAAAGTGGTTTTTGACAATTTTGTACATACATATTCACCCATCAACAGGTATAGTTCAATCATTCTTCTGGATACAGATCACAATACACTATAATTCTTCCATCATTCATTCTTTTTGTTTTTAAAATAGAAGATTGTTTCCAATGTCACTTCCATAAGCAACACAACAATAAATACCCTTATAAACACATTTATCTGTGAATACAAAAGGCAAAATGTATTTATAACACTTAGCATTTGACAAGCACTGCCAAGTTCACCCCCAATGAAGTTTCACTGATGAATCCTCTCATATCCTGCTCACCCTGGGTGAAATCTTTGTAAATGTTTTCTCATAGAATAAATGAAACATGGCATTTATTTTTTAAAATTTACATTCCCATTATCACCTCTGCTCTACCACAGCTGCTCTACAATCTTTATTTAAATTAAATCTACAAAGCCTACTTTTAGAAAAATAAATCCTGTTTGGCTTAAGCCAGTTATTAACAGAAATACATTTACCTTAATAGTTTTTAAAATTCATGAAATGGCAAGAAAGGGTAACTTCAATAAAGGTAAGATAGACTTAACTATCTTACTTATCCAAGAACAGTTGACTAAAAAGTCATTTATAATTTAAATAAGAGGAAAAGAAATTATTCTTACATATCTATATAGAGAAAATTTGTAAGTATATATATATGTAGGAATATATAAACCACATCTCATTTGCATCCTATATGATAGAAATTTTGATAAGACTTTTAGAACTACCTCAATAAGGCAAAAAGCCAAGTAAAAATTTTGTTTTTTTAAATTTTAAATAAAGCTGACACTCTGGGTGGAGAAAAGCAGCACACAAAGAGAGTAACTTAGTAAGTTAGCCAAACAAAATTCATTTTAAAAAATCCTTTTTTGAGAGAGAGATTTTTGTCATAGATTGCATGCTCTCACCAGAGACAGAGAAAGAAAAATAGACAGAAAGCAAGAAATCACCCCCTCGGGGGAATGGCCATCCAGCAGTCCCTTCTCCTCCATTCGTCTCTTGGGATTTTGGATGCACACGTGCCCAGTGTGAGTTTTTTTCTTTCTTTTTCTTTTCTTTCTTTTCTTTTTTTTAAGAATTATTTAACTTTATTTACTTACTTATTTTTAATTTGACCAGAGAGGGACAAAGCGAAGGGGGGGAGGAGAAAGAGAGAGAGAAAGAGAAGGAAAGCAAGAAAGCAAGCCACCAAGTCTGGGACTTGAACCATGGTCAGCCATGTGGGAGTCCAGCACCCTTAACCACCACGCCACCTGCCAGTCTCGTCCAGTGTGAGTTTTATTCCACCAGGTCCAGGACTCAAAACTATAGTCAACTATGTGGGAGCCCAGCAACATAACCATTATGTCATCTGCTGGTCCCAAAAGTAATTTTTTAAAAAAAAAAAAAAAAAAGAATTATTTATTTATTTTATTCCATTTGCTAGTATTATTATTTTTTCATTTGACCAGAGAGAGATAGAGAGAAAGAAAAAGTGAGAATGCAAGCTGCCAGGTCCCGGACTCAAACCGTAGTTGGCCATGTGGGAATCTCGTGCCTTTAACCACTATGACAACTGCTAGCCCCACCCCGAAAGTAATTCTTACTAAAAAAGCACTGCCCATTATTTCTGAATTATTACATCACTAACTAGGCTGATAAGGGTAATCTTCCATGAACCATAAGGACACATATATGTACATTTTTTTCTTTTTTTTGAGAGAGAGATTTTTGCAGGACCAGCAGTTGGCATAATGGCTAGGTCAATGGACTCCCATGTAGCTGACTGCAGTTTGAGTCCCGGACTCAGTGGCTTAATCTCACACCAGGCACGTGTGTGTGTGTGTGCCCAGGATCCTGAGAGGAGAAGGGATTGCAGTGTGGCCATCCCCCCGGGGAGTGATTTCTCTCACTTTCCGTCTCTATCTTCCTGGCGAGTGCACACGCCCTGTAGCAAAAAACTCTCAAAAAAAAAAAAAAAAAAAGAGAGAGATTTTTGCTATAGGGCACTTGTGCTCACCGGAGAGACAGAGAGAAGCAGAGACTATAACCAAGAAATAACCCCCCAAGGAGGATAGCCACTCCACAGTCCTTTAGCCGCTGAGTCCGGAACTCAAACCGCGGTCAACCACATGGGAGTCCAGCAACGTAATCATCAGGCCATCTGCTGGTCCATGTATGTGTGTGTTGAAAAGTCCTTGGTCAAGTACTTTAGGTCTGAAGCTGCCCAGGTGACACAGGGGGAGAAGGGTAACAAAGGGACAGAGGAGACAGGATTCTGTTTATCCTCCACTTCTCAGCTTAGGGCACCTTGAGAACCACTCCACTTTCCCCAAAAGTTCTCTTACATAAATTTCTGTCACGTAATTGTCGGCTTACTTTATTCTAGCATTTTCACTGAGTTAGTGGTTTTGCAAAGATATTCTTTTTTTTAATTTACCAGTGGGTATGTGCTCTTGGGGCAGTGGAAGTGGGTGGTAAGGGGTGGGGAAGGGGGAGAGAGAGAAAGAGCACTCCCCGTGGGACATGGTTATGCAGCAATCCCTTCCCCATTTCTCCCACTTTTTGGGGACTTTGGGGAACAGGTATAACCAGCACGTTTCTCACGAACCAGGCCACTGGCTGGTCCCAAAGTATTTATTCCTCCACAACTGATAGGGATTTTTTTTAAAGTATCTTTTCAGTTGTTTAAAAGGAGAAAATACCTACGGTTATCAAAAAATTCATGAAAGGGGCATGCAGATGACATGGAGGTTAAGGTGGCTAGATCCCACATGGATGACTATTCGGTTTGAGTTTTGGAACTAGAACCCTGAAATACCCAAGAGAAGAGTGGAGGGAAAGGGGGTTGCAGTGGGGTCATAGCCCTAGGAGCTGTTTTTTCATTTTCCCTGCCCTTGACGAGCACTCAAAAAACACCCCAAAATTTCCTTTTTTTTTTTTACTTTTTAAATTTGCTACATGGCATGTGCACTTGTCGAAGACAGAGAGAGGGAAAGTGACAGGGCACCACCCAAAGGGGATATCTATGCTACGACCTCTTCTCTATTTTCTGGTCAGCATTTGGACATGCATGCGCATGCGTACCCACCTGCATGCACATGCCAGCATGTGTTTTTTAAGCTGCTGGGTGCAGGGTGGAAACCACATAATCAGCCAAATGAGATCCAGTTGCCCTAACCACCATGACTCCTGACTGGCCGAATATTTACCTTTCTTCTTTCATGTACAGAGGTTTAGGGAAGATGATCCTAGTATGTTATTACAATCAGTTTTCTTGAACATGGTCTCTCAAAGAATACTTCAAACTCAAATCCACAACCTTTTTAAAAATTATTTATTAATTGTATTTATTCATTCATTTATTTTTAATTTTGACTAGGAGGGGGAGTAAGAAAGCAAGCCACCAGGTCCGAGGACTTGAACCATGGTCAGCCATGTGGGAATGTCCAGTGCCTTAACCATCATGCCACCTCTGGTCCCAATTGGCAACCTTTTTTTAAAGAATTATTTAATTTAATTTAATTTATTTAAATTTGACCGGGGGGAGGGGGGGGGGTAAGGAAGCAAACCACCAGGTCTAGAATTCAAACCAAGGTCGGCCATGTGGGAGCCCAGCGCCCTTAACCACAATGTCACCTGTTAGCCTCCCCCCTCTTTTTTAAGAGACGTTTGCAATAGAACACATGCACTCTCTGGAGAGAGAAACAGACAGAAAGGGAGAACTCACCTCCCTGGGGGGATGGCCATGCCACAATCCCTCCTCCATTCTCCTCTCAGGATTTTGGATACATACGCCCACATGCCCGGCCTGAGTTTTAAGCCACTGGGTCCAGGACTGGAACCACAGTTGACTACTTGGGAGCCCAGCAACGTAACCATTATGTCATCTGCTGGTCCCATCTCCGACCTTTTTAGTTTTTGGGTTTTTTGGTTTACCTTATTTAAAGAGACAGAACACGTGAAATACAGGCAATCTGTCCCCTTCCTTCCAGCTAGCCAGAATCACAGGTCTACACATGCATTCCTGGAGTGTTTCTGGTTCTGGTCCACCAAACCAGTCTTCCACGTGGCTCAAGCATTACAAAATGGTGCCCTCCTGTCTCTGCCCTCAAATCTTTATTGTTATGAAAAAGGTCCAAGCTATAAACATCAGCAGAATAATTTATGTTCTTTACTTTAAAATTATTTTATTTTTGACTTTTTAAAATTTGCCCAAGTGGGGGACTAGTAGGTGACATTGTGGTTAAGGCACTACACTCTTGCACATGGCCAACCACAATTTGAGTCCTGGACCTAGTGGCTTGCTATCGCACTTTCACTCCCGCTTGCTCTCTGTGCCTCACTCTGGTCAAATTTAAAAAAATAAATAAAAAAAAAAGAAGGGAACCAGCAGTTAGCGTAATGGCCATGTCGCTGGACTCCCACGTAGTTGACCGCGGTTCGCGTCCCGGACCCGGTGGCTTAAAACTCACGCCGGGCCCGTGTGCGTGCGTGCCCAAGATCCAGAGAGGAGACTGGAGGAGAAGGGATTGTGGCGTGGCCATCCCCCCTGGGGGGTGATTTCTTGCTTTCTGTCTCTATATCTCTCTCTTTCTGTCTGTCTGGCGAGCGCACGCGCCCTACAGCGAAAAAACCTCTCCAAAAAAAAAAAAAATGCACATGTAGGGATTAACAGATGGTGTGCAATGGTTACGTCACTGGACTCCCACAGTCGATCACAGTTTGAGTCCCAGACCCAGCAGGTTGTGCATGTGTGCTTGCCCAAATTCCCAAAAGAATGGAGAAGAGACAGTGGCATGGGTATCCCCCCTGGGGGGAGGGGTGCTTTCTTGCTTTCTGTCTCTTTCTCTCTCTGCAAGTGCATGTGCCCCATAACAAAATTCTCTCTTAAAAAAAATAATTTTGGATTAGCGTGTGGAAGAGAAAGAAAGGCAAAATAAAATAGCACCCCCGAGAGGGTAAGCACACCCCAATTCCCTCTCTTCTACACCTCCCTTGGGAACACATACGCCTAGTGTGGGTTTTTTTTAATTATTTTATTTAACTTTATTTATTTAAATTTAACCAGAGAGGGGCAGAGTGAAAGCAAGAGCAAACATGAGAGAGAAAGGGAAAGTGAGAAATCAAGCCGCCAGGTCCTGTACTCAAACCATGGTCAGCCATATGGGATCCAGCCTCCTTAACCACCACGCCACCTGACTGGCTGGCTCAGCAGAATAATCTGAGCCAAAAAGTAACTCTTCTTTTATCTACCTTGTTCCTAAGGCCGGAACATGCAGTCAATGCATCCTCCCACATGTCAGCTGTTTCTGTTATTTTATCCAGTCTCACTAAATGGTATTGTCCCTATTTGACATATGGAGAAACTGAGGCTAAAAAGATTAAGACTGTATCAACAACTAAATGGTTAAGCCAAATTAAAACCCAAGAATACAGTTTCAGAGCCCATGTCCTTCCAATATACCACTGCACTCCTGAGGGAACTGGGCTACTTTCAAACCTTCTGTCTCACCAGACATACCTCTCCACACTCTCACTCTCCATTATGTTCAATTCCTTCACCTTTCCTCTTGGTGGAAAGTATCAAGAGGGGCTGGCAGGTGGCATGGTAGGTAAGAGCGCTGGACTCCCACATGGCTGACCGTGGTCTGAGTACTGGACCTGGTGTCTTGCTTTCTCAGGTTCCCTCTCTCTCTCCCTGTCCCTCTCTGGTCAAATTAAAATAAATAAATCAAGCTAAATAAAATAATTCTTTAAAAAAAAAAAGAAAAGAAGAAAAAGCATCAAGAGTAAAATGAAACTTCAGGCCAGTAGACAACATAGTGGTTACACTGCTGGACTCCTACATAACCAAAGATGGTTTGAATCCCAGACCTAGCAGTTTGAAACTCATGCCAGGAGTGTGTGCACATGTGCCCAGAATCCTGAGAGGGAAATGGAAAAGAAGGCATTGCAGCATGGCCATCCTCCCATAGGATGATTTCTTGTGTTCTGTCTCTCTTGAAGTCTCTCCAGCCAGCGCAAATGCCCTACAGCAAAAATCTCTCAAAAATAGAAAAAGGGTAAAATAAAATTCAAGTGGCAAGAAAACGGTGCTTGCAGGGGAGAATACTATTGTTTCCCATTAAACGAAACAAAAACCTTTCCTTGTCAGCAAATACATTAGCTTCTCCTTTCATCAAATTTATTTTCAATTAACGTTATTTCCTGAGACTTACAAGTAGCAAACACAGGCCTAGAAATCTACATGTGATATGAGTTACAAAACCACACAACTAAATGAAGATCACTAAAATATATCAGCCATTCCTTTTTTTTTTTCTTTCTTTCTTTTGAGAGATTTTCACTGTAGGGTGCGTGCGCTCGCCAGACAGACAGAGACAGACATAGAGACAGAAAGCAAGAAATCACCCCCCGGGGGGATGGTGACGCCGCAATCCCTTCTCCTCCATTCTCCTCTCGGGATCTTGGGCACGCACGCACACGCGCCCGGCGTGAGTTTCAAGCCACCGGGTCCGGGACGCGAACCGTGGTCGACTACGTGGGAGTCCAGCAACATAGCCATTACGCTAACTGCTGGTTCCCTCAGCCTTTCCTTTTTAAAACAAATCCTGAATGCCATGCTTTTTTAATGAGCCAAGACTAGCCCTCTTATGTACTGTCTCTGCTCAGGTTGACAGAGAGAAGGGAAGCCTCAGTCACATTTTGCTGTCATACTCAAATACAGTTCCAGAAGACCTATAACTTCTATATTAGTCAACTTCCAAAGCAAACAGCATCATGGTCTTTTTAAAGTGGTTGAAGATATTTTTAGTCCATATTAACTATGGAAGAATTAACTGTTAAAAAGTTTTGAGATTCCTGGGTGGTGAGGTGGGTAAGGTGCTAGACTCTCACATGGCCGACTATGCTGGGAGTCCCGAACCTGACAGCTTGCTCTCTCTCTCTCTCTCTCAAAAAAAAAAAAAAAAAAAAGTGTGAGATTCCTGCAGTGAAAACAGCCTCTAACATACATGTAGATGCAATGTTCCTACTAACCAAGACCTAGAGAGCAAAAAATGTATATTAAACACACTACACCTCAATATTTCCATTTTACCTGGACCTGCTGTGGCTGGTGAAACCGGTTGCTGTTCTTGCTGGGTCTGTGGCTGAACACTGGTGGTGACTGGACAGGCAAGTTCAAGCAAAGATCCAGCCACTTCGGTGCTGTCTGTGTAAATGCAGTTCCCACCCTGTTGGTACACCATGGTAGTGGTGGCCGTCTGCTGGAACTCCTGAAGGGCTTCTGGCCCCTTAGAGGCCAGCGAGTCCAGAAATTCCTTCATCCTGTGCTGTGGGACAGACCGCGCCCTCACTCGGATGTACTCTTCAAAGGAGATGGTGTTCTCCAGAGAATTATTCATATTGTAGAGTCCTTAGGGGTCCTATAAACAAAACAAGTGGACAGAGGTTAAAAATTAGGCTGTTTTTGTATCCTGAAATGTACAGAAGCACCCACCTTTGCACCAGAGTGGAATATTCAAGGCAACTGTTCACACCTGGAATCTAAAGTTGTTTTATTATATCATGTTATTTTTTTAGTTAATGGTGCTTGAAAAACTACTATCATGAATGTGTCTTAAATCAAACTGTATCACACTGAAAATGACAAACAAAAGCATGCTTCACATTATTGGATGAAAGAGGCTGAAAACACACTACCCACCTAGCATCAGGCCAATTCCATCTTCTCTGCAAGCAAAGATCCAGCCACTTCGGTGCTGTCTGTGTAAATGCAGTTCCCACCCTGTTGGTACACCATGGTAGTGGTGGCCGTCTGCTGGAACTCCTGAAGGGCTTCTGGCCCCTTAGAGGCCAGCGAGTCCAGAAATTCCTTCATCCTGTGCTGTGGGACAGACCGCGCCCTCACTCGGATGTACTCTTCAAAGGAGATGGTGTTCTCCAGAGAATTATTCATATTGTAGAGTCCTTAGGGGTCCTATAAACAAAACAAGTGGACAGAGGTTAAAAATTAGGCTGTTTTTGTATCCTGAAATGTACAGAAGCACCCACCTTTGCACCAGAGTGGAATATTCAAGGCAACTGTTCACACCTGGAATCTAAAGTTGTTTTATTATATCATGTTATTTTTTTAGTTAATGGTGCTTGAAAACTACTATCATGAATGTGTCTTAAATCAAACTGTATCACACTGAAAATGACAAACAAAAGCATGCTTCACATTATTGGATGAAAGAGGCTGAAAACACACTACCCACCTAGCATCAGGCCAATTCCATCTTCTCTGCAAGTCAAGCACCGGACAATAGCTATTACATGCAGAACTGCTATGTGACCACCACAGAAAGACTACTGAGAGACAGGGGGAAGCGAGGAGCAGGCGTTCCTCCTGATGTCTGTCTCCTCTGCCACGTACGTCCCACAGTAGAGAGAGGAGGGCCTCCCAGCTGTGGCAAGACCCAAGACAGAGAACATGTTCACTTCCCACCAGAAACACCACACTCCCAATTCTCCATATACTGCTCACAATCTACGAAAGCATAGTTTACTGGTTAACGTCATGGACTCTGGAGCCAGACTGCCTGGGGTTCAAATCCCAACTCAACCTGTCCTTAGCTGGTAACTCTGGACAAGTCAGTTAACCTTAGTTTTTGTACCTAGAAAATGGAGGTAAAATAGTACTTACCTCAGAGTTGACATGATTAAATATATGTGAAGCATGCAGAAAAGAATTTGACACTTAGACAGTACTAAGTGTTAAATATTTTGTATTATTTAATAGTATTAAAATAACTGGGGAGTGGGACCAGCAAACGGCGCAATGGTTTTGTCGCTGAAACTCCCACATAGCTGACCTCAGTTCAAGTCCTTGACCCAGTGGCTTGAAACTTATGCCAGGGGCGTGTGTGCCCAAAGTCCCTAGAGGAGAATGGAGAAGGGGTTGAGGCATGTCCATCCCCTCTGAGGGGGTGATCTCTCACTTTCTGTCTGTCTCTCTGGCGAATGCTTGCGCCCTACCCCAAAAATCTCTCTTAAACAAAAAAACTAAATAAGGGGCCAACAGGTGGCATGGTAGTTAAGGGCACTGGACTCCCATATGGCTGACCTTGATTCAAGTACTGGACCTAGAGGCTTGCTTTCTCATTCCCCCCACCTCTCTCTCTCTCTCTGGAAATATTAAAATAATAAAAATAATAATAAAGAAAGAAAGTTAAATAAAATCTTTTAAAAATATAATCAGGGAGAGGAAATTTGGGTACGCACGCATATGTGCCCAACCACCATGTCCAAGACTCAATCAGCAAAGCTGGCCATGTGGGAGTCTAGCACCCTAACCACCACACCACCTGCTGGCCACCCTACATCTCTTATAATGCCTTATATAACTGATAGTCATAAAAATTCAGAAGTCAATGCTGGAAAAATGTTTTTATCAGCTATTCATTTACCTTAACTGACCAGCAGGGGCCAGCAGGTGGTGTGGTGGTTAAGAGCACTGGACCCTGGGACCAGCAGTTAGCATAATGGCTATGTCGCTGAACTCCCATGTAGTCGACCGTGGTTTGAGTCTTGGACCCAGTGGCTTAAATTCATGCTGGGCACATGTGTGTGAGTGCCTAAGATCCCGAGAGGAGAATGGGGGAAAAGGGATTGCGGTGTGTCCATCCCCCCAGGGGGTGATTTCTCACTTTCTGTCTCTCTCTTTCCGGCGAGCGCACGCGCCCTACAGCAAAAGTCTCTTTAAAAAAACAAAACACTGGACTCCCACATGGCCAACCGTGGCTTGAGTTCTGGACCTGGCAGCTACCCGAGGCACAACTGAGCAGTCTATGGGCTGTTAAGCGGCCTATTGCTACTGTCTTTGTACTACCCTCCCTCCATCAGCACCACCTCCAGAACAAGAGCAGCAGCAGGACCAGAGAGTAACACAAACCAAGTCTACCTTTATGCCAAAATGAACTCTCAGTCGCCAATGTTTGGAAAGTGATTTGTTTCCTAACGCCATCAGGCTAGAAATACTAGTCTCTCTTTTACTACCGAGATACTCTGCTTTCCTTACAGCTATGAGTTATGTGGTGACCACCTCTATTCTACCTGGCTCCAAACTCCTGACATACAAGATGATGTCCCAGCCCTCTCTGACTAGTTCACACACGGAAGGTGCCTCATATGCACCCGACACATTTAGAATTCAATGTGGAACAGGAAGAAGGATTATTCCTTGTTCCTCTGATATCTAAAATTACACAACCACGTATCGTACAGCCTAGTAGCAGACACTAGGGAAAAGGAATGTATTACTTAGCATACACTTTGGGGGAAACCCCATATTCAGGACAAGGAACAGTATGGTCCTTCCCGCTACTAGTTTAGGACCAGTAGCTGTGAGGAGCCGTGGGAGTACAGCACACACTGCACTCAGGTGGGTGCTCTCCAACACGACAGGCCCCGCAATTCACCTTTTGTAGCAATCTACACAGGATATTGTGAATGTATTTCTCCGTAAGATAAAGAACCGCACATTAACCTTATCCTGTCTAAAATCCAAACTTCCAGGCCACTACCATTACGGGAGCTTCCACTGCCCATAGAAGGACAGACAGACGGTGAAGGGCCGCAGCACCAGGCTGAACTGCTGATGGCAGCTTCCTGTCTTTTTTCTAACATTTGTCTGCCCCTTTCCCATATCTTTTTTTTTTTTTTTTTTTAGGTTTTTGCCTAAGGGTCCGTGTGCTCCTGGGAGAGAGCCAGAGAGAGGAGAAATGAGAAAGCACCCCCCCAGGAGGGGCCCTCTCAAGAATGTGGGCACACATGCATGTATGCCCAGCCGCCATGTCCCAGACTCAGTGAGGTTGGCCGTGTGGCAGGCCAGCACCCTAACCCCACCAGCTGCTGGCCTCCCCACGACTGCTGACCCTTTCCCCTTTGCTTGGCAGTCCCCTCTCTCCCTGCTGCAGGCACTTCCGGTGACCTTCTCTGAGTAGAAAAATAAAAGGTCTCCTACGAAACTTCAAAATGAAGCTCTCAGTGATGCACATCTTATGAGCAGAGACCACATCAGAGCCAAGCACTGTCCTTCCATGACAGACTCAGAGCAGGCCGCTCGCTGTGGGTCACCCACCAGCACTGGCTTGCTACACTGACACAGATATATCAAAGCTCCCCTTTGTTAATGGTGTCATGGCTACAATTTCCTTAAGAAGGTTCTCTCACAAAAGACTCAACAATAACAGTACAAAGTTCGCAACGTGCAACTCTCATATCTAATCGCTTATCCTCTTCTGCTCAAACGGGAACAAAGGAGAAATTATGAGCATCCACTGGCAGGCTCTCTACTACGCTGGTACACTGTTCACACCTCCCTTATAAGAGAACGGCAGAGGACAACTGGAATTTACCATTCCTAAAGTTTATTTTCTTCGACAATTAGTTGTATTCCCATAAAATACAGAGACTACAGAAATTTTCAAGATTAACTTCGCTGAGATCATAGCTACTATACCATAAGGAGATTTTTTATTGAAAGTACAGGAGTTTCGCGTCAATTTTTTTTAAGAGAGATTTTTTGCTACGGGGTGCGTGTGCTTTTTGGAGAGACAGACAGAGACAGAAAGTGAGAAATCGTCCCCCGGAGGAATAGTCACGCCGAAATCCCTACTCCATTCTCCTCTCAGGATCTTGGGCACGCACACGCCTATTATGAGTTTTAAGCCGCTGGGTCCAGTATTTGAACCACAGTCAACTACATGGAGTCGAGTAAAAGTAACTATTACATCATCTGGTGGTCCCTCAAACACTTTTTTGGTCTCAAATCTGAGAAAATCAAGTTTACAGAACTGAAAAATCCTGGTATGAATACTGTTCAGTAAAGCCAGTCCCTAGCATCCTCCTAAATAACCTATTTCCCCTTACTCTTTCGAGTTTCAGAAATTCAGGACAGGCAGTTACGCCTCAACCTCGAGTCTGTTATTAAGTATGAAGGAGAATTTTGCCAACTTCTCTTCCTCGAAACAAGCTTTCTTTAATATTCCGTACATAATTTCACCTTGTTTTGGGTTTTCACTTTTGTCAGGGATAGGAGAAGAAAAGAAAATTCATCCATTTGCTAAGAAAATAACATTAGAATAGGGACCAGCAGTTAGCGTAATGGCTGTCACTGAACTCCCATGTAAGCCGACCATGGATTGAGTCCCGGACCCAGTGGCTTAAACTCACGACGGGCGCATGTGCATGTGCGTGCGTGCCCAAGATCCCGAGAGGAGAATGGAGGAGAAGGGACTGAGCCACCGTGGCTATCCCTCCTGGGGGTGGGGGATGGGGGGGTGGGGGGGTGCTGCTCTCTCGCTGTCTCTGTCTTTCTGGCAAGTGCACACGCCCTATAGTGAAAACCTCTCCCCTGCCCCCCCAAAAAGAAAATAACATTAGAATAATATGGAAAAACATAAAATAAAAAGTAAAAAACAGCTTATTATGCTTTGACTCCCTAAATCTTGATCTATCAATTTTAAAAATTCATCACTTTTCTAGAAAGAGTAAGTTTAGGGCACTTAAACCACCTCCTCTGACCAACCCCTTCCAATGATACTTTTATTTTCAGTTCTGCCATCATCACTTTCATATCTTTAAATATTTATTTGTAGACTCATTAATTTTAGAGTATCTCTGGATTCCCACTACATAAGACAAGAAAATTAAAGTTCTATGCTATTTTTGGCAAGCATTTAGCTGAGTACTAATCAATCTTTCAGTTTTAGAATACAGCATTTTTTTAAAGAGTTATTTTATTTAACTTTATATATTTATGTATTGATTTTTTGACTGGAGAGGGACAGTGACAGAGAGAGAAACTGAGAAAGTGAGAAATCAAGTTGCCAGGTTCAGGGCTCGAACCATGGCCGGCCATGTGCTGGCTCCATAGAATACAGCATTTTATACCAAATCAAACTCCAGAATTTTTGCCTTTGGCAAATTAAGGTTCTGAAAAGGATTTTTTTTAAAAAGGCAACCAATTCTATTGTCTATTCCCTCTCTCAACAAATCCTACCTGTTTGAAAAACAGTAGAAGAAACTCTAGTCCAAAATAAATTTATTCTCTGAACAAAAGGGGAAAGAAACTGGCTGGATACTCAGCTCTCAGAAAGAACAGAATAAAAACTTCAAAAATTATCTGCTATAAAGCATCCAAATCCATTCCCAAAGCTTTCATAAAAAGACCAGTAAGTTTGAAGCAGAAAAAATGTTATATAACTGTTAGAAGCCTGACATCTTTTTTTCTTTATTCCTGTGAAAACAGTTGAAATATTCTGTAGTATTTCACCTTTTAGTTAATCAGTAACCATGTGCTTTCAGTGTTTTTACTCGCCAGAGTAAAAGATTGCACTGCTCCAAGCTGAAGGCGTGCTGTCTGCAGGTGAGGCTGTGAGCAGAAGCCACTGCTTTTCAGTGCTGTTTTCTTTCAACAAGCTTCTGGGGTTCTTCACTGACTCTCAACAAGTCCACACCATCATTTGAGAACCAATGAATCACAGGAAGCTAAGAAACATTAATGAATAATGGATCCAATGAAATATTTAATTTTTAATAGAAAAGAATAGTTTGAAAGAACATTCCAATCTGTCCATTTATACAGACCAAAACACAAATGGCCTCGTTTCTTGCTTCCTGTTGTTGTTGAAAAGAGATTTGTGCTAAGGCCAGCAGGTGGCGTGGTGGCTAAAGGCATTGGACTCCCCATGGCCAACCAGGGTTCACATCCCAGACCTGGCAGCTTGCTTTCTTCTTTTTAAAAGAATTATTTTACTTTATTTGTTTATTTTTTATTTTGACCGGAGACAGACAGACAGAGAGAGAGAGAGAGAGAAAGCAAGCCACCAGGTCCAGGACTTGAACTGCAGTTGGCCATGTGGGAGTCCAACACCCTTAACCACTGCACCACCTGCCAGCCCCATGGACTGACTGCTTTCTTAGTTTCCCTCTCTGTCTCTTCTGGTCAAATTAAAATAATAATAAATAAACTTAAATATTTTTTTAAAAGATTTGTGCCACAGGGAGCATGCACTCACCAGAGACAGAGAGACAGAAAGCAAGAAATCACCCTGAGGGACCAGCAGTTAGCATAATGGCTGTGTCGCTGGACTCCCACGTAGTCGACCGCGGTTCAAGTCCCAGACCTGGTGGCTTAAACTCACGCCGGGCGCGTGTGTATGCGTGCCCAAGATCCTGAGAGGAGGGAACCAGCAGTTAGCGTAATGGCTATGTTGCTGGACTCCCATGTAGTCGACTGTGGTTCATGTCCCGGACCCGGTGGCTTAAAACTCACGCCGGACGCGTGTGCATGCGTGCCCAGGATCCCGAGAGGAGAATGGAGGAGAAGGGATTGCAGTGTGGCCATCCCCCCTGGGGGGTGATTTCTCGCTTTCTGTCTCTCTGTCAGTCTGGCAAGCGCACACGCCCTATAGCAAAAACCTCTCAAAAAAAAAAAAAAGAAAGAAAGAAATGGCCCTGAGAGGATGACCACGCCACAATCCTTTCTCTTCCATTCTCCTCTTGGGATTTTGGGCACGCATGCACACATGCCCAGCATGAATTTTAAGCCACTGGGTCCGGTACTCAAACTGCGATCGGCCATGTGGGAATTCAGCGGGCAGTATTCACGAGACTGACATTAAGTTAGCACTAGATTCAACATATAAACGCTACTTAGGAGAAAGGAGGGGGAAAAAGCCTCAAGACTGTTTAAAAGTCCTCTCTACCATAAGACCAGATCATCATCCCTCTACAATTTAGTTCTCACCGTAACTTCTTATCTTTGATCCATCTAGAATTTATTTTGCATGTGTAAGTCTAATTTTATTTCCTAGAACTTGTCTCCGTATCACTTACTGAGTTACTGAAATTCATTTGTCCACCAACTTGAAATGCCACTGTTATCATATACCAAATTTATATAGTTTCCAAACTTTTTTTGGGTGATTCCACAGATCTTCCCATACTGTAATACTTTATTTTAAAAAAAAAAAAAAATTGGGGACCAGCAATTAGCGTAATGGTTATGTCGCTGGACTCCCACATAGTCAACCGCAGTTCAAGTCCCGACCCGGTGGCTCAAAACTCACGCTGGGCGCATGTGCGTGCGTGCCCAGGATCCCCAGAGGAGAATGGAGGAGAAGGGATTGCGCGTGGCCATCTCCCTGGGGGATGATTTCTCACTTTCTGTCTCTCTGTCTGGTGAGTGCATGCGCTCTATAGCAAAAACCTCTCCAAAAAAAAATTTTTTTTTTAAAAGAAAACACTACAAGTATCAGCAGATGGCATAATGGTTACATCCCTGGACTCCCATGTAGTCAACCACGGTTCAAGGCCCAGACCCAGCAACTTAAAATTCATGCCGGCGTGAGATCCTGAGAGGAAAATGGAGGAAAAGGGATTGCAGTGTGGCCACCACATTCCCCAGGGAAGAGACTGCTCCTTTCTGTGTTTCTCTGTCTCTCTGGCAAGCGGATATGCCCTATAGCAAAAATTTTTAAAAAAGAAAAAAAAAGCATAATGGGCCAGCAGGTGACATAGTGGGTACGGCACTGGACTCTCACATGGACGACTAAGGTTCGAGTCTTAGACTTGGTAGCTTGTTTTCTGTCTCTTGCTCTCTCTCATGAGCACATATGCCCTGTAGCAAAATAAAAAATAATTGTGATAAATAAAATTAAAAGTAAGTAATTCTAGGGACCAATAGATGGTGTTTTTTTAATTCGCAGATGGTGTTTGGTTATGTCACTGGATTTCCACATAGTCAACCGCGGTTTGAGTACCAGACCTGGCAGCTTAAAACACACCAGGCACATGTGTGTACATGCCCAAGATCCCAAGAGGAGAATGGAGAAGGGATTACAACATGGTCAACCACCGGGGGTGGGGTATGATTTCTTGCTCACTCTTTGTCTCTCTGTCTCTTCGATGAACATACTCGCCCTATGCCAAAAATCTCTCTCAAAATAAGTAAATATATGAATAATTTTTTTAAAAATCCCAAGTTTTTAAAGAAAAATCATGTTGGGACAAGCAGGTGGTATGGTGGTTAAGGTGGCTGGATCACACATGGCCCTAAGAAACACACCTGGTGCATGTCTGTGTGGCCAAAATCCCGAAAGGAGAATGGAGAAGGGACTGCAGTGTGGCAACCTGCCCAAAGGGTGTTGGGGGAGAAGTAGGCTGATTTCTCACCATATACACAGTCTCTTTCCAAGGAGGGCACACATCCTACAGCAAAACACTTGGGGGGGGGGACAAACAAACAGAAATACATGTCTTATGTATAAAGGCAGTCAACACAAGTGTATTAATATATCCCAATATTAAGGCTTTATTTTTTTTTGAGATTTTTTGCTATAGGTTACATGTGCTCACTAAAGACAGAGATAGCAATAAATCACACCGTGGTGGGAAGGCCACGCCACAACCCCTTCTCTTCTAGTTTCCTCTTGGGATTTTGGGCATACACACACACACACTTGGTGTGACTTTTAAACTGCTGGGTCCAGGACTCAAACCACAGGTTCACTACATGGGAGTCCAGTGACATAACCATCAAGCAATCTACTGATACCTATATCTCACCAACAGGTGGCATGATAGTTAAGGTGCTAGACTCCCACATGGCTGACCATGGTTCAAGTTCTGGATCTGGCTGTTTGCTTTCTCATCTTCCCTCTCTTTCTCTGGTCAATTTTTTTTTTTTTAAGTTACATTTGGAGAAGTTTTGTTTTGTTTTTGTTTTTGTTTTTTGCTATAGGGCGCAAGCACTCGCCAGAGAGACAGAGACAGAGAGACAGAAAGTGAGAAATCACCCCCCAGAGGTATGGCCACACCGCAATCCCTTCTCTGCCATTCTCCTCTTGAGATCTTGGACGCACATGCACATGCGCCGGGCGTGAGTTTAAAGCACAAGGTCCAGGACTCAAACCACTGTCAACTACACTGGAGTCCAACGAGTGACAAAGCCATTACATCAACTGCTGGTCCCAGTCAAATTTCTTTTTAAAGAATTATTTCATTTTATTTTATTCATTGTCATCATTTTATTTTTTTTTAAGTTGACCAGAGAGAGACCAGCAGTTGGCGTAATGGCTATGTCTCTGAACTTCCACATAGTCAACCGCGGTTCGAGTCCCAGATCCAGTGGCTTAAAATGCCAGGTACGTGTGCGTGCATGCCCAAAATCCTTAGAGGAGAATGGAGGAGAAGGGATTGCAGCGTGGCCATCCTCCCTGGGGGGTGATTTCTCGCTTTCTGTCTCTCTGGGGAGCGCACGCGCCCTGTAGAAAAAAAAACTCTCAAAAATAAATAAACAAACAAACAAAATAAAAATAAAGTTGACCACAGAGAGACAGAAAGAGAAAAGGAAAGCAAGAAAGCAAGCTGCCAGGTCCGGGACTTAACTATGGTCAGCCATGTGGGAGTCTAGTTGCCTTAACAACCATGCTACCTGCTGGCCCTCCTCTGGTCAAATTTTAAAACAATAAGTAAAGTTAAATAAATATTTTCTTTTTTTAAATATCTATCCCAGTATCATTTATTGTATATATGAGGGAAATAACTCAAAAAATGCATTAAAAGGGTCAACTGGTAGTGTGATTTTTCAGTTTCCCTCTCTTTCTCAGCAAGTGCATGTGCCTTAAGGAGACTCCCCACCCCCGAAAAAAGCATCAGAATGTTAACAATAGTTATTGCTGGATAATGGAGCCACAGAGGATTTAAGTTTCTTCCTGTTTAATACTTTCTAGTTTTCCCCAAGTTGTATTAAACAAAAAATTAATTAAAAAGTCATCTTTTCTACACAGTAGTTACACCACAGTAACAAGACACAAAAACAATGCTGGTTGATTATAGCATGCTTTTCCCGCAAAATCTGAAACTCTTAAACAAAATCAATCTCCAAAATCACGCCTAATACACAAGAGACAGAGGCTGAGCCTTGATAATAAATAAAATGTAGAAACTTCATAAAACCACCCTCCAGAAACTCAAAAGAGACAAAAGACTCTTACTAGCTATAAGTCAAAGGTACAAAGAGCAATAAAGAAATTAACTGAAATACTTCTGGAAAACACGAAGCTGTAGGGATATCTGAGTATTACCAATTTGTGGGAGTCAGATAAGATTAACAGTAGAAAAAGAAAACACTCGGGGCCAGCAGGCGGCATGGTGGCTGGGGCACTGGACTGACTCCCACAATGCCAGCCGTGGCCTGCCTCTCTCTCTATCTCTCACGACAGACGCAACAAGACAACATGGTGGCTGGGGCACTGGACTGACTCCCACAATGCCAGCCGTGGCCTGCCTCTCTCTCTCTCTCTCTCTCTGGTCAAATGAAGAATAACAATAAGTAAATAAAATTAAATAAACAATTCTCCAAGAAAGCCTCAGGTATTCATTGGGTAGGGGTCTGTAAACAAGCATTTGCTTCCACATACAAGTAGAGCCACTCTGCAGAACCATGAAGACGAACCACAGCCCCCCTCAACACACCCAGAAGATTTTCATTGGGATTCCCCAATCAGTTATCTCCTGGTATTCTCTTCTGCTGCGGCTTAGCCTAGTGCCTTATAGAAAGTCCTTCAAAACGTGAGTTACTATTTTTATCATTTTATCACTAGACAGAAGATAGTACTAGTACCATGGATAAAGGTTACTTGAAAACCACAATCTACGAAATTTCCCAAGTCAGTTCGCCAATCTCTTAGTACCTGAAGGGAAGAACTACGTACTCACCAGAATCACCCTTCCTCGGGTCTCTTATCTTTGATACCTCTTCCAGGGTCCCCATACAGCTCTGCAGAATGGATCTTGAAATGTGACGGCCTAAGGAGAGTCTGAGATGCCTCAGAGCCCTGTCCCCTCCTTGGACCTAGAGCCCCACCCTCTCATGGCTCGCATCTACTCTAGCAGTGGCTCCTCATAACTCACTGAGTCTGGTTTGAAGAATACATTCACTTGAACAAAATCGATTTCCATTTAAGCCGTTACAGTCATGTTTGTCCTAACTAACAAAAGGAATCACTTCAAAGCAGTAGAGTAGAAAGCGTATTTCTGTTCTTAAAAATAGAGGAATTGTCAAAGAAATTATTCTACTGGGTCATTAATCTGCCTCACACATTTACAGAGGAGTCCCTGATGTGGGGGCATGTTAACCATGGTCCTGTATTTGGATAACATATACTTCCAACCAGGAACTCAAAATTCTTAGGCCTACCAAACACTGATGGGCTGTAAAGAGGAACAGCCACTTACTTGCATTATCTAATGAGCTTAAAAACATCCATTTCAGGGACCAGCAGTTGGCGTAATGGCTATGTCACTGGACTTCCATGTAGTCGACCACGGTTTGAGTCCTGGACTCAGTGGCTTAAACTCACACCAGGCACGTGTGCGTGTGTGCCCAAGATCCCAAGAGGAGAAGGGGTTACAGCATGGCCATACCCCCGGGGGGTGATTTCTCGCTTTCTGTCTCTCTTGTCTTTCTTTCTGGCAAGAGCACGTGCCCTATAGCAAAAACCTCTCCCCTCCGCAAAAAAAAAAAAAAAAAATCCGTTTCAGGCCCAGCCATGGTAGTGCACAAGTAGGCACAGCACCAACACTTGGGAGGCTGGAGGCAGCATGGGAGGTCCAGGTTCAGTTCCTGGGCATGGCTACATATGTCTATAATCCTAGTTAACTGGCAGTCCACTGCAAACGTATAGCAACGTCTGTCAGAAATAATAATACTACCTAGCTCTCTCCCTTTTCCTCTCTTACATAAAGGGAAAAGAAAGAATATCCATTTCATAAACTCTGTGCTTAGGGCCCAGCAGGTTGCATGGTGGTTAAGGTGCTGGAACTCCCACATGGCTAACCACGGTTCAAGTCCCGAACTTGGTGGCTTGCTTTTTACCTCTCTCTCTCTTTCTCTTCCTCTGGCAAAACTCATGTGAAAAAATAATAAATAAAATAATTTTTTAAAAAAAACTTTAAAAAAAAGCCCTGTGCTTATATCTTAGGGTACTTGTAAAAGAATGTTCACAGCTGCGTTATAGCCAAAAACTGTAAGCAGTATAGACAGACATTAATAGTGAGATGGATAAATTATGATATATTCATATGACAAAATACCACATAGAATAAATGGCAATGGTGAGGCCAGCAGATGGCGTGGTGGTTAAGGGTGCTGGACTCTCACATGGCTAACAATGGTTCAAGTCTCAGACCTGGCAGCTTGCCTTCTCACTCTTTCTCGCTTGCTCTCTCGCTCTCTCTCTCTCTCACTCAGTCCTTCTCTAGTCAAGTTAAAATCAATAAATAAAGTTAAAACAAAAATAATTCTGAAAAAAAAAAAAGAAAGAAAGAAAAGACATGGCAATGGGTCCAGCAGTGGCACAGGGATTAAGGTGATTGAATCCCACAAGGCCAACTGGTTCGGGTTCCAGACTTGATGGGTTGAAAAACATGCTGGGCACATGGGCGTGGGTGCCCAAAATCCCAAGAGGAAAATGGAGAAGAAACTGTGGCTTGGCCATCTCCCCTGGGGGATGATTTCTCACTCACTTTTCCACTTTTCCTCTCTCGCACACACTTCTATAGCAAAACTTTAAAAAAAAAAAAAAAGAACAAAATGAGAATGAACTACAGCTGCAGTAAACATGGACAGAAACACAATGCTAAAAGAAGGAAGAAAAGGGGCTAGCAGGTGACATAGTGGTTGAGGCGCTGGATCCTACATGGCCAACCGCAGTTCGAGTCCCAGATCCAAGGGCGTGAAACTCATACCAGGCACATGTGCATGCTTGCCCAAAATCCCAAGAGGAGAATGGAGGAGAAAGGACTGCAGCCTGGCTATCCTCCCTAGGGGGGTGACTTCTCACTTTCTCTGTCTCTCCAGCAAGCTCACGGCACCCTACAGCAGAAATCTCTCTCTAAAAAGACAGACAAACAAAAACAGCATGATTCCATATATATAAAATTCAAAAGCAAACAAAACTATGTTGGTAACAGACACAAAAGTAGTAACTATAAAAAGAAAAACAATGATTATCACAAAAATCAGAACAGTAGTTGTCTATGAGAATTGAGAAGCTATGACCAAGAAAATACCTATAAAGGATTCAAGGGTGCTGGTGTTGTTTTACTTCCTAATGAAGTAGTAGCTACACTGGGATTCACTTTATAATTTTGTATTAAATTGTTTACAGATCACCTGAATTTATTTTTAATTTTTTAAATTATTTATTTTAATTTTATTTACTCATTCATATATTTTGACCAAGAGAGAGAGCAAGTGAGAAAGCAAGCCAGCAAGTCTGAGACTTGAACTGTGGTCGGCCATGTAGGTGTGTCTAGAGCCTTAACCACCACACCACCTCCTGGTCCCATCACCTGAATTTTTATACACAAATACATACTCAAACATTTTAAAAAACATCAGCTCCGTCAGTTTTTTCCCTGGCCTGAAGAGTGAGACCAAAGGACCATTTCTTTCCTTCTTTCAACAAAACTAGAAATTTCTCAAATTACTTCATGCAGCCACTTCAGTATAGCAACAGAAATCACAATCAAATATGACAATGGGGGGGGGAGGGGACAAAAGAAGCATGTAAGTGAAGTCAGAAGAGGACTTAAAATATCTAAAACAAAATGCAAGACAACAAGGTAACGGAAAAGAATAGAAGTTCATTCAGGAACACCTCATTCTGAAGCTAACTCAGAAATAAAAACCCAAACAGATAAAGAGTAGCCATTTAAAAATAAAAAGCAAAACAAGCCAGAAGCATGGCACATTAAGTACAAACCACAACTAATTAAACTAAAAGCAAGCATGCAAGCCCAAAAGAAGACATCCTTGAATCTGAAGTTGCCATAAAGGACAGTCAAACCCAGAGCCCCCAACTCTGGTTACTTTTTCGGAGCAATTCAAATTTACAAGAAAATCCAGCCTCTATTTGATCTTTGTTCCATCATTTGTGTAAGTGGCACCATGAGCTGGAAAGGAGGTGTGGACCTGAGAGGTTCATGGAGAGTACACAATTCATCACAGAAGACTAAAAGTAGGACGTTTAGTGGATAAATCATAGTTGATGAGCTTACAGAAACATTTTAAAACTCCAATTTGAAAGGATCTCAAACTCGATACGGCACTTAAAAAATAAAGATAACCCAGAGCCAGCAGGTGGTGTGGTTGTTAAGGCACTGGATTCCACATGGCCAACCGCAGTTCGATTCCCAGACCTGGAAGCTTGAAAACCACGCAGCGTAACTGTGCGTGCCTGCCCAAAATCCTAACAGGTTGCGTAACTGTGCGTGCCTGCCCAAAATCCTAATAGGCGAATAAAGAAGGGACTGCAGCATGGCCATCCTCCTGGGGGGCTGATTTCTCACCTTCCCCCTCCACTGTCTCTGGTGAAAGCACAAGCTCTCTGGCAAAAACTTAAAAAAATAAATAAATAAATAAAAAAGATAATCCAAAACAAGCAGGCCTAAAAGGTATACATGTATCCTAGATAAACTTGAGTGCTTTTCTGAAGCCATTCAGGTCCTTAGAAAAGCTGGTGCCTTGCTAAAGCCTGCAAGCCGCACTGACTGACTTTCAAGAGAGAACTGTCCAAGCAGCAAAGTGTGGCTGGATTCAAAGATGCGGCTCTCCCACATCTTGGCTTTTCCAGCACCTAGGAGTTTCTGGCACATAGCACCCAGAATGACTGACAGAATCTGCAATGTTTCAACACTACCAGAAAGAACTGTGCACACAAACTTCCAGCATATGAACGATTGTAACTCACCAGTCACCATGTTGCATGTATTTCTGCTGCTTGTCCTGAGTTCTTAAGACTTCTAATATTCTGAAGAAGATAGAACAAAGAAGTTCCTTCCATCCTCAGCCTCTTTTTAATTTTTAACTTTGTTCTTTAAAAAATACAGTATATTAAAACTACCCCCATAATGATCGAATTTCATGGCTAGTTTTACTTCTTAGCTTGCTTTTCCTTAAAGATTCTAAAACACAAACTAACAGTTTTTATATCTTAGGGGGAAAAAAAGAGATGCACATTTCTCTAGGTCAAACCTAGAACTTCCTTGGCACCAGAGCACAGCGCTGGGATGAAAAAACAAGAGCTGAGAAGGATTGAAATCCTTCATCCAAAGTAACTTTTACAGTGATACATAGCCGATTTTAGAAATGTCTGCGGGAAATTTTTGGAATTAAAAGGAAATATAAATGCAAAGCGCTGATTTTCCCATTTGTTCAGTTTTGTTCTAGGCAACTTTTTGGCTAAGGCCAACAGCAGGGCTTTGGTCTAATAGACTGAAGCCCTTCCACCTGCTCAAAAGAAACGGCTGCATTTAAGTGACATTTTAGAGGTCCAAGAGTTCCACATTGTCCACCTCAGAGGATTGATCCCCGTCCAAAGCGCAGAGGCAACGGGTATGAATTGCGCATATGGGAAGAACTAGGTTCTAATAAAGGAATGCGGGAACTAACGGGTCTTCCAATGTTAACCTTTGCTTTTCCTCCCCGGCACAAAGCACCCGGTACAGGGTGAGAAAACCTGGGGCCCCCTGCCCTCGCAGGCCAATGGGGCTCGTTTTTGGAAGCAGGGCAGCACCTTTCCCAAGCACCCACCCGGCACAGGGACCTAGAGTAATCGCATTCTTCGAGGAGAACGAGCAATCTCGCCCGCCTTGCAGAGAAGCGGAGCTGCGAGCCAGACAGCAAAGCCGGTTGGTTTTTCCCCAGGGCTAGGCCCGGGTTGCCCAGGGACGTCACCGCAGCAGGAAGGGCCCAGCCCGCAACCTTCCCCGCGCACCCGCCCCCCCGCCGGCCGCCCCCTTCGGCTCCGCAGGGGCGTCCCGCGCGCTCTCGAAGCGGCACCGCCACCCAACAGCAGGGCGCGCGCCCCAAAAATGGGGGTCGAGGGCGGGCGCGCGCCCCGGAAAGCCGCTCTTGCCCACGGGCCACACAGCTCCGGTGGCCGAGATCGCTGGGCGGGGGCGCGCACGTCGGCGGCCACGCGCACCGGGA
>NW_006209032.1:1054239-1057454 GCF_000334495.1 Tupaia belangeri chinensis | reverse complement strand
CCGCACCGCTCGGGGCCCCGGTTCTGCCGTCGCCGCTTCAAGACCGACAGGATTTTCTCCTCACAGCTCCCTGGGCGCCATCTTACATTCAACCTTTACAGCCAATGGGTGCCGAATGCCCCTCTCGCGAGAACCAGAGCGTCGGATCCCGCGAGATCTTGGGCTACCTCCCGGTCAGACTTAAAGGGAACGTTTCAGCTCAGGAAGAAGGCCGCGCCTCAGGCTGCTGGAGCCGAAAGAGGAGCCCGGGATGTGGGGCGGGTCGCCCCGCCCCGGACGCCCCTCCATGCAGGGTGGAGCTAGGGCCGGGGATAGGCCTAGCGGTGGATCCGGGCAGACTGGGTAGCGTAGCTCGCTGCTTGGACCCCCCTTCCGCCGCCCGCTGGAGCCTCCTTTGGTCGCGCAGCCCCACGCGGGGCGGGGCCCAGGCCGGCTTGGCCTCTCGCTTAAGGTGGCCCCTACAGACCCCTGCCCTGAGCCCGGCGTCCCCAGCCGTACCCCGTCTTGCTGGCCCCTGGGCCCCTTTCGTGGAGAACCGAGCGTCAGAGCCCCGACACCTGCTGCCATCTGTTTGGCCCTCCTCAGCCAGGTCCACCTTAAAGCAGGCCTCGGGTAGGCTGGTGTTTGTATACAGGGAAAATGTGGAAGGCGTTAAAGCTGCAGGCACACGCAGGCGCAGGCCTCGGCAGCCACATAGCCCAGTGGGCAGCCCGCTGGCCCCAGGAGGCTTTTCTGAGGCCCAGGCTGGGTCAGGAACCTCTTCCAGCCCCACACCTCTCCCCGTGAGCATCCCCAGCATTGTGCGCCGTCCCCGCTGTGCCCCGAACATGGTTGGTACTGTTATTTGCTCAATGATCGGACTAGAAGCCAGTCCTGTCTTCATCTGCCCTGGCACACAAGCAGACACACCCAGATGCCTTTGGCACAGGTCTCCGAACCAAGGAAGAAGGTTCCCTTGGACCAGGTGCTAGGATATTAATCCAGACCAGACTTCTGCCCTGGAGCTCCAAGAAATGGACCAATGGTTTCAAAGCTCTATTCTGGGTCAGCTCATTCTCACCACTGCAAAATGACACGTCAGGGGGCCAGCAGTTGGTGTAGCTGGACTCCCAGATGGCCGACCACAGTTCGAATTCCGCACTTGCAACTCACACCAGGTGTGTGTGTACGTGTGCCCAAGATCCTGGGACGATAAGGAGTTGCAGCGTGGCCATCCCTCCTGGGGGGGTGATTTTGCACTTTCCCTCTCATTGTCTGTCTCTCTCTCTGGTGAGTACATACACCTTAAGGCAAAAACCTAAATTAAAAAAAAGAAAAAAGACACGTCACACACACACAGAGCAACTCTCCAGGGCCTTCAGGAGCTAGGTGGACAGACAACACGGACTCCAGGGGGATTTAGCCATTCTTTATTGATATCGAGTTGGAGGTGGTGAAGGTGAGGATGAGGTAGGTCCGCAGTGCATCCAGCTCACACCTTTCCAGGGTCCTCCTTGAGTGTGACGGTTCGGTTGAAGACAAGCTGGAGGGTGGAGAGAAGAGAATGACCACCAACCGCAAACCATTCCCCTAGTCCCCTCCTCATCCCAGAGGAGCTGAGGGACCAAAGGTAAAGAGACCTAATTCCTCAATAACTTTGTGTCTTTGGGTAAGGGACTGGATGGCTCTGCGCCTCAGTTTCATAAGGGTGATGATAACCCTAGGCTGCCCCTTGCTCTGAGTAGGAAAGTGGGGTGCATGCAAAGTGTGCACAGAGCTAACCTCAGGGCCGGTTTCATTAGTACACCATGAATGCTGCCACCCTCCCCATGTGTGCCTGAGACAGCCAATGGCAGACACCCTCGCTTGCAGGAAGGGGGAGGACAGGGCCAGCACCTGTCCCTGGCGGCTGTCTGGATCGACGGAGAAATACCCAAGGCGCTCAAACTGGAACTTGTCGAAGGGCTTTGCCAGGGCCACGGAGCAGTCCACTAACGCCCCCTCCACCACTTGCAGGGATGCCTGTGGGCAGGGAACTCAGGCAGCCAGCCAGCCAGGGAGGATCACCACCCTCCCCCCATATCCCGTGAACCTACAGGGTTCAGGTCACTTAAGAAGCCACCAGGCACCTCAGCAGGATCTTCGGGGTTCTTGTGCAGAAATCTGTAGCCAAAATGAAGGTCAGCGCTGTGGCTTGGCAGCCAGAGAGGGCGATGCCCACCTCACATGTGCTCTCATGCCAGCTGTTCACTCACAGTCGCTCGTAGAGGCGAATCTCGCACTTCAGAGGCCGTGACACCCAGTGAATAAAGGCCTTGGGCTTCTCGCCAGCATCCGCCCGTCTGCAGGTCACCTCCAGGCTCTCCACACAGCCACTGGGGCCCTGGAGGGGGACGTGGGGGGCTGCAGTTGCACACCAGTGGACCTGCAGGACACGATCCTGCCCTGCCAGGCCCTGCAGTAGGGAGGCTGAGCTGGCTCTCACCTTGACCACACGCTGCAGCTCGATGACGTAGCCCGTATGCCTCAGGCCCACAGGCTGGCCCCAAGCCAGGCGCTTATAGCCTGGCTCCGGTTCCTAGAGACAGGGAGCAGGGTTTACACGAGAGGCTGCGAGGGTCAGGCTGGGGGAGAGAGGCTTCTCCCACTGCCTAGTCTGGCAGGGGATGGTCCACCTGGAGCCGAAAGTAGACAGACTGAGAGAAGGGATGAGATGAAAAGACCCCGGGACTAGCCTCAGTGGCAGACAGGACCCTCCAGCCCACGTTCACCTCCTTGAAGTCGGTCCTCTCAATGAAGACGACAGAGGCAAAGGGGACCTGGTGGAAGCCCTTGGCCTCATCAGCTGGGAAGTTGGGCACCCGGATATCCAAGGACTGCAACAGGACACAAGTATTGGAGTCATGCCAGCCACTGGGATCCCCGGACCCAGGCGTGCCCCCGACACATACATGTGTGTACAAGCATGCACACACACGGAGGTGCACGCCCACCTCGGCAGCAGGAAAATTGGTGATGACAACCCGTAGTGACTCCAGCACGGCCATGGCCCGTGGGGCTGTGTCATTCAGCACTTCACGCACACAAGCTTCTAGAAGATGTGGCTCCATCGTGGTCTGCGCCACTGTCACCCCCACCTGGCAGGGAAGTCCAGCATGTGTCACAGCCACAGCCACAACTACACAGCCCTGCACTCCAGACCTCTGCCCACCCAGACCACGGGCCATACCCGGGCA
>NW_006209032.1:1051107-1054152 GCF_000334495.1 Tupaia belangeri chinensis | reverse complement strand
AGGGGCTTCGCCCACTGCCTAGTCTGGCAGGGGATGGTCCACCTGGAGCCGAAAGTAGACAGACTGAGAGAAGGGATGAGATGAAAAGACCCCGGGACTAGCCTCAGTGGCAGACAGGACCCTCCAGCCCACGTTCACCTCCTTGAAGTCGGTCCTCTCAATGAAGACGACAGAGGCAAAGGGGACCTGGTGGAAGCCCTTGGCCTCATCAGCTGGGAAGTTGGGCACCCGGATATCCAAGGACTGCAACAGGACACAAGTATTGGAGTCATGCCAGCCACTGGGATCCCCGGACCCAGGCGTGCCCCCGACACATACATGTGTGTACAAGCATGCACACACACGGAGGTGCACGCCCACCTCGGCAGCAGGAAAATTGGTGATGACAACCCGTAGTGACTCCAGCACGGCCATGGCCCGTGGGGCTGTGTCATTCAGCACTTCACGCACACAAGCTTCTAGAAGATGTGGCTCCATCGTGGTCTGCGCCACTGTCACCCCCACCTGGCAGGGAAGTCCAGCATGTCCCCCCCCCCCAGCCACAACTACACAGCCCTGCACTCCAGACCTCTGCCCACCCAGACCACGGGCTATACCCGGGCACAGAAGTTGTTGATGGCCTCGGGTGGAAAGCCCCGCCGCCGCAGGGCCGTGAGCGTGAAGAGCCGCGGGTCATCCCAGTCCCTGTGGGGGAGGAGAGGTAAGGAACCTCTGCGGCCCATGCGGCCCGTACCACGGCCTCTAAGGAGCTGGCAGCCCAACCCACCGCACGGCACCGGCTGCCACAAGCTGGAGGATCTTCCTCTTGGAGACGACGGCGTAGTGGAGGTTCAGGCGCCCGTACTCCCACTGCACAGGGCAGTAGACGTCCAACGCGTTGCACAACCAGAAGTAGGAAGACCGTCTGGGCGGGAGAGCAGGGTTAGGACGGGCCACCTCTGGGACCAGGGAGACACCCCAGGAAGGGCTGCTGGAGGCCCACTGGTCCTCCCCACCCAGGAGCCCGGTGTTCTCACCGGGCTTGGAATTCCTTGGTGCAGAGTGAGTGAGTGATGTGCTCGATGGAGTCACAGAGGCAGTGTGTGTAGTCGTAGGTGGGGTAGATGCACCTGTGGGGCACAGGCAGTGGGCCTACCGCCCAGCCCCAGCCCGGGCCACCGCCCTGCTCACAGCCCGCCAGCCCACCCCACGCACACCCACCATCTGTCCCCCGTGCGGTGGTGTGGCGTATACTTGACTCGATAGGCCACGGGATCCATCTTGCCATCCTCCATCACCAGTTTCATGCGCAGCGTGGCTTCTCCCTCAGAAAACTTGCCCTTGCGCATCGCCTGAGGGGAACACGGGCTCAGGCTGCCTTTAGGCACAGGGCCGATTCATCCCCAGCCTTGCGCCCACCAAACCAGTGCCCCTCCAAGACCCCACCTCAAAGAGCAGCAGCGACTCCTCCACGGGACGGTCCCTCCAGGGAGAGGGCAGCGCGTTATGCCCTTTGAGCTCGTCTCCTCGCTGGTGGCACACGTAGGCCTGGCCCCTGTGGGGAGGGGTGTGAGTGCCCAGCACAGGTATGCCGCGCCCGCCTGGCCCTGGCCTGGCCCTGGCCTCACCTACGGATGAGCTCCACAGCCCAGGCGTACAGCTGGTCGAAATAATCAGAGGCGTAGGTCACCTTGTAAGGTGTGTAACCTGGGCAGGACGAGACGCCGTGTGAGCGGTCAGGCAGAGACACTCGGGGACAGGCCATGGCCCCAGGAGATGCCACTGCCGTCCAGCCCGTACCCAGCCAGGCCACCATGTCGTAGATGGCAGTGAAGAACTTGGCTTCCTCCTTCTCGGGGTTGGTGTCATCGAAGCGCAGGAAACAGATCCCACTGTTGGCCTAGGAGAGCAGCAGGGCTGTCAGGCCCCCAGCATCCAGCTCATCAAACCAGGACGTTCTCGGAGGGCTCCCGTGTCAGAGTGGGAGAGCTTCTCTCACCTCCCTGCATCGGAATGCCCTCCAACAGGCATCGCTACACCAGCTCCAGACAGCCCAAGCTGAGGGGCACAGCAGCAATTCCATCCGTAACCCCCCACAAAGCAGACCTTGCTGGTTCGCCTGAGTTTTCCCCAGCGACCCCAATGCACTCCTAGGTATCTGTCCCACCCGTGGCTTCCCTCCTCGGCCTCCGCCCACTGGGGCATGTTATCAGGCTCACCTTGGCATAGCCAAAGTTGAAATTGATGGCTTTGGCATGTCCGATGTGCAGGATTCCGTTGGGTTCTGGTGGGAAGCGGGTCCGGACCTGAGATTAGGGGGATGAAAGCAGAGAAATGAACAGAGACCGCAGACTGCCCTACGGGAACAGATGTCCCTTCCCAGGGAGGCCAGAGGGATGGGGGAGACGGAGCAATGGAGACGCCCGGGCAAGCAGATGGGCCGACAGCGCCAGCTTGCCTGGCCACCTTCCCACTCACCTGCCCCCCAGTGATCTGCAGGTGCTGCTGCAGCAGCGCCATGGTGTGTGGAGTGGTCACGTAGCCTGGAGTCTTGTAGTTCTCACCTGCCAGGGCCAGGACAAACCTAAGGACCAGGCTGCAGCCGAGAACCCTGAGCCGAGCCTGGCGGGAGGACTGCTAACAAGACCTAGACCCCCCCAGGGTCTGGCCTGCTCACCAGGCTTGTGGAATTTAAGAGCCTCTCCCCGCAGCTGCTCCATCAGAGACAGGGTCTGTTCAGTAACCTCACCTGCCGGAAAGAAAGCAAAGAAAACGTGTCTTCTGGATACGGTTACTACCCCAGCTCAGAGATACCCGTGGCTGCTACCCATACCCTGCAGCCAGGACAGAGCCCGGCAGGCCCCTTCCCGCAGTGCGAGGTAAGAGAATGAGGGACCAGTACAGGGTGTAATTGTTTTGTCACTGGACTCCCACATGGCTGACCAGGGTTCGAGTCCCAGACCTCGAGGCTGAAAACATACTAGATGTGTTGGGACCAGCAGTTAGCGTAATGGCTATGTCGCTGGACTCCCATGTAGTCAACCGCAGTTTGAGTCCCAGACCCGG
>NW_006209032.1:1036620-1050469 GCF_000334495.1 Tupaia belangeri chinensis | reverse complement strand
AAAAAACCCCCCAAAAAAAAAAAAAAAAAAACAGGTGTGTGTGCCGAAGATCCCAAGGGGAAAATGGAGGAAAAGGGATCGCAGTGTGGGCATCCTCCTTGGGGGTGATTTCTCACTTTCTCTGTCTCTGTCTGTCTCTCTAGTGATTGCATGCCCCCTATAACAGAAATCTCTCAGGACCAGCAGATGGTGTAATGGCTAAATCACTGGGCTCCCATGTGGTCGACCATGGTTCAAGTCCTGGATTTGGTTGCCTCCTGGAGCCAGCGGCTTGAAAAACACTCTTGGTGCATGTGCGTGCATGCCCAAAATCCTGAGAGGAGACTGGAAGAGAAGGGATTGCACTGTGGCCATCCCCCCAGGATGTGAGCTCTCTCTCTCTCTCTCTGGCAAGCACAAGCACTCTATAGCAAACTAGGGGAAAAAAAGTGAAAGAAATCTCAATATCCAAAAAAGAAAAAGAAAAAATCTCTCTAAAAATAAATAAATAAATATGAGATTGAAAGCCACACCTCTAAAACAGCTCAGTCCTGTCTGTGGGCACAGAGAACAAAAGCAACACCAGGAATCCCACTCTGGAGCCCAAAGGCAGGGTGCTGAGTAAGCCAAGGCCAGAAGAACCTGAAGAACCTGAAGACAGGCTGGACCCAAGTGGCCAACAGTTCGAATCCTAGTCCCGGCAGCTTGAAAAGCACCAACTGTGTGTGCATCTGCGCAGCCGAAACCCTGACAAGATGGAGAAGTGGAGGAACGGGGATTGTGACCACGTCCCATCTGGGGTGCTTTCTCCCTCTCCCTCTCTGTCTCTCTGGCAAACACATGCCCCCCAGTGACTTAAAAAAAAGAAGAAAGAACTCTTCAGGGAGAGTGCTCAGTCAGGGAGCTGTGTGTGACCAGAGCCTCCGCCTCTCACCGTTCTCCACCACGTCCCTGGCCGTCCTCCGGTCTGATTCTTCCAGCCGAGCCTTCGCCGCCTGAGAGGAGCCCCGAAACTGTGTCAGAGTTTCTCCCAGGGAGGTTCTTAAAGTCACTGAAGTCTCAGCCCACCCCACCTCAGCCCCGGAGACCCAGAGCCATGCCATGCCTCACCTTGGGCTTCTTCTCCAGATCAGCCTCTATCTTGGGACCCAGAAGGTGGAGGACCTGAACAGGGCCCAGAGTCAGGCAGAGACAGGAGTGCCCTCTGTCGAGAAGCCCCTGGCTGACCCCGCCCATCCACCCAGGGAGGGCTTCCCAGCCCTGGCAGCACCTCCAGGAAAAACGTCATGCGGTTCTGCTGGCCCCAGAGGCTCGCGCCCTCCTCGAGCCCACACTGGGCCCAGGTTACAAGGCAGCCATTGACAGAGGGGAGGTGGGGGCCCAGCATCAAGCCACGCCGTCTCCCTCAGCGGGCACTCCTCGTGATCCCACGCTGCTTCCTGAGACGAAGGTCCTATCCCCCCGACTACAGGGGGAGGAAGCTGGGCTCCTGAGCAAAGCAGCTCACTGCAGGTAGACGCAGAGCAGAGGTCCAGACAGGCCTCCCTCCACCCAGCCTCTGCTACCCAGCGCTGGAGTAGTCTCCTCCCTCGTCTCCCTCAGTGGAGCCCAGGCCCTGTCCACACCCTGTCCATGCCAGGGGCGTCGCCCACCTGCATGTCCACTTCGTGCTTGATCATCTTGCCGTCCGCCCACCTGAGCGCAGCCCGGGCCTCACCTGCAAGCACAGGCACCAGGAGCTACAGGGAGGCCAAGAGGGCATTCGCCCTGGGGAAGGGCAGCCGCCACAAGGCCCAGGGCCTGAGCCCAGCCACACCACACCTCCCTCCCAGCTCCTTCTCACTCCTGCCCACAAGAGGCCTGACCAGAGAGCTCCCAGCCTGCTCCCAGCCCCGCTCACCCATCAGCAGCCCCATGTTGAAATGGTAGCGCTCTGCGGAGAGCTGGGGCAAATGCCTATTTATGGCGATCTCCACCTGCAGAAAGCCAAACCCAGCAGTTCAGAAAAGCTCCCTTCAGAGACAGCCAGGGACCCACATACCCTGGGTCGTTCTGGGTATGAAATGGGTATAAACTGAACCACTCCTTCCCCGGACCAGGACCAGGACAGACTCACCGCCTCCTCGATCTGCTCTGGGGTCACCACGACACCCACACCACACTGCTGCTCAAAGTCCACCACGTCGATGGGGTCCAGGGGGTGACTGCGCACATAGTCCAGGGCGGCTGAGAAGAAAAGGGGAGCTAGCCAGTTTGGGCATCTCAGCTCAGAGAAACCTAATCCCGAGAAACCTCCCAAGTACTGCTTGGCCAGCTGAACCGTTAAGCCCCCGCACTACGCTGGAGGACCCTGAGGCCACAGGGAAGAACGCACACGCAGAGGAGGCTCCGCATCAGACCTCCGTGGTCCCCGTGTGCGCCCAGGGCCGCCCCTCCACATCCAGCGCCTGTGCAGAACCAGGCTGGCAGAAAGGGCTGACGGGCGTCTAGGCAGAAGGGAGGGATAGGGCTGGAACTAGAGGAACAGGCGGGAGTCTCACCGCTCAGCTGGGGCTCCGTGTGGATCTTCTTACTGGCCACATAGCTCACGAGGAAAGAGAGACGCCGCGTGTCCCTGAGTCGGGAGGCCAAGCCATACAGCAGGGTCCCGGTAGCCTTGTCAATGGAGCCCAGAGTCTGCTGTGCCTGGGGTCAGGAGAGAAGTCCACGCCCAGTGAGTGCGGCCGGGGCGGGACAAGAAAGGTAGATGGGGTTCGGTCCCCGGCTCCGCGCTGCACTGGGGCTCGGTCTGCAACCCTGGGCAGGGGCCGAGGGGCTCGCACCTGTGTCGCTGCCTCGCGCAGCTGCGCGCTCAGGGCAGAGTTCTTGAGCGTCTCGCGGGCCTTGTGCTCGCTCAAGCCTAGACCCGTGAACAGCGACAGGGAGTCCGGGGTAGCCATGGCGAGGACACCGGAAACCGAAAGAAACTTTGGGGCAAGTGAGCACGTCGGTATTCGCACACTGACCAATAGGAGAACGAGGCCTAGGGAAGAACCAATGGTGTCCTTCCCTGCCGGCTGGGGCGGGGCTCTCCAGGGTCGTCTACGCCATTTAAGGAACCGTGTCCGGCTAAACCGGCTTTTCCGGGGACAAGGCTTCCGTCTCCGTGGTCCACGCCGCCAGTAGGGGTCGGGGGCGGCGGGGCTCTAGGGGCGCCGCCTGGACCTGGAGGGATGGTGTTCAGGGCCGAGGCAAGAGGAAGACCAGGGCGTGGGCTTTTGCTCTCCGATTTCTCCCCTTCAGCCCTGGGAACTCCATCCCAACACCGTTCTTGGGGAGCAAATCTAAGTCCCGGTCGCATTTTTGACGTCACCGTTTTGGAGTTGTCATGGAAACGGTTGCGCAAAATGAAGCCCGGAAAGCCTTGGCGAAGACTCGGGCGCAGAGATTGTGCGGAGTGGCCAATTAAGGAGCCCCTAAAGTCTGGCACGTGGGATGGCTCGCCTGGCCAGGAAGTCTACGCAGAAATTTTGTGATGATTTGATTTAAAATCCCACGCTACGCTTCACCTCTCTTGGCAAAGTGTACAATTCTTACTAAAATTACATGGAAATTAGACCGTGAAATCCCTCTGCAATCCTTGGATTTTTTTTTTTTTAGAGATTTTTGCTGTAGGGCACCTGCGCTAAGAGGAGAAACAAAGAGACAGGAATCCAGAAAACACACACACAGGAGAGATGGCCACGCTGCAATCCCTTCTCTTCCATTCTCCTCTTGGGATTTTGGGCAGACACGCATATGCACCTGGCATGAGTTTCAAGCTGCTCCTCTGGGACTGGACCCTTGGCTGGCCATGTGGGAGTTCAGCACCTTAACCATTATACCACCTACTGGCCCCTGGAAGAGAGTCCTCATGACTGTGGCCAGGGTGCTTGGGGAGCCTTCCCAGAGTCTCACTGAGCTTCCAGGACTTGCTGACTAATACCGAGTGACCACTTTGTTCTCCATGTGGGATGTGGGAGAATGGGCAGTGGATGGTGAGAAAGTCCCCAGATTTAGGGTTGGTATCAGGCTCCTGGTGACACTCCTCTTTCTGTAATTTCAGAGACTGGGCAGGTTCCCAACTAGTCTATCCACATCCCATTAATGGCCAAGTTCCATGTCTGGGCCTACACCTGGGTCCCCTGTGGTGACCACATTCCAGTTCTGCCAGGGTCACATGTTGCGTTGGTACCCAGGTCTGATCCCATGTCCTGGAGCTTCCCAGCCCTCCATGGCTGCTTGTCCCAGCCTCATCATTCTCCCAACCGACCCCCACTCCCTGAGAGTGCATTGAGCATGGCAGAGCCTGCCACTGCCACTTTCCTCAGTACCTGATGCCACCAAAGGCTTTATTGCAGCACCATCCCCACCATCATGAAGTCCTGCCGGTCAGGAGAGTACAGAAAAGCCTGAATGCCCTTCCCTGGTTCCCACATGGTACCCTGTTGCCCCCATGGCTCTGTGTCACAGACTGAGGCAGTAGTGCCACCAAGAATGCCACAAGTGGTAGCGGCAGGTACCAGTGGAGCCTGATGACTTGCACAGAGCAGAAATGTAATGTGGTATGGGCCCAGGCTGGGGTGTTAGCAGGCCTGGGTGAGCCCCTGCACCAGTCCTGGAAACCAAAGGGAAAGGTGACCAAGGAGAAATGCCTGGAAGCGGCAGGCAAGGCTCCGCTGTGCAGGCAGGGGGAAGGTCCAGCAGCCAACCACAGACAGGCTCCTGCAGTGTGAGCTGAGAGCACGGGCAGCAGAGCCACGGTGCCCACAACCATGGGCAGGCTCAGCAGCAGGGCTGCAGCCAGAGTGGACCACGCATTGATCAGTGCATGCAGCCAATGCAGCCAGTGGAGGTCAGCCTCCCATGCACCTGGGGCTGGCCCAGCACAACCCATTACAGCCTCCAGCATTATCGAAGCTGCCAGCACCAGCACACGGGTCAGCGAGGCCTCCTTTTCTGCAGGACCCATGTCCATCTCTCCATAGCCAGCAATCCACGCCCCTTGGAGTGGTGTCCCCACTGAAAGAGCCAACACTGGTCAACTAGTATCAGTGCCTACATGCAGAACAGGAGCCTGGACCCACGGGCTCAGGACCAGGGATGGACTTCTGGGCTGCCATAACCCTGTGTCACCTCTACTTTGTCACTCCCTCTCTGGTCTCTAATCAGCTGTCTCGTGAGAACCTTTAATCCCCATCTCCCTATTCCTTTCCACCCAGAGATGGCTACCCTGCCCCCAAGCAGCTGGGGAGAGTGTGTGTGGACCAGGGAGCAGAGCTGCCGAGGTTGGGACATCCCTATACACCCATTGCGGATGAACAGCCTGGGCCAGTTACCAGGAGCCACGACCTAGGAGATTTTTTTTCCTTTAATTTTGTTAGAGTGCATGTGCTGGCTCAAGAGACAGAGGAGAAAACACCCAATGGCGCATGGCCACACCGCAATCTCTTCTCCTTCATGTCTCTTGAGATTCTGGACACACAAACACGTCTGGCGTGTTTTTTGAGCTGCCAGGTCTAGGACTCAAACCACACAGCTAGACATGTGGGATCTAGCTACCTTAACCTCCATGTCACTAGTTGGCCCCTTAGGGATTCTTAAGGGCCCAGTCCCCTCCCTCTAACAATGGTGGACAAGATTAGCTTGACTTGCTCTGCCCATCCTTTCCCACAGCAGTTGCCCTCGTGCTCTGTTCTCCCAAGGGCTGCAGGTGGTATTTCGACTGGAAAAGGCCCGAGAACAGGAGAGAAGCATGAGCCCGGTGCCCCAGTGCCTCCTCTGCCCCCAAGTCCTACCAGACCTGCTGTCAGCCCCAGGCTGCTCCAGTGCCTGGACCGTCTAATGCACACTGCTGGCTCCAGAGCCTCACAAGTCCCCTCCACCCTATAGGTACACACGGCGTCAACTCCAGCCACCTCCACAGGGGATCCAGAACCAGGAACAGCAGGTGGGCTGGGGAGCTGATGGCACTGGGAGCTTCAGGGCCCCCGCACAGGGCATGAGCTGGTCCCCCGCTGTGCAGGCAGGGGAAAGGTCCAGCAGCCAACCACAGACAGGCTCCTGCAGTGTGAGCTGAGAGCACGGGCAGCAGAGCCACGGTGCCCACAACCATGGGCAGGCTCAGCAGCAGGGCTGCAGCCAGAGTGGACCACGCATTGATCAGTGCATGCAGCCAATGCAGCCAGTGGAGGTCAGCCTCCCATGCACCTGGGGCTGGCCCAGCACAACCCATTACAGCCTCCAGCATTATCGAAGCTGCCAGCACCAGCACACGGGTCAGCGAGGCCTCCTTTTCTGCAGGACCCATGTCCATCTCTCCATAGCCAGCAATCCACGCCCCTTGGAGTGGTGTCCCCACTGAAAGAGCCAACACTGGTCAACTAGTATCAGTGCCTACATGCAGAACAGGAGCCTGGACCCACGGGCTCAGGACCAGGGATGGACTTCTGGGCTGCCATAACCCTGTGTCACCTCTACTTTGTCACTCCCTCTCTGGTCTCTAATCAGCTGTCTCGTGAGAACCTTTAATCCCCATCTCCCTATTCCTTTCCACCCAGAGATGGCTACCCTGCCCCCAAGCAGCTGGGGAGAGTGTGTGTGGACCAGGGAGCAGAGCTGCCGAGGTTGGGACATCCCTATACACCCATTGCGGATGAACAGCCTGGGCCAGTTACCAGGAGCCACGACCTAGGAGATTTTTTTTCCTTTAATTTTGTTAGAGTGCATGTGCTGGCTCAAGAGACAGAGGAGAAAACACCCAATGGCGCATGGCCACACCGCAATCTCTTCTCCTTCATGTCTCTTGAGATTCTGGACACACAAACACGTCTGGCGTGTTTTTTGAGCTGCCAGGTCTAGGACTCAAACCACACAGCTAGACATGTGGGATCTAGCTACCTTAACCTCCATGTCACTAGTTGGCCCCTTAGGGATTCTTAAGGGCCCAGTCCCCTCCCTCTAACAATGGTGGACAAGATTAGCTTGACTTGCTCTGCCCATCCTTTCCCACAGCAGTTGCCCTCGTGCTCTGTTCTCCCAAGGGCTGCAGGTGGTATTTCGACTGGAAAAGGCCCGAGAACAGGAGAGAAGCATGAGCCCGGTGCCCCAGTGCCTCCTCTGCCCCCAAGTCCTACCAGACCTGCTGTCAGCCCCAGGCTGCTCCAGTGCCTGGACCGTCTAATGCACACTGCTGGCTCCAGAGCCTCACAAGTCCCCTCCACCCTATAGGTACACACGGCGTCAACTCCAGCCACCTCCACAGGGGATCCAGAACCAGGAACAGCAGGTGGGCTGGGGAGCTGATGGCACTGGGAGCTTCAGGGCCCCCGCACAGGGCATGAGCTGGTCTGAGGGGAGACCAGAGCACTTTCAGGGTGTCTAACACACAGATGCACATACACCAGATGATGTGGAAGGAGGGGGTGGCCGCGGCATGTGGTGGATCACAGTCACTAGTCTGCTTATGTATTATTTATTTTTAAAATATATTTAAACAGCAGGAATCCCTTCCAAAATGCAAAAAAAAAAAAAAATTACAGTTTTTAGAATAAAATTATAACGTTTATAATGCGGGTCAGAAAGAAGTCAAGGTACAACTGAGAATCAAATCATGTAGCACTGGAGGCGGTGGAGAAGCCAAGGCCCACTGGTCAGGAGGCCCAGCTGACAAGAGGTCCCAACCTGTGGGCCCCCTGCCCAGAATCCTGTCCCCCAAACTCTGCATTGCTGGAACCAGTGTCCTCTGGGTTAGAGAAGAAGCGGCAAAGAGCTGGCCCTCTGTGGGGGATCCCCCAAACCCAGTCCCCCCGACACCCATAAGACAGGGACCTGCTAATCGACCTCCTCCATGTTGCTGTAGGTGGGGGCTGGGCGGTCCACTGGGGGGGCGAAGCGTTCAGGGGCTGTCCGCGTGGGGGCCACCTCGGGGGCCTGGCCAGGGCCTAGTCCCTGCAACAGAATATGAGGACAGGGGTTGGGGGCTGCCCGGCATGCCTCTTGGCATCCCGGGGGTGCTGGCTCAGAGCCCCGGCACCCAAGGGAGGGCCCCAAGGCAGGCGCAGACAGCAGCGGCGTCGAGACAGAGAGACGAGATCGGGCCTGAACAGTCGCTTTATTAACGCTTTAAATACAGGAAACGGCTTGGGCAGGGCCAAGCCCCCAGCCAATAATCAGAGCAGCAGGAGGAAGGGACAGACAGCTGGATGGATACCCACCCAAGGGTGCCCTGCCCCTGCAGGGGCCACGGCCCCACCTCCTCCACCAGGTGCTGTACTGAGGCCCAGGGCCAGAGCTGCTCCCCACAGGCAGGAAGGCCTGGTGGGCGGCTCATCTCCAGCGACTCTGGGATACCAGAGGGTAGAACACGTTGAGCACGAGGGCCACCAGAGCCGCCACAGTGCCCAGGACAAAGTACCGGAGGCAGCCCTCGTCTGGTGTGGTAGGGCCACGTGGCGGGGGGCCCACCCAGTCTTGGGGCCCCCAGGGACCCAGGGGCCCAGGCCCCTCGGGCACCGGCTCCTCCTCGGCCTCCAGCTCCTGCCAAATCCGGGAAGCCTACAGTATGCGGAAACAGCCATCAGCACCCCGAGGTGGGAGGACTCAGTGTCCCTGAGTCCCCTGGCCATGACGGTACTGCCTGGGGTGACTGGGGCTAACCCCTGCATTCCAGATCAAGCTGCAGGGAAGTGAGCAGGCAACCAAGCTCAGGGCTGTCCAGGCTGAGCATCGGGGTGAGGGAATCTTGACGGCATTTGGGACTCCTCAAGGCAACTTCCCAGTCCACGTGCAGCTTCCAGTGGGCGTGTGGGGTCACCCGGCCCGTGTCAGTCTAGGCCTCCCACAGAGGGGGCAGCTCGTGGAAGACAGGGCTGCCACCTTGGGGCAGGCTCCTTGCTTGCTCCCTCTCCCGCCCACATCCAGACCCTGACCACCGTCTTCTGGGACTTTCCCTGAGCCAAGAGGGCTCCCAGGACAGGGGGCACAAAGGGAGCAGTCAGTCCAGAAGAGACCCGACTGTGCCGCTGTCTGGGTCTGGGGTACCGTGCCGGTGCAGCAGAGCCCCTGGAGGCGCAGTGGGGATGTATGCTCACCTCAGAGCCACTTGAGGCCGTGGCTAGCCCAGACAGGCCCTGTCCTGAGTGCATGCCAGAACACAGGGACGATCAGCAGGGAGGGTCTGTGGGCTGGCATGCGGGGAGCGTGCGGAAGGACACTGGGAGTGTCAGGTAGTCTGTTCACGGCACGGTGACTGGTGAGGTTCCGGACAGTTGCTTGACCTGTGCTAAGTGGGTGTCTACGTGCGTGCCAGCGGCACGTTTGTGTGTGCACCCCTGTGAGCGTCCCCAGGGCACAAGGATGCCCTGGGTGAGGCTTTGGTGTAGGAAAACATGCCTGCGACTCACAAATCCCAAGGCTCATGGAGCCTGTGGCTGGAGAAGTCGACATCCCCAACCAACCCCAAACTGCGCTGGACCCCCAGAGCCAGCAAAGCCTCCCCCGTGCCTCACCTGGCTGGCAGCAGCCTCGGCCACGGGGCCCAGGTCTGGGTGGTGCTCAGAGTGGCCTGCCCTGGGGGGCCTCTCCACAGGAGAGTTCCGCCGGCGGTAGAAGAGTACGTAGGCGTAGCGCGTCACCACCTGGCTCTCGTCTACCGTGGTCACCGTGCTGTCATCAAACAGGCGCCAGCCTGCAGCGGGGCGGGAAGAGTGTGAGCAGGGCGCACAGCACCGGCCCCCCTCCTCTCCTGCTGGCTGTGCGTGCCCTCACCCACGTCGCTGCGCTGGCTGCTGCGGTCGCTGGGCAGGCGCGCACAGGCGGTGTAGTGGCCGCCGATCATGCCTCCGTAGTGGTTGATGACGGCGTACAGGTCGTAGCTAGGCAGCTGCTCCTCTTTCTGACCGATACAAAACTTGCTCAGGTCCAGGTTCCTACAGTCCCCGGCAGGAAAGGGGCACGTCAGTCAGCAGGCACCCAGCGTGCCCACCCTGTGCCCTGTGCCCCATCCCCTATGCCCTGCCCTCAGACACGGGGACCCACCACTCACCGAACCGGGAACTCCACCAAGTCGTTGATCTTGTCGCGCCAGATGAAACTGCGGAAGGAGAAGCGCTTGAGCTGCACAATGAGCACGTTGGGCAGGCGCCACAGCAGCAGCTGCTTGGAGGCCTCGCGGTGCTGCTTGCACTGTGGGCAGTACCTGGGAGGGGACAGGGGCAGGTCAGAGCCAGCAAGCCCCCCTCGTCGGCCGCTCTCCCAGCCTGCTAGCCTATTCTCACCAGGCCTCCTCGGGCGCCAACACCTCAGGCCTCGTGAAGAGGTTGAGGCACTGGTCCAGGGTGAAGTGGCCGGCGCGGGCCGCCTCCCCGGCAGAGCCTGGGTCCTCAGCACACTCCAGCTCCTTGGAGGCCACCAGCACGAACTCCTGCAGGCGCTCGTTGTTGCGCCAAACCAGAGCCAGGCTGCAGTCCTCACCCAGCTCGAGTGGGGTCTCTCCTGGAGAAGGGCGCAGAGAGGGGTCAGGCACTGTGGACGGCAGAGGGCCCAGCTGAGTCCAGCCCGCAGCTCCCTCCCATAGCCTTAGGCACCTTTGTCCTCGAGCCGCTGCTCTCGGCTGGAGGCATCGATTTTGTAGATGAAGAACTGGGGTGGATGGGCACTCACGGCCTCACTCGGGTGTTGGTACCCGGGCACAGCCGCTGGGAGAGAACATGATAATCAGAGGTCCCAGCCCAGCAGGTTCTACACTCGCTTTCCCTCTCCCCTACCTCCCACCCCAGCTCCCAGCACCCTTCACCAGATCGTACCTTCAGGCCGGGACACTCTCTCACCAGCAGGCAAGCAGCCAACCTCAGCAGGCCCACTGGCCAGCATCTCGGAAGAAATTCCACTGGTGCTGGGCATGGGGCCCCGGTCAGGGGTTGTCCATGCCCGGGAAACCCCTGTGTCCCCCTCAGCCACAGCAGTCGCCACCTGGAGCTCAGGTGGCTGAATGGGGTCCCTGTCTCCGTCCCCGGCTTCCAAGGAGCTGGTAGAGAGCAGCGTGGTACAGCCAGGGCCCTGGGACTCCAAGGCCACGCGGCCAGGTTGGAAGGGGGGCTGGAAGACACTCACGGAGTACCTGGCAACACAGCAAGGCGACAGTCCTGAGCAGCCGTCCAGTAGCTCCACCCTGTCCCCTCCTGGGCCAACCACTGTGTGCTTACCGGGCATAGCCCTCTAGCAGCTGAGCGAGACGGGCGTACGTGAGGCGGGAGGCAGGTACACTGACCAGGAAGGGGTAGCCGATATTCTCAGGGCGGCAGAGGCCCTTATGGTCAGGCCAGTGGGTTTTCTGGCAGAGCCTGGAGGGAAAGGGATGGTAAGGGTGGGGCCTCAGCCCAAACTCCTGTAGCTGCACACTGGGGGCTGGTTGTAGGGCTGGTGGTAGGCCCTGGAAACTGGGATGCCAGCCCTGCCTCCCCCAGGGTCTGACAACGTAGGGTGGCAGGCGGAGAGCTTAAAACACATGTATCTCAGTGTAGAGGGAGTAGGGGAGAGGGGAGACCACGGTCCTCACTGGTTGCAGTAGCCCACACGGTAGCACCGGGTACAGCGCTTCAGCTTTTCATCCTCCGACTGCTGCTTCCGCTGGCAGGCTGCACACTTGGAGATGGGGACGCTGGGCACCTGGGGGCGCTAGGGGGGGTCGTCTGGCTCAGCAAGGCCAGGCAGGAGTGCTCCCCCACCAGGGCCCTGTGCCATTGGGGCGGCCCCACTCACCTGTTGCACCTCTAGCACCACTACCCGCTCCTTAGCCAACTCTGGGGACAGCAGCTCAAAGCAGAGGAGCACATCAGATGGAGACACGGTGTCCAATGAATTAGAAGGCAGGAACACACGGTGGAAGCGATTCTTAATTACCTGGGGACAAAATAGAGCTTCCATGAAGATAACCCTTTCCCAAGCCCTGACCCAGAGCACAAGGAAGAAGCTTGTGCCTTAGGTCCACAAGGACAGAGGTGGGGCTTGTGGACCAAAAGAGGTGTGTGCCTCTGCTGGGACCAGTCTCTGTGCCCCGTGAAAGACCAGGCCAGGGGCAGGCACAGCCATGGCCGCTCTCCACAATGAGGCCTTCTATCTACTAGAACCAGCAGGGCACTGCTGAGACTTAACATATTACTATGGAGGGAGCATCCTCCCTAACCCAACCCCACCCTTAAGAAAAACGACACAGGCGGGACGAGCAGTTGGCGTAATGGCTATGCCGCTGGACTCCCATGTAGTCAACCATAGTTAGAGTCCCAGACCCAGTGGCTTAAACTCACACCAGGTGTGTGTGCGTGTGTGTGCCCAAGATCCTGAGAGGAGGATGGAGGAGAAAGGATTGCGGCATGGCCATCCCCCCTGGGGGGTGATTTCTCACTTTCTGTCTCTCTGTCTCTCTCTGTCTTTCTGGCGAGCGCACACGCCCTATTGCAAAAACCTCCCCAAAAAAAAGAAAAAGAAAAAGAAAAAAGTGACACAGGTGGGGGGGTTGGGGTGGGGACAGCACAGGGTGTGGTGATTAAGGAGCTGGATTTCAACATGGCTGACCATGGTTTGAGTCCCGGACCTAGCAGCTTGCTTTCTCATTTTCTCTCTCACTTTCTCTTGCTACCTCTGTCGCTCTCTGGTGGTGCATGTGCCCTATAGCAAAATTTAAAAGGTAATAATAATGGGAAACCAGCAGTTGGCGTAATGGCTATGTCGCTGGACTCCCACGTAGTCAACCATGGTTCGCATCCCGGACCTGATGGCTTAAAACTCACGCCGGGCGCGTGTGCGTGCATGCCCAAGATCCCGAGAGGAGAATGGAGGAGAAGGGACTGCGGCGTGACCATCCCCCCTGGGGGGTGATTTCTCGCTTTCTGTCTCTATGTCTCTCTCTGTCTGTCTGGCGAGCGCATGCGCCCTATAGTGAAAACCTCTAAAAAAAAAAAAGGTAATAATAATGAATAAAATTAAATGAATTTTTTTGTTTTTAAATTAAATAAATTCTTTAAAAAAGAAAAAGAAAGAAAGAAAAATGACAGTGCCAGAATAATAAAGGCAAGGCTTTTGGGGAGGTCCACACGTCAACCTGGGAAGAAACGAGGACAGCAGGGTGGAGGGAGGACTGCAGCGGACGGACGAGCAGGCTGCCGCTCAAGCTTCCTGGAGCAGTTGGGTCAGCCACCAAAGAGGGGAGGTAAGCCCCGCACTGGCTGGGGACGGGAGGCCTCAGCTGCACACCCCCAGCACCTGCTTCCCACGCCTCAGACAAGCACACACCACCTGTTTTAGTGCAGTCACACACACATTCACATGTACAAATGCACGATCACTCACACACACGTCTGTGCTGTGCACACACACACGTGCCACACCTGGAAGAGCCTGGGGAAGGACAGGTGTACCTCGGCCAGGCGCAGGTTCTCCGGCTTCACGTGCACGCTCTGAGAGAGGGAGTCCAGCACCTCGCTCGCACTGGAGTTCTCCTTGCTGACACTCACCAGGAACTGCGGGAGGAGGGCCGTCAGTGGGGGGGCGGGCCGGCTCCTCAGGCACAGCCTGGACGGGGCGCTTACTCACCTTGATAGGCTTGCTGTGGGGCTCTCGGGCAAAATAAAAGACAGGGAGAACCTTCTGCTTTTGTGGCAAGGGCACCGGCAGGTAAAGGAACGGGTCGAAAGTGATGGAGACCTGTGGATGCAGAGGTGACACTGGGTGACCGCACAAGGAGTACGGGCAGGATGCTTGCCCAAAGGGCCCAATCCAGGCCCTCTGGTGGCTCTCGGGCCCTCAAGCTGACAAGCCAAGGACCAGACTGGAGATTCTTAGAATGACCAGAATG
>NW_006209032.1:1030576-1036609 GCF_000334495.1 Tupaia belangeri chinensis | reverse complement strand
AAGCCTTCCTTCTGGCCCTTCAGGCCCTGCTCAGTGCACCGACATCCCCCTACTCTCACCTGCATCCCGTGACCTTGCCCATGCCCTGCCACACCTCACCTCTGCAACACACCTCTAAGTCCAGGGCAAAGTAAGAGAGGGAAAGTAAGAAAGCTGGCCACTGGACCCAGGACTCGAACTGCAGTTGATCATGTGGGAGTCCAGCGCCTCAAGCACCATGCCACCTGCCGGCCCCACCTGTTTTTAATCATTTGCTAAAGGACACGTATTTGCCAGTGGTGGGGAGGAGTAAGAAAGCACCCCCATGGGGGACAGTCACATTGCAATCCCTTCTCCATTTCTCCTCCTCTAGGGATGTGAGGGTTCTGGGCAGCTGCACACACGTACCCAGTGTTTCTCAAGTTGCTGGGCCCAGGACTAAACTATGGTTGGCCACATGGGATCCAGCCACCTTAACCAAGAGGCCACGGGCTGGCCCCATCACTCTTACCTCAGCCAGAAAGCCTACCTGCCCGACTTCTTTAGCCAGGGAGCCAGTGGCCTCCCTGCCAGCCCCCTTGCCCAAACTCTGCCCCACAGCTCCTGACGAAGCTCACTTGACCAGGCTGGCTGAGCCCAACTGGGAGCCCCCTCCAGGGGAGCCCCTCGCACCTTGGCGCATACAGGGCACACCAGCTTCGACTTGTACTGGCCCTGAAACAGGTCCACGATGAAGGAGTCGTTCCTCATCTTGTGCCGTTGCCAAGCTTCCTCAGCTACCACCTGAGGGGCAGGGCGGGCAGGGCGGGCAGGACGGTGAGACCCGGGGCTGGGACGCACACAAGCCACAGCCTCCCTCTGCCTCCCAGGCAGACCTCATCGGGCCGCCCATCCGAGTCCACGGTCTCCGTGTAGGGCTTGTTCTGGATGCGGTTCAGGTCCTCGTGCAGTCCGTCCAGCAGGAAGGCCATGAACTCCTGGGCGTCGTGCTGCGCGTAGCCTGTGAACTGGCTGGCCTTGCTGGCCACAATGGCCTGCGCACGAGAGCCAGGCGTGAGTGCAAGCGCGGGCACCCGGCTGGTCGGCCCTCCCCTCTCTCCAGCAGAGGGTGGAAACAGTCATGGGTTACCTTCAACTTGGAAGGCTGGAAGGCGTGGTGCGTGCCCTTCCACAGGGCCCGGAGGAGCACAGCAAAGCCAATGGCCAGGCGCCCACCAGTCCCCAGCGGGTTGTTGTAGTTGATCTCAGCCTCAAAAGAGCGGTCTAGGAAGAGCAGCCGAGCAGAGATGTGAGGGTCAGAGGTGGCGCCTCGGCCCTCGCCCCAAGCAAGAGGCCCTACTCTCACCATGGAAGAAGTCCCGGAGTTCCCGAGTGTTAGACAGAGATTGAATGACGCTGTTCATGAAGCAAGTGTTGCCCAAATTGACGAGGCCAGTGAAGCCTGGCAGACACACTTTCTTTTCTTCCTCCTCCTCCTCCTCCACACTGTCTCCACTCACAGGGCTGTGGGGCATTGGAGGCACCATACACGTGGGCTTGGGCTGTGGGAGCAAACAGGGGATCAGAGCAGCCCCCAGGCCCAGCAGCCTCCACTCTGGTCCTTCCTCCCCCAGGACTCTCACCGAGGTTAGGTGGGGCTCTGGCTTTGGAGGTACGTGCTCCATGGGAGTGCGGGCCGCCACGCCATCTAGCCCCGTGTCCTCAGATCGAGCCTTGGGTTTGTCCTTCTCCACAGCCCGGGCTTCCTCCTGGCCTGTCAAGGGGTGGGGGGCACCTCCCGGTGGGGTTGAATCCAGAGGGGTTGGACCTGTCGGCACGGCAACCTTTGCACCACCCACTGCACCTTAAAAAGGGGGAACCAGAGGGCTGGTGGTTAGCAGCATGTGGCAGGGACTGGGGGGTCCCAGTTGAGCAGGCCTGGGCAATGAAAGGAGCTCGTGTGCAGACCTCGTGCAGCTGGGGCTTCCAGGCCCCCCCAGCGCTGACTCTGCCGCTTCCGGAGGCAGATATCAATGCGAGAGGCCGTGAAACAGAAGGTGCACTGCTCTGGCTCAATCAGGTTCCTGTGGGAAAAGGCTAAACTCAGAACTTAGGGCGAGTAGGCATCAGGCTTGAGGGGCCCGAGACGTGGCCCAGGGTGAGACAGGAACAGTGGCAGGGCAGGGCCGGGCACCACCCACCTGAGCTTCACCTGCCAACGGAAGATGGTGTGGGGCCCACAGCCCAGGTGCAGCCTCAGGAAGTTCCCATCCCTGCAGAGGCAGAGCGGGGCAGGGAGAAGGGCAGAGGAAGGACATGAGACACGCCGCCTCCAAGGCACGCCATCCGCCCATCTGTCCACGCTCCCACCTGGTCTGGAAGATGAGCGTGAAGTCCTGCTCGCGGAAGAGTACGCGAGAGGTGTCCCTGCGGATCTCCTTCACATACACGTGCACCACCACTGAATCTGGCCCCTTCTCGTACGAGTCATTCTTGACAAAAGCCAGGTTCACCATGGATTCAGGCTCTACAGGGAGGCTGTGGTCAGTGCCATCCAGACGGCTGCGGTCCACTGTGTCCTACCCCTCCCTGCCCACCAACCTGACAGCCCAGCCTTAGCCGTGCCCGCCTGCCCAGCCCCACCTTTACCATCCACCACGGCTGCGGCCTCTGCCGCCACTGCCTTCCCCTTGACGCAGTCATCTTTCCCAGAGTCTCTGCTCCGGGCCAGGGCTGGGGAGACTGGGTCATTCCTGGGGGACACTGCCTTCTCTCCGGTCAAAAGGGCTAAGTTCTCCTCTGAGCCCAGGAGGCAGGTCTGGGGGTTCAGTGGTGGGGAGCAGAGCTGCTCCTCGGCCTCAACCTAATCATGGCGAGATTGTGGGCAAGATCAGCCCCGTGGCCAACAGGTGACCCCCACTCCAGCCCATACCCTTCCTCCCATCTCCTCCCATCCCCTAATACCCAAATAGACACCCAGTTCTCACCTGGGTGCTCTGGTCAGTCAGGAAGGGTGGGGCATCACCCCGGGGTCCAGGGCCATCCCTGGATCCTTCCCCCTCTGGCCCTCTGCGAAGATGCACAGCTCTCTTGGCGCTGGGCCCTGCTTGGGCACCGGGGCCAGCCCCCGAGCCTACCTCACCACGGCCCTGGGCCCTCTTCTGGTTCCGGGCCTCCTGCTTAGCCCGGCGGGGCTCGGGGCCTGGCTCCAGGGCAATGGGAGACAGCTCCTGCCCATTCTCCTGGCACCGCAGCCCTGGCACCAGCTCCTGGGTCCCTAGAGGCTTTTTCTGCCAAAGACACAGCAGTCAGAGCCGGTCTCCTACCCTTACCCGCCCACCCTACTCTGTACCGGAACTCACCAGGAGAGAGGGCCACGTAAGCAGAGGCACCTTCTTGGGCAGTGCCAGCTGCAGGAGGCCACCCTTGCGGGGCTGCACTTTGGTGCAAGAACCTTCTATCTCGGCATAGAAGACGCCTCCCCACTGCCGACCACCTAGGGACAGAGCAGGGGCAATGAAACGGGGTAGGGGCACCGGGAGATCCAGGTAGACTGCTGTGCTCGGGGCAGGTGGACACACCTGGAAGGCGCACCACACAGTCTGTGTCTGTGAAAGTGGCATCCACCTCCTCCAGCCGCACGGGCCCAGCTCCCACACGCAGCTTGACAATCACCTCGTCTGCACTCTGCCTCCAATCGAGCAACAAGTCTGCCGAGGAAGTGGCAAAGCCATCAGCAGGGTCTCCACAAGCTCCAGCTGGGGACAAGCATGTAACAGAGACCAGCCCTAATGGGGGTGTTCAAATGCGGGCTAAATTCTAAGCACCCTCTCCCCTCTTCTAGCACCCAAACAGCCATTCGTAACTCACCCTCTTTGGTCTGGTCCTCCCGAGGAGTGGACGCTGACCCTGACAACAAAGGAAAGAACAGAGAGACGTGATGAGGAGAGGCCGCCAAGATTCGACCACTCCACCTGGCAGCATCTCCGGGATGTTAGCCAAGTCCCCGGGCCTCAAAGCTGAGGCCCTAACCAGCCTGCCAGGAGTCCTTCTCTCAGCGTCAGACCACGAGAGAGGCAGTACAATGTCACCTCCCAACGCCCAGTCCATGCGCCCAAGAGGGGAAGAAGATAAAGCCATCAGCACCCTCGAAGGCCGATCTTACCTCGCCTGGGATCTCCGTCCTTGCTCTCCTGGTTTGCTCGATCCTTCTGCTTCTTCTTACTAGTGGCCTCCTCCAGGCCTGAGGGTCCCCTCCTTGGGCCCGTGGCACTGGCCCCGCCAGACATCTTGAGCCGCTTGGTTGACAGCCAGAGTGCCCCGGGGTCGGCAACGGCGTCTGGGTCAGGGCTGCGGCGCTTTCTTCCCGGCCCGGCTATCTTGGCAGCTCTTTGTGGCCAAAGTTTCCAGCAAGGAACTGACAGCCTAAAAACACAGGGCCAGTGATCACTGCCACGGCCGGTGACTTGCTCCCTGGTGCAGCCAGGGCTCGGCAACCCAGGACACTTCTCACACCTGAAGTAGCCCTGGACACTCTCAGGCTATTTCAGAAAGGAAATAAATAATGCAGACAGCAGCAACCGCTTCTGGCCAAGCCTCCTAGAGACCCGCCATAACAGACCTACAAAGCTGGAAGCCTCCCTGAGGCGGTGTCAGGTCAAGGCAGTCAATGGCCTGGGACCAGGCTCCTCCACCAATCTGGACAGGAGCCATGGCTCCAGCCCACGGGGCTGGCGCTCTGAGCAGGGTGCTCACTTTTCCTTCACTCTCACTGGCTGCTTAGTCACCACGGAGAAGCAGAAGGTGGAGGAGGAAGGCAGGGAGGGAGGAGACAAGGCAGCAGGAGAACCAGGCTCTGTGGCTGAAACGGGCCCAGCCCAGGTGCTGCCACGGCCGGAAAGGTCCTGGGGCTAAGGTGCCCCACCTGCTTCCTGCCCGCACCCGTGCAATGTGGTCTCTTTCTCCATCCCAGAAGAGATTCCTCTCCCCAGCCGCTGTCCCAAACACGCAAGGCCTGAAAAGGGTATCTATGTTTCCCTAGCGCACGCCAGTGCTAGAAAGCAGGGCAGTCACCCAGGTTGAGCCTGGAACAGAAATCACCTCCTCCCCAAGTCCCTGCGCTGGTCCTTCTGTGCCCCAGGGGCCTCCTAACCAGTTTCCCACAGAACCGCCTGTGATTTCTGGACTGTTTCTCCAACAAAATGAAGTTTTCAAAACTAGATAGCCAGATAAGTGCGGGGATGAGCCATGATCCAGGGCCACCTGCAGCCTCAAGCACCACCTGAGCCAGCAGGACAGAGAGCGACGTGAGAATGTGAGCGTGTGTGTGTGTGTGTTGGGGGGCATGAGTATAAGGATACCATTTTACCGCTCAGACGTGGTACACGGCTGGATATTTAACGACTGCAGGTCGGGAGTCAAGGGGGAGACACCCGCTTCCCTCTCCTCGAACCCCAGGCCCAAGGCAAAGGTCGCGTCTCTCCCTCCCGCTCGGGGGACGTCGAAGCGGGACAGAGGCGGTCCAGAGACTGGAGCTGGCCTGATACCGCCGCGCGGGGTTACTGACAACAGACCAGCGCCCCGGCAGGGCTGCGACCCAACTCCAGCCTCCAAACCCGGGCGCGCCACCACCTCCTCCAAGAAGCCGCCCTCGCTCGCCGCTGGTGCTCTCCGAGGCAGAAGGCCGGCCACGGACGTACCGTGGCGGCCCCGAAGGCATCGGAGTCCCCAGCACCCCGCAGGGCTCGAGGGGTCGGGGATGGCACGACCCATGACCTTGAACAGGCCGCCCCCGGCCCACGCCGCGGCCTCCCCGCTCCGGTCAAACTGGCGAGCTGCGGACGGCCCCACTCACCGAGCAAATCGCCGCCGCCAGCCCTCTTCGGGCCTTGGCAACCCGCTCTCGGTTCCGGTTCCGGCGTCAGGTCGGTTCCGGTTCCGGCGCGCCCCTCCCCCGTCCCGGCCCCGCCGCCGCCGCCTTAGCCGCTTGTTTTGTTTCGACTTCTAGTTACGGCCGCGGGAGGCGGGGCGCCGGGCCGGTGCCGCACTTCCGGCGGGAGGGGGGGGGGGGCGCGG
>NW_006209032.1:1029235-1029633 GCF_000334495.1 Tupaia belangeri chinensis | reverse complement strand
AGGCAAGGAGAGTCCAGACAACAAGTGGGGGGTTCACACGGCTTTATTGGGGAGCCCTTCCAGGCCAAGAGCTCTTTTGCTTGGACACACAGGCATGCGGGGCCAGGGAGGCCCGGGCAGTGGTCACTAACAGGTGTTGTAGATTTGAACCTGCAGGTTGATGGCTTGCAGCACGCCACGCAGCTTGGCCTCCAGCCCGTCCAGCTGCGCCGCCTTGCCCTCCAGTGCCCGCTCGTTCTCCTCGTAGGTGCCCTCCAGTTCTAGGGGAGGCAGGTCTCAGCTCGGGAGCCCACTCCCACAGCCCCACGCCGCTGGTGCCCACCACCCCGGCTCCTCACCCTGTAGCCGCTGCAGCTTGTCCTGAGACGCCCGCCGCAGGCCCCACGCCCCCTCCCCCA
>NW_006209032.1:1025316-1028959 GCF_000334495.1 Tupaia belangeri chinensis | reverse complement strand
TTGTCCTGAGCGGCCTGCAGCAGGCCCCGCGCCTCGTCCCGCAGCTGCTCTGCCCTTGTCTGCGCAGCCAGCACGCCCTGGGCCTTGAGCTCAGCTAGAGCTCTCACCTTCTGGTACTGGTCGCTCAGTGGGCCCTGCAGCAGCTGTGCCAGTGGAGGCCAGAGACAGGGTCAGCGGTGTATCCAGGGAAGGTGGAGCCTCCCATTTCTACCTTCTACCTCCTCAACCCACCTGCTCAGCCTCTTGGGCACGACTGTGGGCACTGCCCGCCGTTTCTTCAGCTGTAGAGGCTGCCAGGCTATTTCCCGCCCGCTTCCGTTTTAGAGCCTCCAGGAGGTGATCCAGTTGCCGAGCTCTGTCATCTGCAGAGCTCAGGGCCTGCTCGGCCCCAGCCACCCTCTCCTGTACCTGCCACGCGTGGGCCCGGGGTTAAACAGATATACGAGGCATGCCCACAACCTTGCCCTGTTGATGCCCTAGGGAGGCCACACCTGGCGTAGGGTCTGCTCCGTGTCCCGCGTATCGACCACTGCCCCCCGGATGGCACCCTGGGCAGCGCCCTGTGCCCGCTGGGCCTCCTCCAGTGCCGCCTGTACCATCTCTGCCTTTTGTTTCTCACCCTCAGCCCGGCTCCTGGGGAGAAGGGGGAATCAGGGCCTGCAGGTTTCAGGACCACGGGCCAGGGCCGGGGCCAGGGCCGGGGCCAGGGTCAGACCGTGCTCGCTGTGCATCCTGTAGTAGCTGCTCAGCTTGGCGCACGTCTCCCATAGTCCGCGCCAGGATTGCATCCACGTCCGCCAGGCTCCGGACCCGCTCTGCGATCGCACCTGCCAGGTGCTGGATCTGCTCAGGTGAGGCTGGGATGGAGAGCTCTAGCACCCGCGTGGCCACCATCTCAATGCTGTCGGGGTCAGCCCCCTCCTCTACGGGGACACAGGCAAGGGCTTAAGGACAGATTCTTCAGCATGGCCATGGAGACCCAATCTTGGGACGAGCACTCAGGGACCACACATGGGATAGGGGTGTGCTAATAGACATAAGGGATGGAACCACACGGACAGGGACTACAAAAGGGGCACAGACTCAGAGACGCGGACTTGGAACCCATATATGGGTGAGGATTCAGAGACTGGACATGGGGACATCCACACAGGTCCTGAGGTCCAAGTATAAACACAGAGAGACACAGACACGGGGAACAACCCCATGGCCTGGGCCACATGGGAGGCTCACGGCTGAGGAAGTCCTTCACACTCTGGATGAGTTCTCGAAGCTCTTGGTTAGCCTGCTCCACCTGCCCTCTGGAAGCGTTGGCCTTGTCCAGGGCTGCCTGAGCCCGCTGTTGGGCCTCACCAGCCTGCCGACGAGTCTCAGCCACGCGGCTCAGAATGCCGCCACCTTCTGCCAGCGCCCGGTGCAGCTCTGCCTGTGTGTGCCGGGCCCGGCCCAATGCCAGGTCAGCTGTAGCTGCTGCCCCACTGCAACCGAGGCCCCCACAGCGGGGCTGCCCATCCTCGTCGCGACAGCCAGCACCCCCACAAGGGCTCGTGCCACAGGGTGCATCCCCTGGCGCCCCGCACACCTGCCGGGCACAAGACAAGTCAGGGCTCTGTGGAGGAGCATCAGACCTGCCCCGCCCCACACTTGCACCTCACCAGTTCATTTATGCCTGTCAGGCTGAGAGTGTGGGTGCGGGCAGAGAGCTCGCCCAGTGCACGCTGGTTGGCCAGGTGTTTGCGGTTGAATTCCTGCCTCTGGGCATCCATCAGTGATTCTGTCTGACGCCGTATGCCTGCAGAGTTGCTTATAGGGCTGGGCACCGCCAGGGCTGAGGCATTAGCTCGACGTTCTGCCTCTGCAGACTGGCCGTGGGCATGGCGGATGCTGTCGTAGGCACCTAAGTTGGGCAGAGGCAGAGAGTCAGCTGAAAATCAACCCTGGCCCACCTGCCCAGCTGGCCAGTGACTCACCCAGGAAGTTTGAATGCTTGAGCAGATCCAGGTGCTGGTCGAGCTGCCGCAGCGTGAGGTTCAGCGCAAGCCCGTCTCGCTCCAGGCCACTTAGCGCGTGGTTGGCATTGAAGTTCTCATCCTGCACCTCAGTCAGCTTGGCCTCCAGCTGAGTCAGGTGCTCAGTGGCCTTCCCAATTTCACGCCTATGCCAAGGTGGGGGTCGGTGTTTAGAGAGGTGCTATCCCCGGTCCACTACAGGTCTCCACCCCATCCCACCAGGTATCCACAGGCCCATCCGCACCGCAGCTCCTCTGTGGCCCCCACGAGCTGTGCAGTAGAGGCAGCCGAGGTGTTGCGGGCTCCCACAATGCCCTGCACGATGCCCAGTTTCTCCTGCAGATCCCGGAAGCTGCTCTCAAAGGCACCCAGCACACCCGTCTGCTGTAGCTCCTGCGCCCACTGCTCCAGGCGCCGTGTTCGGGCGGCCAAGTCCTGTACCACGCGGTCCCAGTCCCCAAAGCACGCATGGCAGGGATGGCAGGCAGGAAAGACACCCGAGAAGCCACTGGCACACTGGTCACAGCGCACGCCAGACACACCCGGGCGGCAGCTGCAGTGGCCCGTGGAGCGGTGACACTGAGGCGTGTCTATTCCACGAGGGTCGCAATCACAGGCTATAGGAAAGGGCAGACCAGAATTAGGGCCCTTTGAGGGCATCCTGGGGCATCCTCTTCCACCCTGGCCCCCTTGGCTCCCTTGGCTCCCTCACCGCGGCACTGCAGCCCAGGGTCTCCCCAGTGAAGCTCTTGGCACTCAGAACAGGTCCGTCCACCGAAGCCAGCACGGCATTGGCACTGCCCTGTGAACTAGGATGGGAACAGAGGCAGGGGCAGAACCTCTGTCAGGCTGAGGCCTCCAGACGAGGCAGACAGCTGTCCCATCTACCCAGGGATCTACAGGGGGTCCCATACCTCATTGCAGGAGGGTCCTCGGGCCCGGGTAGGATGGCAGGCACAAGGCTGGCAGCCGCGGCCACTGGTGAGGTTCCAGAAGTTGGGAGCACAGCGGTCACAGCTAGGGCCCTGGACGTTGGGGAGGCACGGGCACTGCCCACTGGTTGGGTCACAGTGGCATCGATCGGCAGATGGGCACTGCTGGGGATCTGTACCCAGCAGGTTGCAGGTGCAGCCTGTGCCAGCCAAAATGAGCACACCAGTCAAAGGGAGCCCAAGCCAGAGCCCCAATAGCCACTCCTCATGTACCGTACTCACGGTGACAGCTCTGTCGGGCAGCTTGCCCATGGAAGCCAGGCTTGCAGTGGGCACAGCGAGGCCCCTCCGTGTGGTGTAAACAGCGTAGGCACTGTCCCGTGCGGGGGTCGCAGGCATCAGGGTCAGTGGGGTCAATGTTCCCACTGCACTCACAGGGTTGGCACCGGCCACCTGGCCTGGATGGGTCCCCAAAGTGCCCAGGGGCACATGCTTCACACCGCAGCCCTGCACAGTCGGGGGAAGCTGTGAGTGCTCACCCTACCACCTCCCCGTCCCTGCCCGCCTCCTCCCACTCACCTGTGTAGCCTGCCCGGCAGTGGCACGTGATCTGCTGGGAATACCCGTCCCGGTGGCAAGAAGTAGCGAAGTGCCGCTGGCTCCCGGGACCCTCAGGGCAGGGGCAGGGACGGCACTGGCCCC
>NW_006209032.1:1002301-1024836 GCF_000334495.1 Tupaia belangeri chinensis | reverse complement strand
ATCACGGCAGCCCAGGCAAGCGCCCGTGTGGGTGTCACATTCATCTGCATGTCCATTGCAGACGCACGGCCGGCAGCTGGGGAATCCCCACTGGCCACGCTGGCAACGGTCGCACCGGAGCCCGAAGGCACCAGGTCGGCAGGGACACTGCCCACTGGTTGCTTCACACAGGCCGCTGAGCGCTCCCTTGGGGCTACACTGGCAAGCTGGGGGCAAGGCAGAGGTGGAGCCAGGGAGGGGTAGGAGGTCAGAATGGAAGAGAACTCCAAGTGACCCAGGGCTGAGAACATGGGGTCCGCGGCAGAGGTAGAGGAAGGAGGACGCAGAGCTGGAGGGAGCAGAGGGGACAGCGATGGCGAGGAGAGACAGGAGGAAAGGAGGCAGGCAAGTACCTTGGCAGCCTGTGGGGCCAAAGCCGTAGTAGCCAGAGGCACAGAGGTGACAGCGGCGCCCCACCACTCCAGGTTTGCAGCGGCACTGACCACCGTGGGGGTTGCACTCGGAGCTCAGGGAGCCCTGAGGGTCGCACTGACAGGCTGTGGGAGGGAAGTCAGGGCTGCGTCAGGCCGGGCCCTCGCTCTGCCCCAGATGTCCGCACCCCGGACACTCACGCAGGGCACCGTTGTAGATGAGCACGGACAGGCTGATGAGGAGGGGAGCGCAGGCCTCAGAGGGAGGGGCCTTGCTGGCCACCAGCCCCTCCTCATGGCAGCGGTAGCGTTCAAAGGTGGCGCGGCGCTCCAGGGCAGCAGCGTCGCCCCCACTGAACATCTCCAGAACCAGGACACGGGGCAGCAGCACCAGCTGAAGAAGGGAGGCTACGGCTCAGGCTGGGACCACCTGGCACTGCCAGAGCCTTAGCCCTGTTACAGGCCTGCCTCATCTGTCATAGACCCCTCCCACCTGCCACCACCACAAGCCCCACCCCATCTTGGTTGGTGTGGTGAGAGGGGATGGTTCACCGAGTCAATAAGCAGGCCAGGTCCGGAGTAGGGGGTCTCGGGCTGAGCACCTCCCCCTGTTCGCACCAGCTTCAGGAGCAGCTTGTAGGACGTGCCAGGCTCAAGGCAGACGGGACTGGGAAACACCATGGACCTGGGAGGAGGGACAGGTACAGGGGTCACCCAGGGTCCTGTACCCATCACCCTGCTCGAAGCAACTAAACCATCAGCCCAGGCAGAGACTACGCCTGGGCGAGGCTGAGCAGCCCAGCAGACCCTGTGACGAGTCCATCCACCTACCCGCTGGACTCGTGCCAGCGAAGCCCAGTCTCCCTGGAAACACATCCAGCCTGGCGCCCCCACCACACTTCCCTGGCATGGAAAGCAGGCCAATTTATTCTCAACAACTACTTCACGATTCCTCTGGCTCCAACCTACAACCTACAACTTCTGCTCTTCTTCACTAATACTGCATCGCCAGGGGCCAGCACATGGCGTGGCGGTTAAGGCAACAGACTTCTACATGGCCGACCAAGGTTTGAGTCCTAGACCTGACGGCTTGCTCTCTCACTTTCTCTCTCTCTCTCTCTCTCTGGACAAATTAAATAAACAAATATAATTAAATAATTTTTTAAAAAAATAAAAAGACTGCCTCACCTCTTCTTTCTCCCTGTCTCCTAGGTCATTCCCATCACCTTGTAAACCCATACTCAGGTTCTTTTATGTCCCACAAAAAACCCTCCCTCAGCCTCAAGCTGCTGCCTCATCTTTGCTCTCCCACCTGGCAAACTCCTAAAGAGACCTCGGTAGTGGGACCAGCAGCTGGCATAATGGCCTGGCATAATGGCTATGTCACTGGACTCCCATGTAGCCGACTGTGGTTCGAGTCTCGGACCCGGTGGCTTAAACTCATGCTGGGCATGTGTGCATGCGTGCCCAAGATCCTGAGAGGAGAATGGAAGAGAAGGGATTGCGGCGTGACCATCCCCCTGGGGGGTGATTTCTTGCTTTCTGTCTCTCTGTCTCTCTCTGTCTTTCTGGCGAGTGCACGCGCCCTATAGCAAAAACCTCTCAAAAAAAAAAAGAGGGAACCAGCAGTTAGTGTAATGGCTATGTCACTGGACTCCCACGTTGTAATGGCTGTCGCTAGACTCCCCCGTGGTCGACCGCGCTTGCCGTCCTGGCTTAAAACTCACGCCGGGCACATGTGCGTGCGTGCCCAAGATCCTGAGAGGAGAATGGAGAAGGGATTGCGGTGTGGCCATCCCCCATAGCGAAAACCTCTCAAAAAAAAAAAAAGAGAGAGACCTCCGTAGTCACCGCCTCTGCTCTGAAGCCTCCAGCTCCAGGGGAATTTCTGCCCCACCCGTGCCTTGGTCACTGCTGACTCCACGTGGCTAAGCCCGGCGGCAGCTTCTCTACTCTTATCTGACTCTGGTATGCCGCAGGTCAGCACGTCTTCCTTCTTCAGACATTCCTTTCTCTGGCTTCCGGGCTCCTAGCCTCCTACCCGCACTCGCGGGCCTCCCCACCCCCAGCTCCGTGCTCCTCTACTGGCCTCTGCGCCTCCTCTCTCTGCTCACATCTCTTTCGTGACGTGTTCCCAACTTTTTTTTTTTTTTCAAATTTCTTGTTTTAAGAATTATATTTTTAGAATTATTTTATTTAGTTATTTTATTTATTTATTCATTTATTTCATTTTTATTTGACCAGAGAGGAACAGCGAGAGAGAGAGAGAAAGTGAGAAAGCAAGCTGCCAGGTCTGGGACTCAAACCATAGTTGGTAACGTGGGAGTCCTTAACCACCACCTTACCTGCTAGCCCCAAGTCCCCAAAAACTTTTTTTAAAAAGAGTCGTTTATTTATTTCCATTTGTTATTATTTTTTCATCTGACCAGAGAGAGACAGATCGAGAGAGCAAAGGAAAGGGAGAAAACAAGGTTGAGGACTCAAACTGTGGTTGGCCCTGTGGGAATCCAGCACCTTTAACCACCATGCCACCTGCCAGCCCCCCAAGTCCCAAACTTTCATCTCCGCTCAACTCTGCTCTGTAATCCAGACACAAAAGCCCAATCACTCCCTGGCCTTCTTCCCCACGACTAAGGGAAGAGATCTATCCCCATTCGGATGTCCAGGCGCCAGACTCTAGAGTCACCTTCCTACCTTCTCTCCCTTCTCTGTCTAAGCCTTTAGTTGTGCTGCTAGAATGGTCTGGAACCTTCTCTCTTCTCACCACCTGTTCTACTACATCTCCCTCCCACCCACTGTCCCCAGTCAGGTCAGTAGCCACCAGCGGGTCTCCCAGCTTCCACCTTGGCCCCTTCCAGTCTGTTCTCCACTTGGCAACTAGAGGGATCTTTGTTGAACAGTAGTCACAGCTGACAAAATGTCTATGATGGCCACAGCTAGGTCCACTACGCTGTTCTCTCTGCTTCTATGTGTGTTTGAATATATGATCAAAAACTTAAAAAGAATCCGAGTGATGAGAAAGACACACAAGACAAACACTACCCAAAATATAATGAAACATTACTCAGATCAGTGAATCCTCATTCAGTCACATCCTTGCAGATGCCACTGACCCCCCTGAGTGGGCGCTCCCTAAAACTGGGGGAGTTCTCATCGCTCCAGCCTTGGCCTCTGGACCTTAGACCTCCAAGAGAGCAGGCCCCATTCTGTCCACTTCCCTCCTGAGGCCAGAGCCATGCCCAACAAACAGCACTGAGGAAGAGGCATTTGTAGTAAAGAACAGAGGGACTGAGCAATGGGGTCCCGTAGGTGCCATGCAGGGAGCTCAGGCTTGGCCTCCCCACCCCGCAATGGTGTAGGCGCTACTGTCGGGGCCTCACCTAGAGTTGGGTCGCAGCGTACCCTGGATGCGGTCGTCCTTGGGCAGCATGTGGCCACACGGGCTGTGGGCAGACACAGGCCCCGGCCACTGCACCATCAGTTCCATCTCAGCCCATTGCCCAGGGACCTAGAGGAATGGGACACTGGAGGAGATGCCCCCACATCCAGGGGTTCGGTTCCAGTTCAGATGTCACAGGGTCTAAAGATCTGACCTGGGGCTCCAGGCGTAGCAGCAGATCGTAGTCCATGGCCCTCGGCACAGAGGCCACCAGGAACTCCAGTGTCTGACCTTCCCGCAGCCGCACGAAGCCTGGTCCAGTCCAAGATGGAGTCTGCTGGGTGGTCACTAGGCGTTCCACCACATCAAGCATCTGGGAGGCAGTGCAGCCAGGGACACGGGCTCAAGTGATCCGTCACCTCTACTGCCACCGCCAGCTCCAAGCCCCCACACCTCACAAGGTACCCATTACCTGCCTCTCTAGCCCTGTTCCCACCCACACCCTACCTTCTGCTGTGGCTCCCCCACCTGTCCTCGGGCATCCTCAGCCTCCCAGGTCAGGTGGTCCAGGAAGGGCCGGAAATAGCCAGGCTGCACCTGCTCACAACGTCGCCCAACCATGTGCCGACGGCAGCGGCACTGCCCTGTGGCCTCGTCGCACCTAGGGCATGCTGCAGTCACTTAAGGACACCCTCCAGCCCAGGACCTGTCCACCCTCTTCCCAGGCCCCTCGCAGTACTCACTGGGGATCCAGGGCACCCCCCACATCGCAGTCGCAGGGGCGGCAGCCGAGCAGGTCGTGGCTTAGGCCCCAGTGTCCAGGCTAGGGAGAAGAGGTTCCTGGGAGCTAGAAACAGGCCCCGCCACCCAGCAGGGTCTCCAACCACACGGCTCTCACCAGCCCTTGCTGAAAACATGGACCCCTAGACAACTGGCCCCCACACTCATGCTCCCAGACTGGAGACTTCTCAGCCAGGGCTGGGCCTGAGGTCTCAGCACCCACCCACGGAGGCATGGTTGTCACACACACACCCGCCCTTTGTCCTGAGGACAAGTCCAAGACCCCCGAGCCCCAGCCCCTTCCAGTCGCACCAGGCAACGGTCGCAGCCACGTCCAGTCACTAGACGCTTGCAGAAACAAGTTCCACTGTTGGGGTCACAGGGAGAGCCCCCAGGCACCGTGCCCCGGGGGTTACACTGACAACCTGCAGGGAAAGCAGCCCGTGAGCACCTGGGTGAGCTGTTCAGCGCTCAGGCTCAACTAAGCCAGGAGCCAAGGGTTAAAGGTCACACAGGAGTTAGGGCAGGTGGCACATACGCTGGCAGCCAAAGGGGTCACTGGCACTGAGCCCGAAGAAGCCATCACGGCACTGCTGGCAGCGGGTGCCCACCACGTGTTCTTTGCAGCGACACTGGCCGGAGACTAGCCCCAGTGTTGGGTCATCGTGGGAGTCACAGCGACCACCATCTTGGGAACCCATGGGGTCACAATCACAGGCTGAGAACAAAAAGTGGTGGAAGGTCAGGGGCCGGCGGGTGTGTAGTGGTTAAGGCACTGGACTCCCACACAGCCCACCGTGGTTTAAATCCTGGACTTGGTGGCTTGCTTTCTCACTTTCCCTCTCCCCCTGGTCCCATTTAAAAATAGTAATAAAATAAAATAAATAATAGTAAAAAAAATAAAAGTGGTGTAAAGTCACCCTGTCCCCACCATCCCCGCACCAGTCCTGCCTCCTGGATCCCTGCCTCTCTCCACCCCACTCCCCCCGATTCTCTGCAACCCGGCAACAGTCAGGCTCCCCAGCCCCACCGCAGGATCCCCTTCCCTCCCCCACGCCCAGGCGTAGCCTCACGGCGGCACACAGCTGGGTCCCGTGGGTCCTTGGTGGGGTCGCGGTAGAAGAAGGGCCGGCACAGCTCACAGTGGCGTCCAGCTGTGTTGTGCTGACACCCGTCACACACGCCTCCACTCACGTTGCCAGATGCCAGGTATGCGGCCATGTCAAAGTGGCAGCTGTGGGCATGTCCGTGGCACTCGCACTCTGAGGACAGGGCAAAGGCCACTTAAGGGACCAGACCCTAAGTACAAGGGGGTAGGGGACCTAGTAACACCCTAGATCCCATCATAGGCCAGAGTTAGTGGGTGGGGGCTCAGTGTCCTACTGGGCCCCAACTGAGAGCAGCCTGTACAGGAGGGCTGAGGGGTCCCCAGAGTCACCAAGGCCTGCATACGCCTTGGACACAACCTGGGTATTAGAGGCTTGGCCAACCAGCTCTAGGTTCTCACAAGGGCATGACCAGGCTGCGGAGCTCTGGGTTATGAGGGACAGGGTCTCACTCACTCCGGCAGGCGTGACTGTGGCCGTCCTCAGCCGGGTGCCAGGGCAGGTCATGATAGAAGTCCTGACACTGCTCACAGTTGAGGCCACGCGTGTTGTGTTTGCAGACACAGGCCCCGTGCACCTATGCGGGTAGACACGGGTTGTCAGCACTGCCAGCCATCCCTAACCCTGTCCCTAGCCCTGTCCCAGCCATCCCAGCCCTGTCCTCACCATGCCCTCAGCGTGGGCTGGTGCCCCTGGGGCGGGCGCGCACTGCGAGGCGTGTCCGTAGCAGAAGCAGTTGCCACGCACGACCAGCTCGTAGAGGGCATAGTAGTACTTCTCTCGGATCTCCCGCCGCGGGTCGAGTAGGTTGTCCCCCAGCGTGTGTAACCGAGTCAGGTTCACCCGGAGGTTGGTGATCTTCAGCAGGTCTGAGTAGGGGACACAGGGGAAGGGTGGGGCCGACTGGCCAGGCAGGACCTTGCTGCCCCGTGGCTCATCCAGGGGCCCCACTGCCAAGGTCACCTTGGGAGACCTCCTGTCTACTGCCACCCGAGCTAAACTGGGCTTGGCACCTGTCCTGGGAAGCACCCAAAATAGTTACTGAGGGCCCAGATAGTCCCCGGCCGGACACTGGGACTGTGCCAGGCCCAAAGGGTGGAGCACTCACTCTGGATCCGTGGGCTGTAGGGGTCTGGGATAGGGATGGCGGGGTCCAGCACACGAAAGATGACCTGGAGAGGCAGGGAGGCCACAGAAACACTGGGCCTTGCCTCAGGCCCATCGTCCTCCCCTTCTTGCCTCCAGCCCAGGCCCCAGACTCACCTCGCCTTCGGTGGACGGCTCAATCTCGGAGTAGCGGGACTCGCAGACTACATCATCCCAGTGCCGGGGCGGGGCTAGTGGGACTCCTGGGAAGTCAGCCCCACAGTCATAGGAGAAATATCGGTACACATGCCAGGTGCGACCGAAGTCTGCCGAGCGCTCCACCAGCATGGCAGCAGGGCGAAATGTCTGGGTGGAGGCATGGTGAATCAGAGGGCACCAGAACCCAAGCCCAGCCCAGGGCCATCGAGAGCCCTGCTCAGCCCAGGACTACCCTCAAGCAGCTCACAGACAGGCAGGGGGTGATCGGCGGAAGCCAGGCAAAGACGGGAGTGTACCACTTCTAAGGGGGAGGCTTGGGGGTCAGGGGGCCCAGGGAGATAGCTCCTGACCAGCCTGGGACCGGCAGCAGGAGAGTATGCGCAAAGGCCTGGAGGTGTAAGGCCAGGGGAGGTGTGAGAATGCAGGCAGGCAGAGCTCTGAAAGGTTGGTGGAGGAGCTGGGGCTCTGTCCAGGGGCAACGGGGAGCCAAGCAGGGTGGTTCGGGCAGGCTCTCAGACATGTGGGCACCTTGAAGGTCATAATGAGGTGCGTGAAATGGAACTCAGCCTCCAGGTCCAGCTGGATGGTGACCATGGGGATACCTGGGGGCAGATTCAGAGGTCAAAAACGAGGCTGCTGGAGGGCAGCCCTGCTCACTCCAAGCCCACCCACGGCCTCACCATTCTCTGACTGCCACCAGGCTGTCCGGCGCTGCGGGGCGAAGCTGGTGACTACATTCTGGATGCGATGGCTGTGTGGATTGTCTCGGGCAGAGAAGGGGCGCCGGGAGTCACACAGGAAGCACTTCTTTTCATCCTTGTTTTGGGGGTTAGGAGCAATGTCTTAGCCGGTGCTAGCACTACCTTGACCCCTGACCGGGCTTCCCACCCCTTCCCAGCCGCACCTGCAGATGACTGACTATGCAGTAGGGCTGGGGGCCGTGCAGGCCGCAGGTGGATGAGGCAGTCAGTCTGTCCTCACGGCCCACCAACAGGTCGCCTGTGGCCGGGTAGCAGCTTCCCCGTGAACAGCCTGGTGCATCAGGGACCAAGGCCTGGGCCGGTGTGATGGCCAGCACTGGGGGCGGGGGAGGGGGGTTGGCCAGCCAGTTCTGCTGCCTCCATCCGGTAGCCCCAACCCGTGTGCCCAGAGGCAGCCACCCCAAGGCTTCCCATCACACTCCACAACCTCCAGCCCTCACCAGGCCCCCTCACCACTCAGCAGCAGGCCCAGCTGAAGTTCCCAGGGCACAGGCTGTCCTGGTTGGCCCCTCCCTGGCTGCCCTGAGGCCCGCTCCATCCTGAAGAGGAGAGGAAAAGAGATGAAGGGAAATAAATGAAAGGTCTTCGGCTCAGGCCCACTCCCTTCCTGCGGGGTGTCTTGCTGACCCTGCCCGTGCAGGTCCTTGGCCAGTTTCCTTCCAGGCCCTATGTCTGTCCCCAGATCTGTCCAGCGGTCCTTCCACCAACTCGGAGACTCAGAGTCCGGCGACTTTGAGTAAAGTTGGGAAGCACAGCAGGAAGGAAAACACGGAGCAGATCCCAGGCAGGAGCAAAACAATGAGCAGATCCCCCCTCCCGGAAACAGCCCTCGCCCTGGGAGCCAGACAGGCTAACACTCGCAGGTCTTGACTGTGCGCACAAGTCCGGATCTCTACTGGGCCTGGGCCAAGGGAGGGAGGGAGTTCCGTGCTTTGGGCCACCACAGGGAGGCTGAGCCTGGGAGCAGGGCTGGCACAAACAAGAGGGATCTGATCTGTGGGGTCTGGAACTGTGTCAAGGACTGGGTCAAGGAGCCCACAGGAGTCCCCGGTGTCATGATGCCATGGAAATCCCAGCTAGCTCAGCTGCTGCATCCCAGGGCTCCAGCATCGGAAGGCAAGAGGGCACGAGGGGCACCAAGCTCCCCTACTCCAGGCTGTGGGGTGCTTTAGGACAGCCTAAGGGATGGACAGGATGAGGGAAGGGAGATAGGGCAAGGCCGTGCTCTGGCCAAGGCCCAACTCTTGGGTCTCGCCTCTCTTTATACCATACAAGGAGGCCTGAGGAGCACGCGCCAGCTTCCCCTGTGAATGCGCTCGCAGGGTGGCGGACGCTGGACAGGAGCAGCAGCAGGAGAGTCCGGATCTCGTAGCTGTCCATCCACTCCAGACCTTCCAGCCTGCCATAGCACAGAGCCAGGGGTTGGAATGCGAGCAGCCCAGCAGCCGGCAGGAGGGCGCGCCCCACCCAGGCCCTTGGGACGGAGCTGGAGTGGGGGTGTGGGGGGCGTGGGAGACTGAGTCGGCAGGTCTGCAGGGCAGGGTTGGGCTTTGAGCCACCAGATGGTCTGTCTGCTCTGGTGTGGAGTTCAAAGCTGGGAGTTTCTCAGAAGAATTTACAAGGGGTCGGGTGGACATCAGTCTGGTGGACTTATCACTGTGAGTCACTGCCCATCTCCTAGAGAGGAGGTCTCTGTCAGTCCTCAGAGTCACATGGTCGACCTGCGGGCTCAGGGATATGGGAGATGACTCCGCATCCCAGATCACTCAGAGATGAAGGTCTGCCGGGGTCAGGGGCGCCGGACAGCCACAGGGAGCTGCATCCTTTGCTTTATCCAGGTCAGAGGGCCACTGGGGGACACCATGGGGTCATGCGGGAAGGGGTCATTCCGGGTCAGTGGGTACTTGGTGGCATCTCTGATGTCTTCAGGTCAGAAGATGCCAGGTCACTCTGAGTCACCCAGGTGGCCCCAGAGTGCTTGCTGGCTCCTGCAGGTGGCAATCAGCAGGTGGCATTGGTGCTGGCACTCGGCCACATGTGCTCGGGCAGCTCCGCTGCTCGCTGCTCCAGGGCCAGTAGCACGCTGCCCTCTGGCCCAGCGCCTTTTCATCCTGTGCCAGGCGGCACTCTAACCCTGGAGGTCAGGTCATGGAGCCGGGTTCTGATCCCTGGCCTAATCTCCACCATGATTCTGATCCTGACCCTGACTCTGACCCCTCCACCAGCCCTAACCGTAAACGAACTCTGACTCTGACATGAGACCCCTCGTTCTGAATTGTGACCCCAGCCCTGATCCTTACAAGAGTCAGGACCTGTCTGAACTGAGCCCTGACCCTTCACAACATCCCAGTTCCGACCTGACCCTAGTGCCGCCCCATGCTCCCTGTCCAGACTCACTCTCCAGGAGGCTCCGGCTGTTCTGTACCTTCTTCAGAGGCTCCTTGGCCTCAGCTCATACCCGCTGCACCCGTTCTCCTATGTCCTGCACTGTGGCCTCTAGGACATACACACCCTCCTGAAGTTCTGCCATACCCAGCTGGGCCACCTGTAGCCTACAGCAGGGCTGGACTTGAAACCCCACGTGCCCAGACTCTCCTGTGCTAAATATGCCAGGTGGGGGAGGACGGTCTTCAAAAGTTCATGTAAAATACATTTTACAAAAAAAAAAAAAAAAAACTGTACATAGGCTTTGAAATTTTATGCACCAAAATAAGCTCATATTCCATTTTTCCATGGACTTTTTAAAGTCCACTGATCACTCAAGGTTCTTGGAAGGCATGGAGATTTAAAAACATGTCACTGCCTCAGCACAGCTCCGGCTTAAACCTCACTTCCTACCGTTCCAGAGAGGTTCCTGAGACCCCAACACCCACGGTTCCCCCATCTCATCTGGCCCAGAGCCTGCCCAAGGCCCATTCAGCCCGTGCTTCTGCCTCCTGGGCCTGCCGCTGACTCAAGATAAAACATGTTTTCAGACCAGCAGATGGAATGGTTAGGTCACCTGACTCCCACATAGTCGACCATGATTTGAGTCCCAGACCCGGTGGCTTAAAACTCATGCTAGGCGCGTGTGTGTGCATGCCCAAAACCCTGAGAGGAAAACAGAGAAGGGATTGTAGTGTGGCCATTCCCCCTGGGGGTGATTTCTCACTTTCTGTCTCTCCATCTCTCTCTGTCTCTCCAGCGAGCACACATACTCTATATATAGCAAAAAATCTCTCCTAAAAAAAAGAAAGCGTTCTGAGAGCCTCAGCCACACGGGCAGGTCAGGGAGGTCCAGCAGGTGGCATCTAGGCTGTCGAGTACTTCTCACTGTACTACTGCGGTACATCAAGGACCTTCAGGGGGAGCTGGGGACTATGGCAGTCACAAATACAGATGCACGTGGGCTATCACCTCCTGGCCACTGGCCTTCAGGCCTTCAAGTCCCAACTCTGCTGTCCTCAGTCCTTGCTCTGCAGCCTCTGCACGAGTTCCCACCTCGGCCAGCACCCCCTGAATTACCAGCATGTGGTCCTGGGTCCTGGCTGGTTGCTCCCTGAAGAGCACAGATGCTCAGTTGGGTATTTCCTTCCTGTCCACTCACGGACTTCCACCATCAGCCTCCTGGCCCTTCACCTGGTCTGCCATGCCTGGAGGATGCTTTCAACTCCAGGCAGCTCCTGCCCTGTGGCATCAGGTACAGGGAGGACACCCTGGATCTGGACTAGCAGAGGGCAATACCCACTGCCCCAGCGAGGGAGAGGGGCACCACCAGCCCATGCCATAATACCAGCTCCAAACTTGCAATATCTGTTCCTTCATCTGTGGGGAAGGACACAGGCATCTTGAACCTGAACTCTGACCTTAGCTGCTCACTGATTCCACCTCTGACATAACTACTCAGGGGTGTGCTGGCAGCTTACAAGAGCCATTTGTTAAATTAACAGGAATTGGGACCGGCAGTTAGCGTAATGACTATGTCGCTGGACTCCCATGTAGTTGACTGCGGTTCAAGTCCCAGACCTGATGGCTTAAACTCACACATTGCGGCGTGGCCATCCCCCCTGGGGGGTGATTTCTTGCTTTCTGTCTCTCTGTCTCTCTCTCTCGCGAGCGCACACGCCCTATAGCAAAAACTCTCCAAAAAACAAACAAACAAAATAACAGGAATTTTGCAAATCAGTTGTCAAATGGTAGGTTGATCGAAATTGATCATGGTAGGATTACTTAACACTATGCTAAACCAGCAATTAAACCAGCCAGTTGCTTTACCAGCACACTAGCACTCCCACCTGACCCCTGGCCAGCCCTTACGAATATCCCTGATTCTGGAAAGAGCATCATGACAGTGTCCTGGATGCCCTCCCGGCCCTGCCCTCAGCTGTGAGCAGACATGTACCCCTGAGGAAGTGCTGCCTAGTCTGCACTGTTGCTTACATATGGGCCGTGGCGGCCATGCCCCAGGGCCTGTTGGCAGGATGTAATGTTTCCTGGGCCTGGATTCCCGTGGAGCTTGCTGTGACATGGCTTTGCTGCAGCTGGCAGGGGTGGGTCTGATGTGGAATGTCTCCTGTGAGCCCATGCCTGGGTCCTAGTCCCCTGTGACTCCTGCTGTGGTTCCACCCACATTCCCCATGGCTCTGTACCTGTTGCTGATGCTTCTCCAAGGCTGTGGCTGCTGTGTCCCAATGATAGGAGGAGCCATGTGAGGTGACCAGAGCCCAGTGAGCAGTGGACAGGGTCCCAGGGCAAGGAGAAACCCCACAGGGCACAGGAACACAGGCCAACCCAAGTTCCCAACCCCTGCGTTTCTGCAAACATGATGGGAGATCTTGTGAGGAATGCACGTCCCAGATCGCCTACTGCCCTGACACCAGCGTGCCTCTGGGGAAAAGTCCACACTAAGGTAGCCACACCCTCCACACCCCCAGTGGAGATGAAGCATTACCTGGCCAGAGGTGCCCTCTGTTCTGATTCCTCACTCAAGGAAACCCTCCTGATTTCCAGACCCAGGACTCACAAAGACCAACTTGTCACCCTTGGAATCCCTGACTCTGGGAAGCTGGCTGATTGCAGACACCTTGCCTGAGGCCATTCTGTAAGTCGCTGCAGGACCCCCACAGGGAGTGCCTGTGCCTGCTGAAGTTCCCCTCCAGGACCTGTGGGCATCCACCCTGTGGGCATCCACCCTAGCCTTCAGCACCTTAGCCTGGCATCCGCTGGCATAGGGTAGGGCAGCCACCAGCTGCAGTCAGAGCAGAGCCAGGTGTCGGTCCCAGAAGGCGAAGCAGGTAGGACAGAACATGCAGGGTGGGAAGGCACCTCTGAGCCACGGGCACAGGCTTGGCACCTCAGCCCTGAGAAGCCCTCTCTGCAGAAGTGAGATGGAGCCCAGGCCAAGGCACTGGCTATGGGAGGAGATGGGGTCAGGGCAGAGAGCTGATAGCATTGGCCCTAGCCTTGCCTTCACGACGGATGGGGAATGAGAATGGTTCTTGAGACTCCTCAGCTTGGACAGCTGGCAGCTGTGATGGGCTCCCCAGGCTGGAGAGGGGACACAATGGGGGTCTTGCTCAAGTCCCTGATCGAGGCTGGAACCTGCCAGGGGCAGTCCCTAGGGCATGAGTACAGTGGGAAGGAGGTAGCCAGGGGCCTCCCTGAGGGCAAGTGAGATGTCAATGTCCTTTCTCATCCTGTCCTGGGAGTTCCACGGGCTCTGTCCAAGACGCCAGTCTCTGGCCATGTGGCTAGCCCTACCTCCCTGCCCTGAGTCCCAAGGTGACCACGGAGATGGGGACGACGCAGGCAGACACCCTCCCCTCCTCCACTTGCATGAGCACAAGGGTGAGGTGGCGGCAGGGTGAACTTCTGAGTCTATGCTTGGAGTCTTGTCACTTGACCCTGACACCCAGGCCCTTCCCTGTACCTGCTGCTATAGATAGTCCGAAAATCACAGTCACAGGGTGGCAGCCTGGTGGGCCACCATTCAGACACCGGAAGCTGAGAAGAGGCGTTGGGTAGGAGGACGACAGGAAGATCTAGACAGGGAGAGAGGGCCGGAGGTTGGGAGAATCACTCACTGTTCTGTCCCAGGAGAGGGGCGAGGGCTTGCCTGTTGCTCTGCCTCTGCTGAGAAGGGTAGGAGCCTCTAACCAACGCTGCATAGCTTCACAGAAGGAGGTAAAAAGGAGGTGGAGACACAGCCAGGGTCAAAGAACAAGTGAGCCAGGGGGTTGTAACACTCAGAGAAAGAGGAGGATAGAGTTACTCCTTGCACCATCTTCCCCCAAACGCGTTTGCTCTAACTCCTTGAAACCCACCACGGTGTAAGACTGCTATAACACGTTACCCTAACACGCTAGTCGCGTTCCCTTCTGCTACTGAAGCTCCTCAAGGGCACATACTGATGCGGCTAGCCAGGTGGGGCCGACCCTGATGGCTACATCAGTGAGTGCCACCATCCGTGTCCAAGGCTCCTTGCACAGTCACGATGACACAGCCTTATATTTGTTCGTGCCTAACTCGGCGCCCAAGGTCAGGGTCAAGGCTCACCAGACAATGGCTACAGTCCAGTTTGGAGACCAAGTGTTCACAGTCGTGTAAACCACGGGAGGGCTCAGGCTAAGCACAGGGTGCTCAGGTTGTGAATGGACTGCTGCGTGTGTCGTTAGGACAGTGACCGGGGACAAAGCAAGGGGGACATGGGAGGGAGGGCCCACCCTGAGAGGCACTCATGCTGGCAGTTTGTAGGCGGGTGGGGCTTGGGCCATAGTGACCAGGCCAGCAAGAGCCACAATGCTGGTCCCAGACGTTGACTTTGTAGCGACATGGCCGAGAGGCGGCTCTGGGTGTCATCTATGTGAGCATCACAAACCCCGCCAGGGCACCCACAGGGTCACGGTCACAGTCTGGATCAGGGGTCAGAGGTGAAGGATGGAATTAGGTCAGAGGTCACCACGGAGCTGAGGGATCAGGGTCTGAATTAGGATGGGGGCTTGGAAGACTCACACTGCAGGACTGAGAGGAGCAGGTAGAAGAAGGGCCGGAAGGACTCACGGCGGCGTCTAGCGTGCTGTGCTGATGCGCATCACACATGCCGCCACTCACGTTGTCAGATGACAGATACGCGTCCATGTCAAAGTGACAACTGTAGGCATATCCATGGAACTTGCATTCTGGGTAGAACCAGAAAGGCAGCTATGGGTTGGTTGACCTATAGGAGGTAAGGCCAGCAGAGTAGAGCATGGCACCTACCCCAGAAGGCATGGGGGTACCTGGGCTCTGCTGCATGCCATGGCTGGTCCTGGTTCAGGTCCTGGCAGCACTCATGGTGGTGGCAGACACAAAGCCCGTGCACCTGGCACGGAGGAGGGCAAGACAGATCTGTACTGGTCCCTGGCCTTTCCCGCCCCGCCCCGCCAGCTGCAGGCTGTCCTCCTGCAGTCCTTACCATTCCTTCCCCATTGGCCAGTGCCCCAGGAGCAGGCCTGTACTCAGACGCATGGCCATGGCACAGGCAGCTGCCCCTGGTCATGAGCTTACAGTGGTAGAGGAGGTGTCTTCTGGGGGACCCTGGGGGCTGTCACCCACTGTGTGCAGCTTGGAGAAATTCACACAAAGGTTAGTCACATGCAGCAGCTCTGGAGACAGAGTGTCAGATCTCAGGACCACAGTCCCCACCCCTTTAGGTCCAGGGTGGAGGGTCGGGTCGGGGGAGGGTGTCTCCCCTCTTTGCATCCTTGCAGACACTTACTTCCTCTAGCATCTATGCTAGTCTCCCACCCCCGTCCCCCTGGACACCTTCCTAGAATGAGCGCTGTCTCCTCCATGGTGGCAATTCTACCTCTGCACTGAGCACTCGCTTCTCCCAGCCCTGACGCTACCCCTAAGCTGAGACCTGCACATCCCACTGCTTCCTGGACACCCCAACCTGGCACCTCCAGGTATCCGAAACCTACTTCCCCAGTGCAGTAAAGGACTCCACTCCGCAGCCCACCAGCCAAGCCGCATACAGTATTATTTTGTTCATTTACCACTGTATTTCACTTTCATTTCTGCTGCCCGCCAAATATTGCCTAGATGCTGGCGTAGGGCAGGGCTCACGGGCAGGGCTCACTGGCGGCTCGCTAACAGTCCACGTGGGTGAGAGGACAGTCTGCGGCTCGCTCTTCTCTCTGCTCCACACCTTAAGGCAGTTACAGGCTCTTTCTCCCCCTTCCCTAGTGGGAGGCAGAACCAGCAGCAGCCTGCAGACCTAATGTGAAGGCCCAGGGTGAGCAGCTGGTAGTAGCCGAAGTCCGGACAGTGGGGAACGCCCGTGAAGGCAGAGAAGCTGGTCTGGGGGTTTGTCCTGCTTTGGTGCTCTCCGGGCCTGGCTCTAGGCTGCCCTGCAGTTAGGGTTATGTGGCCCTCTCTCCTTTAAGGAGACCTTCACAAGTAAAAGGTCACATCTAGAGAGGTCCTGGTGCCACCTAGAGGCAGCTGCAGGGACAAAGGTCACCCACTGAGGCTGTGTAAACGACAGGGGGGACCCCATAATTGGTGGGGACACGCAAACGGGAGAATCACTGGGGGTAGTTATAGGGGAGATGGGGCCCCCAAGGGGTTCAGAGATGGGGCGCAGAGAACAGGCCGGCTGGGAGGCCCAGCAGAGACAGTAAGGGACCATGGTGTGGCAGGAATGAGCCTGAGGGACTGAACTGACTGGTCTGCTTGGCACCATCAGTGTGCACCCCCAGGCAGAGCCTCACACCCTCCAGTGGGTATCTGGGTTTGTCCTCACACATGAAGGGTACAGGACCGGCTGAGAGAACCGTTACCCTGAATCGTGGGGTTGATTGGGTCCTCCGCCCAGAAGGTTGGGTCCACAACATTGAAAATGACCTGTGAGGAAGCAGTAGGCTGGAGCCTCCAACTTTACCCCAGCCTCCCCCACCCCACTCCCTCTGGTCCTAACCTTGCCCTCGGGAGAAAGCTCGATGTCCGAGCAATGCTGATCACAGACGAGGTCACTGACTGTGGCCGGGAACAAGAGCGATCCCAGGAAAGAGGCCTGAGCAGCCAAGTGCTGGTACGCATGCCAGGAGCAGCCAGCCTGCTGCGAGTGTCTGGGGACTGCCAGGACCCTTGTGTCACCAGGGCAAGCATCACTGGTGGCCACGAGGTTGGGAGGTGGGGCCCTGGATCACCCTGAGAGTCATGACCAGGTGGATGAAGTAGAAGGCAGCCTCCAGGTTTGGCGAGAGGCCGACCACTGCAGCCATGATGGGGACAGGCTGACCCTGGACCCGCACACAGGTGTACCATGCTGGCACCCGCACCACTGTCTGCCTACCGCCAGGTCTTGTTGCTGCCATGGCCTCTCTGGGGGGGGGGTCACATTCTTAATATCGTAGCCTCCCTGGTCCTGAGAATCACAGAGAAAGCAACTGAGGGAGGGCCCAGGGAGACTAGTCAGGAGGTCACGGTCAGATCCCCACTCCAGAATCTGACAGCACAGGCCTCTCCCTCCAGCCCCCGGCAGGGCTGAACTTGCCCAGGACAACCCAGACACCATTTCCACAAGCCGACACTAGCATCCAGAGTCCTCGCCCCCTCCCCATCTGCAGGTGACTGAAAATGCTGTAGCGCTGGGACAATGGAGGCGCCGGGTAGATGAAATTCCAAGGCCCTGGCTCTGGCCAGCAATCAGGTTGCGGGTGGGTGGGTAGCGACTGCCACTTGAGCAGCCAGGTCGGGGAAGCCTATCTGGCACCTCCTGGGCAACTGTTCTAGGTGCCTGGCCTGGGTTGGGGGCAGGGTCTGTGTAGGATCCTGGGGCTAACAGCCCACCCTATGAGAAGGCATTTCCCCTCTCCCTCCGGCTTGCTCTCTGGGAAAGCGCCCACCTCGCCCACTGCTGGCAACAGCAACAGAACTGGGAGGAGGGGATCCAACTTGGCTGGAAGTCCTGGGCACCCAGAGTCCGAATCGGGCCTGGGATGGAGGATGCGGCATGGCCCCGCGCTTGGCCACCATTAGGGAGCTGTATGGCCCTCGCCATGCCCCGTCCGCACATCGTGGGTCAGAGAAGAGCTGCCAGACAACAGCATACACAGGTGGGGACCCCAACACAGCTGGGAGCAAGGGGCCCTCGGAGCTTGGGACACCAAGGGGAGATGCACACTCACCAGAGGCAGGAGGGGACATGGGACAGCACATTCTCCATAGGTCCACCTCCCAGGGCAGCTGGTGCAAGCAGCGCCCAGACAAACCCAGAGACAGAAACGACCCAATTCTCATTCAAAAGATGCTCCCACCCCCAGTTCTGAAGGGCTGTTCATCTCTGGGAGCCTCTGAGAAATACGGCCCCCACTCAGCCAGCCAGCCATCCCACCTGGCCCTGCCTCTTTCCCAAAGCAGGCAGGTCGGTTGACTTCTAGATCATACGGGGAGCAGGAGGCGGTGGCAATTACTGCCAAGGTGGCCGTGGCCCCTCCCCAGAACCCACCACAGGTACTCTACCCAGCCAACAAAGCTCTCTCATCTGCAGACCAGTCTGGGGTCCTGACCACACCCCCTCTCTAGTCACCCAGCACTCTCCCAGCAGGGCAGAGGGAAGGAAGCACCTCAACCCCTGGCCTGGCCCCACATCAGACAAGCCCAGGCGAACCTCCAACCTCCGTGGTTGCAGCTGGGGCTGTCTGCTTGGCTCCCAGGGAGTAGCACCACAAAGGCTCCCTTCCCTGGCCTAAAAGCCTGGAGCTGCCTGCTGTCCTCCTGCTTGGGGCCTGCGGGATAACAGGGCAACACAGGGCCGCCAGGGGAGGTGTCCTAACTCAGTGGCTCTGCGCCTGCCCTCCCAGGATGTCTGTCACGCTACCGCAGAAGCCAGGCGTTTCCACTCACCTCTCTGGAAGAGCCAGGCTGCCACCCTTCCCACAGCTCCACCCCATCACTCACGTGGGTGACCTGCCCCCGCGTACTAGGAGCCTCTGGCAGGCCTGTTCTTGAGGCCATGTTCCCAATATGCTCAAGCCGACCTACCGGCAGCCACACACACACACACACACACACACACACACACACACAGACCATGGAGGGTGGGCAGGGAGACTGGCAGGTGGAAAGGTATAAAACATGATCGATGGAACAGTGGACATACAACTTGAAGGACAAGTCACAGTGCATTGCGCCATGAGAACACCCCTCCCGCTCACCCACCCACCCCGCACCACATCCTCCAGGTTCTGGAAGGAGGCTGGTGGCTGCCAGGACCCTGGGGAGGCACCCGGAGTCCTTGAGGTTGCAGAGTTCACGGGTACGGCACGCTGTGCCACTGGCCAGACACCTGGGTTCAGTCTCCCCAAATACTGCCGTGAGAATCAGGGCGCTGAGTATGCAGCAAAGGCTGGAGCCGTATGATGGGAGACAGGTTCACCCGGAAGATCCGCTGAGCCCGCTGCCGCACCTCATCGTCCGAGAACCGTTCATCTACCTTGATGGCTCGGCACTCGAGCAGCTTCGCTGTTCCAGGCCCTAGCCACGCCTTGGGAGACCGGGGCCCAAGCCGTGTTCGCTTCTTGGAAGGAAGATCCTTTGCCTCCTCAGCCCTTTTCCTCTTCCGCCCCGCTGTCTCAGGGCAGGTTTTCTGGCCCTTCCTTGCAGTCCTGGCCTGAATAGACCCCTTTGGCCTGCCCCTGCCTCTGGGCTGGGTCCAAGTCACCTTGGCCTGTGCTGATTTAGCTTTGGCTCGTACTGCCCCGGCCTTGGCCCGTACAGTTTTGGCCTTGGCCCGTACTGCCCTGGTCTTGGCCCGTACAGTTTTGGCCTTGGCCCGTACTGCCCTGGTCTTGGCCCGTACAGTTTTGGCCTTGGCCCGTACTGCCCTGGCCTTGGCCCGTACAGTTTTGGCCTCAACCCACACTGCTTTGGTCTTGGCCTTGGCCTGCACAGCTTTGGTCTTGGCCTCAACCTGCACTGCTGTGGCCTTGGCCTCGACCTGCACTGCTGTGGCCTTGGCCTCAACCCACACTGCTTTGGCCTTGACCCGCACTGCTTTGGCCTTGACCTGCACTGCTTTGGCCTTGACCTTAGCCTTGGCTTGTACTGGTGTGGCCTTGGCCTTGGCCTGCACTGCTGTGGCCTTGGCCTTGGTCTTAGCCCGCACTGCTGTGGCCTTGGCCCGCACTGCTTTGGCCTTAGCCTTGGCTCGTGCTGCCACTGTCTTGGCCTTGACTTGTGCTGCCTTGGCTTTAGCCTGGGCTTTGGCAGCCTTGGCCTGTGTTCGAGCCACCTGGGCCTGGGCACAGGCAGCTTTGGCCAGTGTCCTAGCCACCTTGGCCTGGGCTGTTTTTGTGCCCAAGGAAGAGCCCCTTTTCATCCGCAGGTCACCGAGTGACCCAGTGGCTTTGTAGATCTTGCTCTGGGGCCCAAGGCCTGGTTGGGGTCCAGCCCCAAGGCCTCTGTGAGTCAAACAGTTGGGGCCCTTGCTTGTAGTTTTTCTAGGAGCTTTGGGCTGGGGGTCTCCTGAACCCTTCTCTGAACCCTTCCGCAGTTTCAGAGGAGATTCCGCAAGTGAGAGCTGCAGTGACTGTGCCTTGTGCTTGGAACCCAAGCAGGGCATGGGAGTCTTGAGTGGAACCAGGGCCTCAAGGACAACAGAGAGACGCATGGCAGGGTAGACACCTGGATACAGGTGGGTGGGGAAGCCCACTGCTGCACCCCGGGCACGACTGGCACTTGACTGCTTCAGGGAACTCAGCAGCAGGTTGGTGGTAGCATGCTTGGTGAGTGCTGGTGTGGACGCTTTGGCCAGTCTGCCAGACAACGGCATAGGGAGCAATGTGGCCTGGCCTGCAGGTAGCATGGCAGTTCTGGGAGCACTGGCTGGAGGTGACGCAGCAGCTGGGTCAGGGGCACGAGCTTGCAGCTTTGTCTGGCTTGGGGGGTTGGCTGTGCATGAACTATAGCCATAGACGTCACCGCTGCGCAGGATGGTAGGTTGAAAGCCATCATCGCGCAGACCCTGCAGGAAGGCCACAAGCTGGGCCTCTGTGGCACTGAGATCTTGGCTCATGGGATTAAAAACAAGCAACGCCTCTTCCAGGGCCTTCTTCCCTGCCGTGGAGATGCGCGACCAGGAGTGAACGGCTTTCTCCTCCACATGCTGCGCCACCACGCTCATGGCATTAGGCACTGCAGACCAGCCCAGGTATCCACAAACCAGCGCTTGGCACCTCAAAGGCAAGAGGAAAAGAGTCGGTAAGAATGGCACCAAGACAGGGGCCAAGAGTAGGCAGACAGGTCAATTAGGGCCTCCACCCTCTATGAGGGGCCTAGACAGAATGAGCCACTCCCTGGGCAAGCCACTACCACACTGGGACAGCCGGGTTTGCATCAGGCAGCCTGCTCAGGCTACATACTCAGAAGCACCTTAGTCACTTGACCTGCCACTGAGAAAGATCCGAGCCTGGCCCATTTTAATTCAAGCCTGTGTTTTCCAAGCGCAAAAACCTAGTGAGATTTAGCTCTAGGAACACAAATATCCTTGTCCTCAAAGAGCCACAGTCAGGTTCTTGGGAGTGCCAATGGGTCAGGAAAGGATTCCTGGGTGAGGCAACACCTAGCTAGGATGTGAGGGATGAATGGGAAAGGACCAGATGAAAGTGGAGCAAAAAGGGGAGGAGCCTATGCAATGGCTCTGAAGGGAAACAGTTAGGCACACCTGGTGTGACATCTGTGGTCAGAGCTGGGGGTCTAGCTGGGAAAACAGGCGAAGGAAAGGCAACATAGGGCTTTGAATATTGACCTGAAGGGCCTGACTTACACCCAACACCCATGCCCATCTGTCTCTCCAGCTGCTGGTGTTTAGGTGCCTGAGATGGGGGTGGGAAATCTGTCCACCAGAGGTTCTGTCTTCAGAGGTCCAGACAGACCACTTAGCCACTTGTCCCTGGGGAAGAGCCAGTAGGACAGTGAGTCAAGCAGACATTCAAGGTCTCAGCTATACTAACTAGGACTTAAGAGAGCAGTTAACCCCAGTACAGCCCAGACCGAGTGGCCTGGTAATACCAAGTGGTCCCGGACTGCTTTGAAGAAGCTGTGGCCATCAGTCATCACTGATATCTAAATCCAACCCAGCATTTCAGGGCTCCCAGAGGCAGGAGGCAGCTCCCCAGCTGCATGGGAGCATTAAAAGATCAGTTGGGATCAGGCAGGTCTCTGGGGCCATGAGGCCCGTGTGTGCAGCTTCTTCCCACGCCCTAATGGAGCAGATGAAGTCTTCAGAATTCCCTAGAGAAAGTGCTCTGGGGCTCTCTGTTTGGAAACATTCTTGGATCCTCAGGTGTTTCCAGCACTTCCCCTCCTCCCCAGAGGCTGTTCTCCAAGCACAATCCTTGCACATGACTTTCGTTCTTTTATTTATTCTTTCGAGGGAGTGTCGTTCCCATGGTTGTGAACTGCAGGATAAAGAGGCGCCTATTTCCCATTCCTACCCCCGGCGCAGATACTGGGGGAAACCTGGGAGCTTTTCCGTTCGGGTCGGTCTGGGCCCTCGAGAGAGGTTTTCTGGGCTTTCAAGAAGCTTCGGAAACAGAGACCATACAGGGGCACCGGACTTGCCAGCACACGTGCCCCCGGGGACAGGCAGGAGAAGTTGACGGAAGATCGGGGAGCGGGAGAGATGCCACCCAGGCAGACCCGGGGCGGAGGAAGATTGGGGCCCTCGGACTGGGAGTCCGCGTCCCTGGGGCCCGAACTGCGGAGGGGAGGCAGGGGTCACGGCGGCAGCGTAATGTGTGGAGCGAGCGGTGCTGGCCCAGCCGGGACC
>NW_006209032.1:998977-1002195 GCF_000334495.1 Tupaia belangeri chinensis | reverse complement strand
GCCGGATGAGGCCGCGGGTCCGGGAAGAGTCGGCCGCCCGGCCCGTCCGCCCTGCCGCCTGGAGGGTCGCCCCTCCGCGGCTTGGCTAGGCCCGCGGCTCCAACCTACCGGCGCCGCCGCGGGGACCCAAGACGCGCCTCTGCGCCGCCTCCGCTGCTCCAACATGGCCGCCCGCTGCGCGCCGGAAGTGCGCCTCGCTTCCGCTTCCGGGACCCGGCCCGCCCTACTGACCCTTGACCCTCGAGACCCCATTTCCCGCCAAAGCCTGGGGGAGGACCAGATTGGGTACCAGGGAGGGCTGCCTGGAGGTGGTGACCAAGGAGACTGCTCCAAACCCAGCTGGTCCTGTGAGGGGTCTAAGGAGCAAAGGCGTCTCCTATGTGGCCCTAGGCTGGACCCATGGGACCTGGGCTAGGGACTGGATTGGGGCCAGCTGACCTCTTTGAGCTGGCCTGGTAGCATAGAGACATCTGGACCTTGCCAGATCCAGTGCCTCTCCCACCCTCTGGTCCTCCCGCAGCCACTGACAAGGTCTACTTTGTCACAATACCTACCTGATCAGAGAGGAGGGACCCTGAGAGAGAGTCTCCGGGGAACCCCTTTGTTTTCCAGCAAGGGTACCTCCTCTGAGGACAGCAGGCCCTTCTTCGTTCTCGAGCACATGGCATGAGAGGCTGGTGTGCGCATGGAATCACAAGCGCTGCACTCGAGCCCGAAGTTGCACACATCCCAGTACACCTGTGTGGGCCTGAGTGTGCTTCCCCAGGCTGGTGTGCCTAAGTCTAGTAGCAACCCTGGCCCAGCCTCGCCTCCTCAGTGGCAGGAAGTTCCACTTCTAGGATTCTTGTCCTTTGGTCTAGGAGACTGGGACCTTAGTCTTTCCACCTGTGCCCTGGGACCAGCAGAGAGCCCAAGGACACAACCCTGGGAGTCTGTGACTTCAGATGAGGGGTCAGAATGGTCTCCATAGTCCTAACCAAGGGCCCCTAAGTCAAGGTGAGGAGCCCAGGTGTCATGGGTGAGGTGTGAAGGCATCTGCACTTGGGGCAGAGCCTGAGCCAGGAAGCAGAAATACTGCCACAACACTTGAACTCTGACCTTTGCAGTGGTGCCATACACAGTAGCTGAGGGCAGGTGGGAGCCTACTCACAGCTATAAGAGGGTGACAGGTGCTTCGTTTAGGAAGTGGGTACTCTTCTTCCTCTCTCCCCATAGAACCACAGGATTCTATATTTCTCTGCCTATAAAGAGGGGTCCGGGCATCCCTAAAGACAAGTGACTACTCCACTCAGGCACACCCTAGGCCTCACTTGGTGCTCTTAGCTTCCCAGGGCCTCAGCACTGAAGGCAGGGTACTTGGTGCCTTCGACTATAGCCATGGTGTCCAGGGAGAGCTGCAAAATCTACTCCTTTGTGGTAACTGCTTCTAGCCCCATGTCCTGGTGGAAGGATGGAGTCCCAAGGGCCAGGGTCTCACGAGGTACAATCAGGAAGTCCCACCTTGGTGCTCCCAGTCCCCATCTATGGGTAAGCCCTGGTCCTGGCCATGGCTGAAGGTTGGCTGTTCACTCCGGGACCAAGCCAACCTCACTTTCTACCCCAGTTGTCACGCACGACTTCTCCACAGCCAGCTGTGTTGGCTCCCTGCAGGACCAAGCCAACCCCACTTTCTACCCCAGTTGTCACGCATGACTTCTCCACAGCCAGCTGTGTCGGCTCCCTGCGTGCAGGCCAGCCGGAGTTGTGCAATCAGAAATCACTTCCAGGAAGAACACTAGCACAGGTGTGTCCTGGAAAGACAATCCCTCTCTTATGTTCAGCCCAGAAGTCAAAGCAAATGGAGGATGATCAAGAATGGTGAAACTTTGCAGCTGCCAGGAAGATTTTAGCTGAGACAAGAACCACGGGGACCCCCTAGTTTTAGCTATATAATGTTTCATGGTGAATTTTGCAGTAGTAGTTTTGGGGTTACTGTGGTAACAGCAGGTAAAAGGGCAGTGGAGCCTGCAAGGACAGATGACTTCAAGAGTTTGGAGGGGAAGAAAGGAGAAACCTAAGGGGCTTGGGGTATTGGGAAGTATCTAAATACAAGTGATCTGTAATTGCTTAATTGCTGGGAAGGAGGGGAGCTTGGAAAGGGAACAGGGGTAAATGTGAGGGGGTCTGCAGGGCAGTGTGAGCACCCCATAGGGGGAGGCACCAGTGCCCTAAGTGAGGACCAAGTCGGAAGTAGAATGGGAGGATGGAGGCATCATAGTCAGGGGCCGAGTAGTTTGTAACCAGCCTTGGCACCATCATTTCTGCCCAGACCCTCTGATTGCAATTGCTAGCCCCTGAAAGGGGATGACGTCTCTTTCTCTCTGGTTCCGGGGATGGGTCTACCCCCACTTTAGGCAGGCCAGAAGTCAAGCAGGCTGGGCAATTAATGCTTCCAAGAAACTCTATTCTCAGAACCAGAGGGAATTCAAGAACAAGTACTTCAGCCTCTGCTGCTCTTGTGGGCAGCAATAACATGAGGCCCATGTCCTAACTGGCTTCATTCGGCCCTAGCTGGCCGCAGTGGTTAACCTGCTTGCTGACACCTTTGTCACTGCTCTCCTTGTCCCCTGGCTTCTCTGCTGGTGCTTCCTGACTTCACCTGGCACACTAACTCCACGCACTTTCATCTGTCTACAGGCCTGCCTTGAGAAAATTAAGACAAACACTGTCCACAAAAGGGGAACAAGGCAGTGAGCAGACTCAGACAACTGCAAGGACCTCTTCCCACAGGTGACCACAAGTGGACCGCCAGCTCAAAGACTCAGCAAAGACACTGAATGATCAGAAGAAAGTTTGGTCCAGGGTCTTGGTCTGAGCTAGGTGGGCCCCCGCCACATCCATTTGCTCTCACTGGAACCCAGAGTGGCTGGAGGCAGGCCCAGGACTGGAAAGATGGCCAGTCACAAGATGCTCTGGGTCCCGGAGTAACCCAGGTCTCAGGACCTATAGGATGGGGTCAGAGTGACCAATCTGACGTCTGGCCTCTGGCTCATCTAACCTATCCCCTGCTTATTACCTTTCCCTCTTAAAATTCCCCCCACCGAGACCTGAGGCCGGCAACGTCCGCTCTGCACTCCCCAGGGAGCCCCCACGTGTATTGTATTACCCACCTATTCTTTGCCTTGTTTTGTGCCCAGCTAAAGGAAACCGGGCCAGCCGCCCCTACGACAGAGGCCCAG
>NW_006209032.1:997661-998099 GCF_000334495.1 Tupaia belangeri chinensis | reverse complement strand
GCCACGCCCAGAGTGGCCTCCAGGGGGCGCCGCCGCAAAGCCCGTGGACTGCTCCTCCGACCAGGGCCGGCACCTGCCCCTTCAGCCCCCAGGTGCAGCCCGCCGGCTCCACTGCAGCGCACCTAGGTTGGGTCCAGCTCAGAACGACCCCTGCACCATTCCTGTCGCGCCGCTAACTGCTGCCTCATTTCTACCCCCGCCCAAGGTCGGACCCCAAATCCTGCCAGGCCCAGCATCCACATGTTCGTCTGTCCGTTTGCGTGTGACCATGGGTCAGAACGCCCTGCTCGGGTCGCGGTATGTGCAGGGTTAAGGCAGGAGGAGGTTTCACAGAGTCTGGGGAGGGGGGGTGAGGGGCGGACCCGGGCCAGCCCCGCCCCGCGCCGAAGCCTTGCCGGAGCCCCGCCGGAGCACCACCGGAGACTGGTTTCAGACCCA
>NW_006209032.1:993525-997462 GCF_000334495.1 Tupaia belangeri chinensis | reverse complement strand
TTCCTGCTGGAACCACCCTGGACTCTGGGCATCTGGAGGTCTGTGCTTCCACCACCACCCTTCTGGACACGGGGGAGTCCGGCCTCTACCTCCTAACCCATGGGCAAATCTCTGAGGGTGGGGTTCCAGTGTGGAACCCTGGCTTCCAGCTCCCCTAGTCCCAGACACCCAGACCCCCGCCTTCGGCTGGTGGGAATGGATGCGCCCTGTGTTAAGGATACCTTGAAGTCTGGCCCTTGGCCTCAGGTGGGGGAACATGATGGCGGGATCCCAGGCTGCCCAGGGCAGCTGGAAACCAGTAAGGGAAGGATGCAGTAGAACCCACTCATGCAGAGCCAGGGTGAGGACTGGTGAGGGAAGGGGGCCAGGATGGCACGACCTGCCCTAGCCACCTTACCTCCCACCTAGACCCAGACTGACTGAGCTGTTAAGGCAGGGATAAGAAGGAAGCGTCCCTCTGAGAGGGACTCTCCGATAGGAAACAAGGAAGCTGCCTGGATATCTGGGGTCTGCCATCCTTTCCATCCCAGGAAAGCCTCCAGTCAGGCTAGCTGGAACAGGTGGGTCCTTCTCTGACTTTCCCATCAGTTTTGGGCCAGCCCTGCCTTAGCTACAGGCTGTTCCTCTGTTTTCTGAGGATCTGGTCCTCCATGGCCCTGACCTTTTGTTTTCCCTCTCTCCTCCAGGTGAAGGCGAGGTCCCTGGGCTGATCAGACATCCCCTTGCAGTCTTGGCAGAGCCAGGGTGAAATGCCCCCCAGTGAAATCTGCAGTCTGAGCAGGTAGCATGGCCTGCCACTGGCAGTGAACACCATGGCTGCAGGAGGTGGCCAGGCCTTTACTTGGCAGGTATTCCCCCCCATGCCCACTTGCCGGGTCTATGGCACCGTGGCACATCAGGATGGGCACCTGCTGGTGCTGGGGGGCTGCGGTCGGGCTGGACTGCCCCTGGACACTGCTGAAACACTGGATATGGCCTCACATAAATGGCTGGCACTGGCGCCTCTGCCCACTGCCCGGGCTGGTGCAGCTGCTGTGGTTCTGGGCAAGCAGGTGCTGGTGGTGGGTGGCGTGGATGAGGTCCAGAGCCCAGTAGCTGCGGTGGAGGCCTTCCTGGCTGATGAAGGCCGCTGGGAGCGTCGGGCCACCCTCCCTCAAGCAGCCATGGGAGTTGCAACTGTGGAGAGAGGTGAGTGGCTTCCCAAAGACAGTTCCTCAGGTGTCCAACACCCTCCATTCTCTCCTGCTTGGTCCCTTACTCTCAGACATTGCACTAGTGCTAAGACCAGGGCTGAGAGCCCTGGACATGGCCTTGCTCCCTCTCAGACCTAACTCTGAGCTGGCCTTGAAGTAGCCTTTTGGGCTGTGAGCTGGAGGGCAGAGCCCAGGCTGGCTCCCCGGATGATAGGAGGCCCAGCCACCTCCCTGCCCTGTTTCTCATTTTTGAGACGGTGGGGATGGCCTAATGATTCCTATGGTTATAAATAGCTTGTGGTGGGGGAAGGGGGGCAGGGTCTTGGCTCAGAGCCTGGCAAGTGCTTAGCTTCTCCCTGCACACACATACCAGGAACCTGATGTGGACAGAGGCCAAGCCAACCTGGGGACAGTTGCCATGGAAGCCCCTGTTGGATTGCTCACCACCCCAGATGTGCCCCTAGCTGACCCTGAGAACCTAACAGGGCAAGAACCTACTGCAGTGAAGGGGCATGGTGCACAGGTGCTGGCAGCGCTCCCAGGGCGAAGGCTGTGACTAGCACCTCTACCACGCAGGGCCAACCCTCTCTCCCAGCCCCACCCCCATCTGATCTCTAAGAGCCCCCTCCCCACACAAGCTTCATACTGAGCATATTCCCATTTTGCCCCTACCCCTGGCTTAAGGCAGCTCCTATCCTTTCCTTGGGGGATCCCCCACCTTGTGTCCTCCAGGTCTGACCACTGGTCCAGGCCAGCCCTGCTTGGATGCCAGACTTGGTTGCCATAGCGTCTCCAGGGAAACGGAGACAGATTATAATTAGATCGGCTGTCTCCTGCTCTTCTTTAGGAGGGGCCCTGGCCAGAGCGGGAATTCCAGCTCTCCCAGCCCCCACTCCAGGCAGGCAGTAGAGTTTCTGCTGCTGGGGAGGGTTGCCACCCCCAGGCCTGACCAGGGCAGTTGTCAGGCTGGGGATGGCGTGGCCAGCTGGGGTGAAATCTGAACAATCTGAACTACTCTTTTCTTTTCTTTCTTTCTTTTTTTTTTGGAGAGGTTTTTGCTATATGGTGCGTGCGCTCACCAGGACAGAGAGAGACAGAAAGCGAGAAATCACCCCCTGGGGGGATGGCCACTGCAATCCCTTCTCCTCCATTCTCCTCTTGGGATCTTGGGCACGCATGCACGCACGCATGCACGCACACGCGCCTGGCGTTGAGTTTAAGCCACTGGGTCTGGGACGTGAACCGAGGTCGACTACATGGTAGTTCAGCGACATAGTCATTATGCTAACTGCTGGTCCCAACGACTCTTTTCTGTGCAGATGGTATGGTGTATGCTCTGGGAGGAATGGGTCCTGACACGGCTCCCCAGGCCCAGGTACGGGTGTATGAGCCCCGCCGGGACTGCTGGCTTTCGCTCCCCTCCATGCCCACACCTTGCTATGGGGCCTCCACCTTCCTGCACGGGAACAAGATCTATGTCCTGGGTAAGGGCCTGGGGAATGTGGAAAGGAGCTCAGTTTCTTTCTTTTTTTTTTTGGAGAGGTTTTTGCTATATGGTGCGTGCGCTCACCAGGACAGAGAGAGACAGAAAGCGAGAAATCACCCCCTGGGGGGATGGCCACTGCAATCCCTTCTCCTCCATTCTCCTCTTGGGATCTTGGGCACGCATGCACGCACGCATGCACGCACACGCGCCTGGCGTTGAGTTTAAGCCACTGGGTCTGGGACGTGAACCGAGGTCGACTACATGGTAGTTCAGCGACATAGTCATTATGCTAACTGCTGGTCCCAACGACTCTTTTCTGTGCAGATGGTATGGTGTATGCTCTGGGAGGAATGGGTCCTGACACGGCTCCCCAGGCCCAGGTACGGGTGTATGAGCCCCGCCGGGACTGCTGGCTTTCGCTCCCCTCCATGCCCACACCTTGCTATGGGGCCTCCACCTTCCTGCACGGGAACAAGATCTATGTCCTGGGTAAGGGCCTGGGGAATGTGGAAAGGAGCTCAGAGTCTGAACGTTTCCATCTCCATAGGGATCAGTCTGAGTCCAGGATGGTAGGACAAAATTTTATTGGGGTAATGCAGGCCTGCTCCAAGGCTCTGAAATCTGGTGGCTTTACTGGGGCTGGAAAATGAAACCCCAGGGAAGAGGGTCTATGGGATGGATGGTCCACGCAGATGTGTAGACAGCTGGGTGTGGGAGGCTGAGTCAGGCAGATCTGCAACCTGGCGAGGAGCTTGCCAAGCCCCTGGGCTCCCTCCAAAGCACCCCAACAATTCTATTGACAGGGGGTCGCCAGGGCAAGCTCCCTGTGACTGCTTTTGAAGCCTTTGACTTGGATGCCCGTACCTGGACCCGGCACCCAAGCCTGCCCAGCCGCCGGGCCTTCGCTGGCTGTGCCATGGCCGAAGGCAACGTCTTTAGCTTGGGTGGCTTGCAACAGCCTGGGCCCCACAATTTCTACTCCCGCCCACACTTTGTCAACACTGTGGAAATGTTTGACCTGGAGCATGGTGAGCAGTGGCTGCCCTGGGCGGGCTTCCCACTCTCTGTGACATGCAGGGTGGGGGGAATAGAGAGTGTGTAGCTAGATCCAACTTCCCCTTTCCTGCAGGGTCCTGGACCAAGCTGCCTCGCAGCCTGCGCATGAGGGATAAGAGAGCCGACTTTGTGGCTGGCTCCCTTGGGGGACACATTGTGGTCATTGGGGGCCTCGGTAAGTCTTTGTGGGACTACAAATAGG
>NW_006209032.1:990235-993451 GCF_000334495.1 Tupaia belangeri chinensis | reverse complement strand
GCCCCAGCTGAGTGCCATCTTTTGCCCTGAACTCCTGTCAACTAAGTAGATAAGTCTGCCTGTCTTGCTCTCAGGGTGTCCCCCAGTGGCCTGACTTGGGGCTCTGCTCCAGCAAAGGCCTAGGAGACAGGAGCAGGACAAATAACCGCTGAGTGCATAGCCAGGTGGACAGGTAGAAACATAGAAGAGTGACCGAACGAACAAATGAGCAAATGATGAAGAGGGGCAATGAGGGCAGTGCACTGACAGCTCATCCTTGAGTGGTACTTACTGGGCCCTTCTGTGGCCCTGGGAGCAAAAGGGCGTGGAGTCCCCATAGCCTGTGCTCCTTACAGCATTTTGTCTCCTTCCTGCAGGAAACCAGCCGTGCCCGTTGGGCTCCGTGGAGAGTTTCAGCCTTGCACGGCGGCGCTGGGAAATGCTGCCTGCCATGCCCACAGCCCGCTGCTCTTGTTCTAGCTTGCAGGCTGGGCCCTGGCTGTTCGTTATTGGAGGTGTGGCCCAGGGCCCCAGTCAGGCTGTGGAGGCACTGTGTCTGCGTGATGGGGTCTGAAGTCCTGGCAGGACCTGTCCCTGGGAGCAGCTCAGTAGCAGAGACAGTCTGTGGCTCCTTTTGCTGTTAAAGAAGCTCACTGTGGCTCTGTGGGATGAGGGAGGCACAGAGATGGGCACTTGGGATTCGGGTTGGAGGAACCTTCATCTTCAGTGCAAAACATGCACATGCTCATGCCTGTCCTTACTGCCATTTACATGGACCATGCCTCACTCCGCCCTTGCCTGAGGTCCTCCATCCAGCTAGGCAATGGAGAGAGGGGAGAGCCGGCTTCATGCCCTGCAAGGTTAGTGCCTGTCTGGAGCTGGCCAGGTCCACCCCAGCGGCCATTCCTGAAAAATCCAGTTGCCAGCCTGCATTGAGGGTCCCTGGAGAGCCAGGAGAGTTCAGAGAGGGTGAGAGACAGAGAGGGAATGGAGGAGAGGATGTGGGAACTGCCAGAGGGCCAGAGGATTGCTGGCTTTGGGCCCTCTGTGCTGTTGGTTGTATGGCCCTGGGCAAGTCATTTCACCTCTCTGTGCCTCAGCATCCTCTTCTGTAAATGGGGATCACTGAAACCTTCTTGCCCTACCTACCTCACAGGGCTGTTGTGAGGACTTGGGGAGTTTGGATGTGGAAGTAAAAGTGCTGCTAAACCTGTGCATAGTCCCTGGTGTGGACTCCCATGTTGTCCTCACAGCCCTTGCCACCTTTGGGGACCTCCCCTCTCTTGAACGTTGGTCTAGAGGGAGCATTCTTGGATCAGGCCTCTGCCCCATTTAAACCTCATATTCTCTCTTGGTGACATGGGAGGTGTCCTTGGTGTTAGGGTGCACTGATAGGATGACTAGAAAAACACTCAAAAAATAGTAACAGCAAACACCACATAGTTAGGACGACCTTCAGGTCCAAGTCCCACAGGGTCTCCTCAAGGCCTCTGCTCATCCCGTAGGGAAGGTGGTCCAGTGGGGCTCAGCCAGGGCAGGCTCCCTCTGTCTCAGTTGTGGTGGAACCTTCTCTTGGGTAGGACTGTGTGGCTATTCACCAAACCCCTCAAAGGCAGGAGCCTGTTGGCTTCTTCCTCCAGCCTGTGCTGCCCACTAGGGGCCTCTGGCTCTGCTTTTCCTGCAACACTGAGTATGAGGAGCTCACAGGAGAGGTTGTTGCAACAACAGAGAAATATGTGGGGCCCTGGACTCGTGCTGTGGCCATGACAACCCTCCTGGACTCCCATTCTTTCCCACTCAATGACAGGGCTCCCAGGGCAGCTCCTCCAGTACACTACCTGGGGATATGGCACATAAGTGCCATGGAGCCAGGTATGGCCTAGCAGTGCACCACTGCTCGCCAGCCCGAGACCTCTTGGATTGCAAAGTACAGACAGCTTGCTCTGTCAGCTGGCGTTGTTTAATGCTCTGGACCAGTTCAGACACTCAGAGACCCCAGCATGAAGGTAGTGCTGCAGCAGCTTGGGTCTCGGAATCCCTGGGAGGACAGGCAGTGTGCTGGTGATCGGTGCCTGGGGGCCCACCTTGTCACTGCCACAGTGGCCGCCCTGGGATGGATGGCAGAAATTCTGCTGGTAGGTGGTGCTGGCACGGGGAGGCTGGAGCTGCACAAAGTGGACGAGGCGCTGGGGGAGGCCACTGGATCCTGGGATTGACCGGAAATCAGCCTGGTAGGAAGATTCTAGAGGCCCCTGCTGGCGCAACTCCACCTCACAGGGGGTCCAGCGCAGAAAGGTGTGCTGTTGGCACAGGCGCTCCAGGTCTTTCCGCCTTCCGATGCCCTGCAGCAGGCAGTAGGGGCCCTTCTCAACGGTATGGGCTCTTGGCCCACAGTCCTGGCACCAGACATATTCTTGGGCCCCTCTTCAACCCAAGACTGCTTGGTGACACCTGGCCTATGCCCTAGCCTCCTTGGCCTGCCTCCCATCAATGCCTTCCATTCCAGGGTGAAGACCCCAGAATGGGAGCAGCCCACAGGATGTCTGTACAGTCGGGCAAGCCGGCAGAGGAAACCAAGGTAGAGGAGCCTCTGATTGGGGAACAAGCTGTTTCCCAGAGTAGAAAGGAGGTAGAGAAGATGGGCACTCCTCTCCCTTCCCTTAGATCTTATCCCCTCCACCCTACCACCTGCTCTGCCCTCTGCTTCAATCCAGGCTGGGGTGGGGACTGCCCACTCTCCTTCCTTCCTCTGCACTCACTTTGTCGAAGCAAGTGCGGTTGTCATGCTTGGAGAAGAAGTGTCGCTGCACTGGCTCCTTGAAAGACAGAATGAAAGTGAATAGGGGAAATGATGCCTGCCTACTCCACTCCCATGGCCAGGTGGGATCTCAGAGCCCATCACTGAGGGAAGCATGGCCAAAAGGCCAATATCATGAAAGGGGAGAGACAAAGGAAAGCAATACCTCCCTCCTGGGATAGCTTGTCCCGGAAGCAGAAGCCTCTGGAGCTGCTTATTGAAGGGGGGACAGGCATCTTCCAGCACTATTGCCCTAAATTTACCTCTAGGTTGCCCAGGACTAGGTGTCAGTCTTCTCCTTCCCTTTCTCCACGCTCACCCCATCAGTATACCCAGGCTCTTGAGCCTAAACGCCACTTGGAAACTGAAATTTCTGTCTCTCTCTCTCTCTCTTTTTTTTTTTTTTTTTAAGAGGTTTTTGCTATAGGGCGTGTGCGCTC
>NW_006209032.1:970233-989702 GCF_000334495.1 Tupaia belangeri chinensis | reverse complement strand
GCTACCGGGTCCGGGACGTGAACCACGGTCGACTACGTGGGAGTCCAGCGACATAGACATTACACTAACTGCAGGTCCCTGTATTATTATTATTTTTTTTAAAGAATTATTATTATTTAAAGATTTTAACTTCATTCATTCATTCATTCAGTTTGACCAGAGAGGGAGAGAGCAAGAGCAAGAGGGGGAAAGTGAGAAAGCAAGCTGCCAGGTCTGGGACTTGAACGATCGTTAGTCATGGGGAGTCCAGCACCCTTAACCACCACGCCACCTGCCAGCCCCTCTGTCTCTATCTTGAGTTGAACTCTGACTTCAATAACCAATTGTTGGCGGCCAGCAGGTACCATGGTGGTTAAGGTGCTGGACTCTTACATGGTCAATGACAGTTCAAGTCCTAGACCTGGCAGCTTCTTTCTTCACTTTTTCTCTCTCTGGTGAGCACATGTGCTGTATAGCAAGTTAAAGGAGGGAGAAATAGAGGAGAATGGATTGTGGCATGACCATGCCCCACTGCTGGTTGATTTCTCATTTTCTCTCTCTCTCTCTGAAGAGCACATGTGCTTTATGACCAATTTATTTTGTTGTTGTCATTAGAGAGATTTTTGCTATAGGGCATGTGTACTTGCCAGAGATACAGACAGAAAGTGAGAAATCACCCCCCCCCCCAGGGTGATTGAGGCCATGCCTCAATCCTTTCCAAAATCTCTGGATTTGGGGCATGCATGCACATGTGCCTGGCATGAGTTTGAAGCCACTGGATCTGGGACTTGAACTGCAGTCGACTACATGAGATTCTAGGGATGTAACCATTATGTCATCTGCTGGTTCTGCCCTCTGGCAAATTTTTTAAAAATTGAGGGCCTTTTTAGAAAAACAAAATCATAGGAGAAAATCTTCAAAATCTAGAGCAGGCAGAGTTTGTAGATTCAGCACTAAAATCAAGAGCCATAGAAGAAAAAAAAACTAATAAATTGGACCCCATCAAAAATTTTTAAAGTTTTGCAAGTCTATGTGAGGAGGATGAGAGAGAAGCTACAGACTGGGAGAAACTATTTACAAATCACATATCCAAGAGAGGACTGGAATCTAGATTATATGATGAACTCTCACAGGGGACCAGCAGATGGCATAGTGGTTATATCACTGAACTCTCACATGGTCGACTGCGGTTCAAGTCTCGGACCCAGTGGCTTCAAACTCAATGCTGGTCGCATGTGTATGCATGTCCAAGATCCTGGGAGGAGAATGGAGGAGAAGGGATTGTGGTATGGTCACTCTCTTTGGGGGAGTCATTTCTCACTTTTCCTCTCACTGTATCTGTCTTTCTCTCTCCAGTGAGCACACATGCCTTAAGGCAAAAATCTAAAAACAAAGAACTCTCATGGGATCAGAAGATGGCGTAATGGTTACATTGCTGGACTCCCACGTAGTCAACCACAGTTTAAGTCTTGGACCCAGTGGCTTCAAACTCACACTGGGTACATGTGCATGGGTACCCAAAATTCTGAGAAGAGAATGAAGAAGGGATACAGTATAACCATCCCCCCTGGAGGTGATTTCTCACTTTCTGTCTCTCTGATTCTCTGTCTCTCTGGCAAGCACACATGCCCTATAGCCAAAATCTCTCTACAACAAAAACATAGAACTCTCACAACAATAAAATAACAATCTAGGGACCAGCAGTTGGTGTAATGGCTATCTCGCTGGACTCCCATGTAGTCAACCTCAGTTTGAATCCCGGACTTGGTGACTTAAACTTATGCCAGGCACACGTGGATGTGCCCAAGACCCCAGAGGAGAATGGAGGAGAAGGGATTGCAGCCATCCACCCTGGGCGGTGAGTTCTCACTTTCTGTCTCTCTTTGTCTTTCTGGTGAGTGCACGCGCCCTATAGCAAAAACCTTTAAAAAAAAAAAGGAACAATCTAATTAGAAAATGAGCAAACATCATGAAGACAGTTCACTGAAGAGGATGTACAGATAGCAAATAACACATGAAAATATATTCAATATCAGAATGGCCCCATAGTTTAATGGTTAAGTGCTAGGAAACCTGATCCCACATTGCCAGTTGGGGTTTGAATCCCAGCCCTGGTAGCTTATACTCTTGTGTGTGTGCAGGACCCTGAGAGAATAGATAAAAAGGATTGTTGTACTATGAGCCCCATTGAGGGGTGCTTCCCCCCCCCAATAGGGCACGTGTGCTTGACAGAGAGCAACAGAGACAGTGAAGATGAAAGTGAGAAATCATCCCCCAGAGAAGATGACCATGCTGCAATTGCTCCTCCTTTACTCTCCTCTTGGGATTATGGGCAAGCATGCACATGCACACGGTGTGATTTTCAAGCCATCAGTCCAGTACTCAAACCACAGTTGCCATATGGGAGTCCAGCACCTTAATCACTACACCACCTGCTGACCCCATCTTCTCTCTTTTTCTTTTTCTTTTCTTTTTTCTTTTCCTTTCCTTTCCTTTCCTTTCCTTTCCTTTCCTTTCCTTTCCTTTCCATTTCTCTTTTCTTTTCTTTTCTTTTCCTTTCCTTTTTCTTTCTCCTTCCTTCCTTCTTTCTCTTTCTTTCTTTCTTTCTTTCTTTCTTTCTTTCTTTCTTTCTTTCTTTTCTTTCTTTTTCTTTCAGTTTTGTTAAAGGGTGCATGCATTTGCAGAAAGAGAGAGAGAAAGAGAGAGAGAAAGCAACCCCCAAGGGGGACAGCTATGATGTAATACCTGCTCCCCCATTCTCCTCTCCAGATTTGGCAAGGAGGTACACATGCCCAGTGAGTTCTTCAAGCTGCTGGATCCAGACCATGAAGTCAGCCATGTGGGATCCAGTTGCCTTAAACATCATGCCACAGGGTGATCTGAGGTGTACTTTATCTCTCCCTCCTCTTTGTCACTCGTATGTGTACATGTGCCCTCTAGCATAATAAAAAGGATTTATACTCAACATCATTAAACATTAGGGAAATACAAATTAAAACCACAAAGAAATATCATTACACATCTACCAGAGTGGCAGAAATAAAAAATAGAGACAGCAGCAAATGTTGGAAGAAGGCAGAAACTGAACCATCATGTATTACTGGTGGAATAGAAAATGGTTCTGCTGCTTTGGAGACCAGTTGGCAGTTTCTTTCAAAACTAAACATGAAAGTACCATATGACTGGGCGACTACACTTCCTGGGCGCTTATCCCAGAGAAACAAAAACTTATGTTCACTCGAATATCTGTACACAAATGTTCCTAACAGCTTTATTTGTAAGGGCCAGAAACTGGAATCGGTCCAGATATCTTTTAATAGGTTACTGGTTAAACAAACTGGTATATTCAAGTACCAAATTGGTTATTGTGGAATACTACTCAGTATTGAAAAAAATGAACAACTTGGATGAAGGTTTAGAAAATTATGCTGAGTGGAAAAAGCTCCAGTTTTCATACTGAATTACTACTTCATTTATTAACTTTTCTTGTTTTTGTTTGTTTGTTTGTTTTTGTTTTTGCCATAGGGGCATGTGCATTCCTGGAGAGAGACAGAAAGAGACAGTGAGACTGGAAGCAAGAAATCACTCCCTAGGGGGGATAGGCATGCCACAATCCCTTCTCCTCCATTCTCTTTTTTTTGGAGAGGTTTTTGCTACAGGGCACGTGTGCTTGCCAGAAAGACAGAGAGAGACAGAGAGACATAAAGTGAGAAATCACCCCCCGGGGGGATGGTCACGCGTCAATCCCTTCTCCTCCATTCTCCTCTCAGGATCTTGGGCATGCATGCACATAGGCCCAGCGTGAGTTTAAGCCACCGGGTCCGGGACTTGAACCGCAGTTGACTACGTGGGAGTCCAGTGACATAGCCATTAAGCCAACTGCTGGTCCCCATTCTCTTTTCTATGGGAGATTCTGAGCACGTGCATACCAGACCCAGCGTGATTTTGTTTTCCTTCCTTCCTTTCTTTTTCCTTTCCTTTCCTTCCCTTCCTTTCCCTTTCCTTCCCTTTCCTCCTTTCTTCTTTCTTTGTATTATTTCTTTAAGAACTCTCAATTCTTTTTCTAAAATAATTCTTTTTTTTTCCTTTGGAGATGTTTTTGCTATAGGGAGCGTACGCTCGCCAGAAAGACAGAGAGACAGAGAGACAGACAGAAAGCGAGAAATCACTCCCCAGGGGGATGGTCATGCCGCAATCCCTTCTCCTCTATTCTCTCAGGATCTTGGGAATGCATGCACATGTGCCTGGCATGAGTTTAAGCCACCGGATCTGGGACTTGAACTGTGGTCGACTACATGGGAGTCCAGTGACATAGCCATTACTCCAGCTGCTGGTCCCAAGAATGAATAAATAAAATTAAAAAAATAATTCTATTTTTTTTTGGGGGGGGAGGGTAGTCTACCTAACAGAATTCTTTATTTAGGGGTCAGCAGGTGGCATAGTGGTTAAGGCACTGGACTCCCACATGGCCGACTGTGGTTTGAATCCTAAACCTGGAGACTTGAAATATGCCAGATGTGTGTGCATGCATGCCAAAAATCCTGAGAAGAGAATGAAGGAGAAGGGATTATGGTATGGCTATCTCTCTTGGGGGATGATTTTTTTTTTTTTCTTTTTTTTTTTTTTTTGAGAGGTTTTGCTATAGGGTGCGTGTGCTCACCAGACAGAGACAGAGAGACAGAAAGCAAGAAATCACCCCCCAAGGGGGATGGCCATGATGCAATCCCTTCTCCTCCATTCTCCTCTCAGGATCTTGGGCAAGCATGCACACGTGCCTGGCGTGAGTTTTAAGCCACCAGGTCCGGGACACGAACCGCAGTCGACTACATGGGAGTCTAGCGACATAGCCATTACGCTAACTGCTGGTCCCTTGGGGGATGATTTCTCAACTTTCTCTCTCTCTATCTCTCTGGCAAGCACACATTTTTGCCCAACAGCAAAAATCTCTCTTAAAAAAGAATTATTAATTTAATTTATTATTATTATTTTAATTAATCAGAGAGAGAGAAAGTGAAAAATCAAGCTGCCAGTTCCAAGATTCAAACCATGGTTGGCCATGTGGGCATCCAGTGCCTTAACTACAATGCCATCTCCTGGCACCTCCCAGCATGACTTTCTTTCTTTTTAAAGAGTTATTTATTTAAATTTATTTATTATTGTCATTTTTTAAAAAGTTGCTATAGGGCAGTGTGCTCACAAGAGAGAAAGATAAAAAGCAAGTCATCAGATCTGGGACGCGAACCATGGTTGACCATGTGGGACTCCAGTTCCTCAACCACCATGCTACCTGCGGGCTCCCCAGTGTGATTTTCAAGCTTCCAGGTCCAGGACTCAGATCTCAGCGAGCACCTTAACCACCATGTCACCTGCTGGCCCCCATACAACTTTTAAAAATCAAATAATAATTTTAAAATCTTATTTATTATCATTAGTTTTTAAAATTTGCTATGGGCATGTACTTTCATCAGAGAGAGAAAGAGAGTGGGAAAGTGAGAAAACAAGCCGCTAGGTCTGGGAACCATGGTGAGAATTCCAGATTCTCCCATGTGAGAATCCAGCACCTTAACCACCATGCCACCTACCCCTATAACTCTTTTTAAAATGATAGTTATGTGCATGTGCATGAGAGAAAGTACTCTCCATAGGGTCTTGTCATGTTGTGATCCCCTTCCCCCAGCCCTCTAGCTCCTCAATATCTTGGGCACCTTTGTACATATCTGGCACGTCTTCAGGCTGACCCAGGTATCCTAACTCACAGTTGGCCGTGTGACTTGCAGCACTACAGTCCGGTCCAGCTGTGCATGCACATGGCTGGTCTTATATAACATTTTAAATGAAAATAGTTGGGAAATGGAGGACAGATTGGTGGTTTAAGGACAGGGGAGGGATGAAGGAGTGGAAGATAGGTAAATGTTATAAAGGGCAGCACCAGGCTGGCTCTGTAGCCTCATGGATCCCACATGGCCAGCTGCGTAGTTTGAGTCCTGAACCTGAAGGTTTGAGAAACACGCTGGGCACATATGAATGTGTACCCAAAATCCTATAAAAGATTGACTATTCCCATGAGGGAAGGCTTCTTTCTCCTCTCTCTCTCTCTCTCTCTGGTATGTACACACACCCTCTAGCACAAAAAATATAAACAGAAAGGGCAGCATCACCAGTGATTCTTTTATTTATTTATTTATTTATTTTGATAGGTTTTTGCTATAGGGCGCATGTGTTTGCCAGAAAGACAGAAAGCAAGAAATCACCCCCTGGGGGGATGGCCACACCGCAATCCCTTCTCCATTCTCCTCTTGGGATCTTAGGCATGCATGCACACGTGCCCGGCATGAGTTTAAGCCACTGGGTCTGGGACTCGAACTGCAGTTGACTACATGGGAGTCCAGCGACATAGCCATTATGCCAACTGCTGGTCCCGATGTTCAGTATCTTGACTGTGATGGATATACACAAATGAGTAAAAGTAAAAGTGAGCAAGGCTGTCCAGCTTTGACTTTTGTTTTTGTTTTGTTTGTAAAATTATGCTATAGGGTACATGAGTTTGCCAGTGACTAAAAGAGAGGGAAAGTGAGAAAGCACGCCTCAGGGAGAATGGTCATACTGCAATCCCTTATCTAGTCTCCTTTTGGGATTTTGGGCATGCATACACATGCAGCCTGTGTGTTTTTCGATTCCCTGGGCTCAGAATCTGAACTGTGCAGCCAGCCATGAGGGATCCAGCTGCCTTAACCATCATACCACTTGATAACCCCCATTAAATGTTTTTAAAATAATTATTTTATTTAACTTTATCCATTTATTTATTTATTTGACTAGAGAGGGACAGAGGGAGAGACAGACAGAGGGAAAGTGAGAAAGCAAGCCACCAGATCTGGGACTCAAACTACGGTGGGCCATGTGGGAGTCCAGCGTCCATAAGTATCACACCACCTGCCAGCCCATTTAAAAATTTTTTTTATAGAGACAGGGTCTGAGTATGTTGCCCAATAGCCAAATCTGGCCTCAAACTTCCAATCCATTTGCCTCAGCCTCCCGAGTAGCCAGAACTATAAGTAGTTGCCACCGTGCCTGACTACAACTGCCTAGTTTGGCACTGTTCTTCTCTATCCTATCTGTAGGGGAAGATCTGACATTTCAGGGAAGAGGAGCAAAGCTAATGCCTGTCCCAGAGACAGGCTGCTCCCAGGTGTCAGTACAGCTAAAAGGGCTCTTAGGGCCTGGTAGAGGCAGGAACTAGCCCAGTCACCCACCCGCTCAGGGTTGCCCTCATACCTGACACCGTTGTAGAAACACTGCTGGAGGTTGGGGCTTGGCTGCAAGGCGGTATTCTCCAGCACTTTCACTCTTGAATTGACCTCTGTAGTGTCCGTAGAAGCCACTGTTGTACTGTAACAAGGCAGGTATGAGGGTAAAATCATACCTTTACCCAGGGTCCCAGACCTCAGCGCCTTCTTGAAGTATTCTGGGGATGCAAGGCCAGAAACCTTTCACTGGAGTTCCTAACAGAGTAGGAAGACTCTGAGGAGAGATACTCCTGCAGAGGAACTGGCTGGGAGGCACCTCCATCCATTATTGGGACAGTTGGCCTCAGCTCTGCTGGCCTTCCTGGACTGGCTGTGTGTGTGTGTGTGTGTGTGTGTGTGTCTGTGTGAAAGGAATACCACTCAGAGCACAATTCTGGCGGCTGGGCCATTTTCCAGTGGTGTGTCCTTCCCTAAGGAGCCTGAAAGGAAGTCCCCTTTGTTGTCATCTCCATAATGTTAATTGTGGACCAAGGGCCCCTGAAGAGGAAGGGTCCAGTGTACCCTTCTGCATCTATTGAGAAAGTTGTGAACAATCATTTGCCACAAACTGCTTTTCTGGTGCAAGAGCACCCTCTGAAACTGGAGCACCTAAGCAAGAGATAAACTTTGAAAAGGAGTATTTCACCATTGGAGGATATCTTCTGGAAAGAATTTCAGGGGAAGAAACTGGCAGAAGATAGAAATGAGGGTTCCAAGAAGGGGCTGTACTACACTGATGTCATTTGGTGGACACTCTATGGACAAGCATGCCTGAGAACTCCTATGGCCCAACCTCTTTGTCCTGAAATCTCCGGAGAGGCTTTGTCCTGAAATTTCCGGAGAGGATCTCCACAGTGATAACGCTGAGCAGAGGAATCTCTCTTGAGCCTGGTTTCTGGACATCATAATAGGATCCTCAACAGAACTAGGAAACTCCCTATCTTTCTATCCCACAGAACACTTGGGTTGCTTTTCTTGTCTGTCCACTCCACTACTGTCTGTCAAGAAACTTTTTTTTTAATTAATATTTTATTTTATTTATCATCATCATTATTATTTGAGAGGTTTTTGCCTTAGGGGGTGTGTGCTTGGTAGAGAAAAAGAGAAAGACAGTGAGAAGGAAAGTGAGAAATCACCCCACAGTGGCTATGGCCACGCCACAATCCCTTGTCCTCCATCCTCCTCCTAGGATCCTGGGCACATATGCACATGTGCCTGGCATGAGTTTCAAGCCACTGGGCTTGGGACAGGAACTATGGTTGACCATGTGGGACGCCAGCAACTTAACCACTATGCCATCTGCTGGCCTCTATTATAATTTTTTTAACTTGACCAGAGAGAGAGAAGAAAAGTGAGAAAGCAAGTCGCCAGGTCACTTCACCCTCATGACTCATTCAGATTTCAGGCACAACTCAGGGCCAGAGATCAAGATTGACTGTAAAGTGCGCTCTTACCCAGGAGCCTACTAAAGCACTTTGCATCTTTCCAGGAAGGAAGTGGAAGAGACAAACTTTCTCTTGAAGCTACATCTGAGGAAAGAGAATCTAAGGAGGTCAGCTTCTTGTTGCTTAGTGACAAGGGGAGGTTGTGACTGCACAATGCTGCTGTTGGTTGAGGCAGCACCTGGCCTATGGCCCTTTTGTGCTTGTTGCTGTTTCTTCTCTGTGAGAGAAATCTGCCCCTTGGCATTCACAGCTCTTACATACATAAACATTTAGGGCTCTGCAGTGAAACTGATAAGACTCACAGCCAATAAAATATTAAAGAACCTTTTAGAGACAAATCCTCTGCAGTTAAAAAGCCATGCGACTGACCATATTGCCAGACATCTAAATTTAGAAAGCATCTATGGAGTCAGTACAAATGTTAAAGGGGTTGATGGTTCCTAGGGTAAAATTGCTGCTTCAGAATAAGGCTTTAATGATTTATCTCTTAGGGGTGTATAGTGACTATGGATGCTAAACGTGATAGGTATATATTACAAGGGCATGAATGAATGAGGAGAGTGTGATGGAAGCATACGAAGGAGCATGCAAAGCTTTGACATCGTGGTTCAAATTCTGAGCTAACTCTGGGCAGATTGTTGACTGTAACACAGAAATTTGAACAGTTCATCTCCTTTACTAACCAAAAACAAATCTGCCAATCAGTCTCTAAAAATGTGTCAAGAAAAAGTTCAATAGTAGTTCAACTCCAACCCTGCTGGTGTCCCTGGCACAAGCTGCTCTAATATCCAGAAAGTCTATCCCAGTATTGTTGTCCTGAAATGTTCCTTCCACATGGACTTGTAGGTATAAAAATGTTCATTGTAATAGCATCTACATTGAGGAGGCAGCCAGTGTTTACCAGCGGGACAGTGAGGAAATTGGGCTATAGCTACTATGAATTACCTTCAGATACTTGAGTCTGCAGAGACAAACCTGAAGAGATACTGAATTAAAAAGTCAAGTTGTAGAAAGATTTGCAAGTATACCATTTATAAAATGATACAAAAACACAAACAGGCCCAGCTTCAGTGGCCTAAGTTGTAAGGTGTTGCTGCCCAATGCTGGAGCCCTGTAGAGGGTTCAGATTCGGTTCCTAGACCAACCTAAACATGCTGAGTACAGTGGCACAAGCCTGTAACCTGGAGGCTGAGGCGAGAAGATTGCAGTATGGTGGGACCCTGTCAAAAATACCTTCCTCTTTCTATTCCTTGCTTTCACATAAATAAACTTTTTTAAAATGGGAGGAGGGGCTGGTCTTATAGCCTAGTGGTTAAGGTAGCCTGACCTCACATGGTCAACATGGTTCAACTCTCAGCCCAATGACTTAAAAACCATACTAGGGGCATGTATATGTGTGCCCCAAATCCTGACAGGATAGTGAAATTAGAGAAGAAATCATGGTGTGACCATACCCTATGGGGGGTGTTTTCTCTTATTCCCTCTTTCTCTCTGTCTCTCTCTGGCTATTGCATATGCCCTCTGGCCAAGAATATTTTTAATGCAAAACAATGCTATGGACATACATATTAGGTCGTTGACTTTCCCAATGACCTAATATATGAACTAAATGTATAAAGCAAGCATAGGAATGATAAACAACAAATTCAGGATAGAAGTTAGCTAGGGAGGGGAGCAAGAGGAATGGTATCACACAAGTGCAAAATGGAGCCTTAACTCTACCTGTAATGACTTTATTTTTTAAAAAATAATTATTATTGTTATTTTTTAAATGTACAATTGGCATTTTATTTTTTACCAGAGGACAGACAGTTCTTTAGTTCTTAAAGACTCAGCTCCTGGGGACCAGCAGGTGGCGTGGTGGTTAAGGTGCTGGACATTCCTACATGGCCGACAGTGGTTCGTGTCCCAGACCTGGAGGCTTGCCTTCTCACTTTCTCTCTCTCTCTTTCTCTCTCTGTTTCTGTCTGTCTCTGGTCAAATTAAAAGAAATGAATGAATAAATAAATAATTAAAAAAAAAAAGACTCAGCTCCTTACATAGGCTTTGGTGGAGGACGAGGGGCAGCATCTATAGATGCTAAATCGGGTTGGGGTGGGGCCGGCAGGTTGCTTGGTGGTTAAGGATGCTGGACTCTCACATGGCTGACTGCCATTGGAGTCCCAGACCTGGCGGCTTGCTTTCTCTCTCTCTCTCTCTCACATTATTCAATCTCTGGTCAAATTGAAATAAATAAATGAATGAATAAATAAAGTTAAATGAAATAATTTAAAAATGGTAAATATATAAATAAACCGAGTCGGGGGTGTTTGGTCCTTCTGAGCTTCACGAGATCGGTTCCTGACTATCTTGCTACGAATGGCGCAACTCACACAGTAATGTAGCTTCACATACAACTTGGGGAGCACATAGGCATCAAAGACATTGCTTTGGAGATGTCCCTGATAGCTGCGGCCTCTACTATGTTTTGGATGATGAACTTCTTAATAGCCTTGTCCTTGGGCACTCGGCTGCACGTGACTGGGGCCCTTTTTGGCATAGCCGTTGTTCCTTCTTTTCTTTGTCATCTCAGAAGCAAGGCCGCGAGAGAAGCTTAAAGAATTATTTTTTATTTGTTTATTTATTTTAAGACCATTTTATTTATTCATTTATTTATTTTAATTTGACTAGAGAGAGACACAAAAAAAGAGAGAGAGATAGGGAAAGTGAGAAAGCAAGCCCCCAGGTCCAGGACTCAAACCGTGGTTGGCCATGTGGGAGTGTTTAGCACCTTAACCACCATGCCACCTGCTGGTCCCTATTTGTTTATTTTTAATTTGACCAGAGAGGGACAGAGTGAGAGAGAGAGAGAAAGTGAAAAAACAAGCTGCCACGTCTGGACTCCATGTGGGAGTCCAGCATCCTTAATCACCATGCCACTTACTGGCCCCTGTAATGACTTTATTTTTTAAAGTTTTATTTGGGTAGATTCAATATACAGTAAACCATACATGTTGAAAGTGTAAAATTTGATACATTTTGTTATATGTATATATGTATGAAACATATCACAGTCAAGATAGTAAAAATATTCATTGCATCAGGATTTCCTGCTGCCTGTTTGCCATCCTTCCCCATGGCACTTATTTACTTCAGGCTCCACTGTTCTGCTTTATTTATTTTAAAATTATTTTATTTATTTATTTATTTGTTTATTTAAATTTGACCAGCGAAGGACAGAGAGAGAGAGTGGGAGAGAGGGAAAGTGAGAAAGCAACCCGCCAGGTCTGGGACTTGAACTGTGGACGGCCACGTGGGAGTCCAGCACACTTAACCACCACACCACCTGCCAGCCTCCTGTCCTGCTTTCTGTCTGTATAGATAAATTTGCATTTTCTAGAATTTTATATAAATAGAATCTTTTTTTGGAGAGATTTTTGCTATAGGGCACGTGTGCTCGCCAGAAAGACAGAGACAGAAAGCGAGAAATCACCCCCCAGGGGGAATGGCCATACCAAAATACCTTCTCCTCCATTCTCTTCTCGGGATCTTGAGCATGCACGCACATGTGCCTGGCGTGAGTTTTAAGCCACTGGGTCCGGAATGCGAACCGCAGTGGACTACATGGGAGTCCAGCGACATAGCCATTACGCTAACTGCTAGTCCCTATATAAATAGAATCTTACAGTACACATTCTTTTGTGTCTGGCTATGTGTAGCATATTTTGAGATTTATCTATGTTGTTTTATCAATTGTTCATTCCTTTTTACTTAGTAATTTTCCATTGAAGGGATACACCAAATCTCTTCTCGTTTTTTTGTTTGTTTTTGTTTTATCTTTTATGAGCAAGAAAGAGAAAGAAGGATGGGGCCAGACTGGGGTACAGTGGTAAAATGTGATGGTTTGCAAGGCAATCCTACATGGGAAGGTTCCCAGTTCAAATACAAAGACTTCCCTAAGTATATATGTCCATGATCCAGTCTAGGGGTGAATCAAGGCATCAAGACCCTATTGTGGGTGCCGTCTCTTTCTTTCTGATTCTCTCTCTCTCAGAATAAACAGACTTAAAAAAATAAGTAAAAGGAGAGGAAAGAGGTATCTATCTATCTATATATATATACAAGTGTGTGTGTGTATAGACTCTCACCTTTGTGGTCCTCTGCCCCACTCTCCCAGTTGGCTAGTATTACAAGCACTCAGGCTAGTACTGATCCAAACCTGGACTGCTCACATGGCCCCAGCCTCAGGAGCTAATACCTTATCACTTGCACCAGCATAGTTGGACCTCCTCCTGGTCTTTTAAATTTTTTTAAGAACTGTTTTATTTAACTCTATTTATTTATTTATTTATTTATTTATTTATTTACCTATTTACCTACTTACTTATTTATTTATTAAACATTTTTTTAGCAGAGAGGGACAGAGAGAGAGAGAAAGTGAGAAAGCAAGCCACCAGGTCCAGGACTCAAACCACAGCCATGTGGGAGTCCAGTGCCCTTAACCATCATGCCTCCTGCCAGCCCTACCTCCTGGTCTTTTGAATCTGTATACCAATCAGGTTTGTCCTCACTGCATCACTGACATCGCTCCTGCCAGGCAGTTTCACCAACAGTAATTCTCATTCATCTTGTCACATCAGTAGCATTTTCCCAGCTGTCTCTCTCCTCTTTGAAGCACAATCCAGGTGGCTTCCAGAGCGCCACACATTCTTGGTGTCCCTATCCATCCCTGGCCACTTGTTCAAGCTCCTGGGCCACTGTCCCCTCAGTTCTCAAGTCTCTAAATGAGTTGTGTGTCCTGGAGCTCAATCCAATCTCTTTTCCATTTATAGACCTTCCTTGGTGATCTCATAGTTTACTGAGTTCAAAGTCATCTACAATCGTCAGAGGCAGAGTTAAATAGATCCTTCCTGTCCTGTGCTGTCCTTGTGCTAGGGCCACTCCAGCCTCCAGCAGACCAGGAGCCTCAGCCACTTCCTGACTCCTTTCTTCTTTTTCTAAAATATATTTTAAAATTTTTCTTTTTCTTTCTTCTTTTTTTTTTTTTTTTCCAGAAGGTCCATAGGCTCACTAGAGAGAGAGACAGAAAGAAAGGGAGGAGAAAGCATCTTCTCTATGAGGCATGGCCACACGGCTATCCCTTTTCCTCCATTTCTCCATTCTGTCGGGATTTGGGGCACACACATGCACTGGCCAGTTTTCCCAGCCGCAGGCGGGATTTGAACTCTGGTCATCCACTTGATTTCTGGCAGCCTTAACCACCAGTTCATGGCTGGCTCTAAAATTTGTATTACTATTCCCAAGCGTCCTCTCTCCACCAACCCCAGTTCTGTGTTCCCCTTACCTCTGCTCATCACCTGGCCTGACTCCGACCCCCTGAGCCCGGACCACGTTCAGGCCCGGGGACCCACCTCGCGGCTGCCCTCACAGGCGGCACCTGGCCATTCCCAGGGCTCAGGGCCTCCCTGTTCTCGGCACACTGTTGGGGGCGTAGGTGGAGCGACAAGAGAGCAGGTCGGCACTGGCGAGGGGCGCCGGGTGCTGTGGGAGGGCGGCGGGCCCTGAGGTACTGCTCTGCGGGGCTCGCGGGCTGCATGAGGCGCGGTGGGGAGCGGCGGGAGGGAGCAGCCCGGTGGCTGTGCGGACCGTTAAAACCGTTAACCACGTGCCTGCAGGGGGCGGGGCCCCGAGGACGGAGCGGAGTCTCCATTGGTCAGGGCGAACTTGTGGGCGGGGCCCGAGGACAGGACTGACGCCTCATTGGTCAGGGAGGCCATGGGGGCGGGGCTGTGTGCGCTTTGACGGGCGCTGAGGGACTTGGCGGGAGACGTTGAATCCCGCGACCCCAGGTGGGGCGGAAGTGGGGATTGGGAGGTGGGCGGCGCGGGGTGCGGCTTCGGCCGGTGGCGCTCGACGCCCTCCTCTTCCCGGTGGCCTCAGGCCGCGCGGGCTCCTGGAGTAGCGTCTGCCCTCAGCCTTGGAGCGCGGTTTTCCTCAGATTCCCCGAGGGCCGAGGGCCGCGATCGCATCCTCCGTGCCCTCCGGGCTGAACCGGGGAGCCCGCTGGCATTTGTCTACGACGGAAAGTCCGGTGGAGGCCTCTGAGGAGGACTTGGGAATGCTCTAGTTAGGAGCTCGGGTTGAAAAGACCCGGATAGGGCCAGCCCGGCGCGCAGATCCCACATGGCCGACTGCCGTCCCAATCCCCACCCGGCGGCTTGAGAAACACGCACGGCACAAGTGCCCGCGTGCCCCAGATCGTGAGAGAGAGAAGGGACTGCGGCCAGGCCACCCCGACACCCCCGGGTGATTTCTCACCTTCCCTGTCTCTGTCTCTCTGTGTCTCTCTGTCTCTCTCGCGCAGCACAAGCACCCGCTAACAATCTTTTTTCAAAAAGGGACGATGAGTGAGGGCAGCTGTTAGTGGTGGAGCCCCATCTGGCAGTGACCAGAGGGGCCTGGAGTCTAAGGAAGACACCTGCCTTGATGCCCTGGACGAACAGGAGGGGCTTCGGCCTGCCTCAGGACTGTTCTGGTAGAAGCTGGGCAGATGGTGGTCTCTGCCCCCCAGGGCCGTCCTCTCCCATTGCGTGTTCTGCCTTGCCAGGGCCGCCCCTTTGCTCGCATTCAACCTTCCCTCCCCTTTCATTCTTGCTGTAGTAGGGCTGGTGGTGAGAGATGAGGAGGGAACTCTGCCCTTGGAGTTTTCAGTGTGCATTTAAGTTTTCATTTACCTTAAAATGACTACCTCCTCATTATTAGCATTGTACTAGCATCTTCACGGAAGGCTTGAAGCTGATGGGATTCCTATCCTCTGGGAATTTAAAAGCCCATTATGCTGGTGGTTCCCAATTTATGGTAGTTCAATTTATAATTTTTTGACTTTATGATGGTGCAAAAGTGATATATAGTCTGTAGAAACCATAGCATGGTGGTTAAGAACTGGATCCCACATGGTCGGCTGTGCGGTTAGAGTACTGGACCTGGTGGCTTAAGAACCACTCTAGGAGCATGTACATGTTCAAAAACCTGAAAGGAGTAGAGTTGGAGGAGAAGGGATTGCAGTGTGATTATGTGCCCTGAGGGGTGCTTTCTCCTCTGTCTCTCTCTAGGAGAACTTGTACCATGTAGCCAAGTAAAAATAAATTTTTGTAAAAATAGAAACTCCAAGTACCTCTACAAACATTCTGTTCTTCACGTTCAGTACAGGATTCAATAAATTATGTTATATTCAACACTTTCTTTTTTTTTTTTTTTTCTTTTAGTTTTTGTTATAGGGCTTGTGGGCTCACCAGGGAAAGAAAGATTGAGGGGAGGTGTTGAGAAATCACCCCCCCCCCAGGGGAGATAACTATGCCACAATTCCTTCTCTTCTACTCTTCTCTCAGGCTTTTGGGCACACATGAAGGCACACACACACACCTGATGTGTTTTCCAGCTGCCAGGTCTGGGACTCAAACCATGCAGTTAGCCATATGGGATCCAGCTGCCTTAAAGCCACCTGGCTGGCCACTAGATTTTTTCCTTAGTTGCCAGAGGATACATGTGCTCACCAGAGAGAGTCAGAGACAGAGGAAGACAGGCTTAAAACATGGCAGCCATGTGTGTTTGCATGCCCAAAATCCCAAAAGGGGAGGAGGGAATGGAAGAGAAGGGATTGCAGCATGACTGTCCAGTAAGAGGGGAAGGTACTTTCTCACTTTCCTTGTCTCTGCTGTCTCTCTCCAGAAAGTACATGTACTCGCTGGCAAATTGAAAAAAAAAAAAAAAACAGGGACCAACAGTTAGCATTAATGGCTATGTTGCTGGACTCCCATGTAGCCGACCATGGTTCAAGTCCCAGACCCGGTGGCTTAAACTCATACCGGGTGCGTGTGTGTGCGCTCAAGATCCTGAGAGGAAAATGGAGAAGGGATTGCGGCGTGGCCATCCCTCCAGGGGATGATTTCTCGCTTTCCTTCTCTCTGTCTCTCTCTGTCTCTCTGGTGAGCGCACTCACCCTATAGCAAAAAAAAAAAAAAAAAAAAAAAGAAGAAGAAAAAAGAAAAAAAAAGACAACAGAAAAAGGAAATACTGTTTCAGAAAGATAGGTAATGGAAGTTTACACTGAGTGAATGGAACTGTAACTGCTGAAATGTCCCTATCTATGTATAGTAATCATTAGGAATTTTTGAAAAAATTACACTGTATTAACCTTTTAACGTTCCTCTGTTCTTTCTAATAGAGATAATCATAAAAACCATAAAAATGAATTTTAATATCTGGAATAGCAAAGACATGCTCAGTATTCCCTCAGGCTCTGGGTAAGTTTTCTTTTTTTATTAATTATTATTAATCCATTCACTTTTTTTTTTCATTTATTTATTTTAGTTTGACCAGAGAGAGACAGAGAAAGAGGGAAAGTGGGAAAGCAAGCAAACCAGCAGGTCCGGGACTTGAACCATGGTCAGCCAAATGGGAGTGTCCAGCACCTTAATCACCACACCACTTGCTGGTCCCCTCTGGTTAAGGCTTTGTTTTTTGTGTTTTTTTTTTTTTAATTTTATTTATTTTTAATTTGACCAAAGAGAGTGAGTCACAGAAATAGAGAAAGGGAAAGTGAGAAAGCAAGCCACCAGGTCCGGGACTCAAACTGTGGGCAGCCATGTGGGAGTGTCCAGCATCTATAACCACCATGCCACCTGCTGGCCCCTCCCTCTGGTTAAGTTTTATGGTTATAATCTTTTATACTGGAGAGGATCTTATGGTTTTGTTGATTTTATAGAATCTCCTCACTACCAGGTACCTCATACGTTCCTTCTCCCTTTCTTCCCCTCCTTTGTCACTGCTGTGTCTTCCTGTGCTTCCGTTTTGTCTTCCTGCCCCTTTCCTTTTCTTAAGTTTTGTTGTTGTTGTTTTTTAATAATTATCTATTTAATTTTATTTTATTTATTCATTCATTTATTTTTTTAGTTTGACCAGAGAGAAACAGAGGGTGAGAGTGAAAGAGAGAAGAAATGAGAAAGCAAGCCACCAGATTCAGGACTTGAACCGTAGTCGGCCATGTGGGAGTGTCCAGCACCTTAACCACCATGGCACCTGCTGGTCCCCAAGTTTTGTTGTTGTTGCTGTTGTTGTTCATCAGAGAGAAACAGAGAGGATAAGGGAGAGAGAGAAAGTGAGCAATCGGCCCCTCTGGGCGGGATGGCCACACCGCAATCCCTTTTCCTTCATTCTCCTTTCAGGATCTTAGACACATGTGCACATATGCATGGTGTGATTTCCAAGCCACTGGGTCTGGAATTCAGACCATGGAGTCAGCCATGTGGGATCCATGCCACCTTCTGGCCCCTTTATTAATTTTTTTATATTTTTAATTTTTTTTTTTTTTTATGGGAGTGATAGAGAAATAAGAGGAGCTAGAGACAAGCATCCTCAATAGAGTCTGACACCAACAATTCCCTTCAGCCTTCTCAGCCAGCCAGGATTGCAGACGAGTGTGCCAGGCATGTGCAGCTCACCTAAGATCTTCCACATGAATCCAGCACTGCTTGAGGAGCATTGTTACCTCTATACTACCAAGACGGCCTCCGAGCCCACCCTAAATGTGCTCAGAACACTTACAGGAAACTAATCCATGATCAGTTAGTCAATGGCTGCACAGAATCTTCTAAAACTTTTATAAGAATGTTTTTAATATCTTATGTAATTAACTCAATTCTGTACTGAAAAAAAAAAAAAACCAGAATGGTTGTATGGGTATTCAAAATAGGACTTTTTTTGCAGCATGGCCATCTCCCCTGTAGGGTGATTTCTCACTTTTCCTCTCTTGATTCTCTCTGGTAAGTACATGTACTCTATGGAAAAACAAAACAAAACAAAACTATAATCGAGCTTGAACACAGCTCACTGACTCAGCTATAGATACAAAACATAAGTAGACAAACAGATAAACCATAGTATTCAAGTTTTAATCTTATTTTTATTTTTTAAAGTTTATGTATTTACTTCCTCCTGAGAGAGAGATAGAGAGACACACAGAGAGAGACAAGTCGACAGAGAGATAGGCACCCTCAACAGGGTCCTCATGCTGTGATCCACCCCCAGCCTCAACCAGCCTGGATCACAGGCACATCCAGTGGCTTGCATGAACAGGCAGGCCTCCAATGAAAACCCACCAAGTTAGCTAGCTATAGCAGGCTTAAAGGAAGTTGGCAGATACCAGCGTAAGTACAGATAACCTCCAACTTGCAGTTGTTTGACTAAATGATTTTTCGATTTTAGAATGACATGGAAGTGATACCATTTGGTATTATTGTTATTAGTATCACTATTCCTTGGCAGGTGGCATGGTGGTTAAAGGTGCTGAACTCCCACATGGCTAACCATGGTTCAAGTCCCAGACCTGGTGGCTTCCTTTCTCACTTTCTCTCTCTTTCTCTCTCTCTCTTTGTCTATTCCTTTGGGGGCTGTTCTACCTTCTTTTTTAAAAAAATATTTTATTTATCTTTATTTATTTAATTTAATTTGACTGAAGACAGACAGAGTGAGTGAAAGAGAGAGGGAGAGAGAAAGCAAGCTGTCAGGTCTGGGATTTGAACCGTAATTGGCCATGTGGGAGTCCAGCGTTTTTAACCACTATGCCACTTGATGTCCCCAGTTGCTCTTTTTTTTTTTTTTTGGAGAGGTTTTTTTCACTATAGGGCGCGTGCACTCGCCAGACAGACAGAGAGAGACATAGAGACAGAAAGCGAGAAATCACCCCCCAGGGGGGATGGTCACGCCGCAATCCCTTCTCCTC
>NW_006209032.1:942549-970101 GCF_000334495.1 Tupaia belangeri chinensis | reverse complement strand
CGTTCTCACTTTCCCTCTCTCTCTGTCTCTGTCTCTCTCTGGTAAGCCCACATGCCCTATAGCAAATTATAAATAATAATAATAAATATTAAAATAAATCCTTCTTTTTTAAAAAAATAGCACAATTTGAGTGCTGGACCTGGCAGCCTTAAAAACATGCCAGTCATGGGCCGGCAGGGGGCATGGTGGTTAAAGGTCCTGGACTCCCACATGACCAACCATGGTTCAAGTCCCAGATCTGGTGGCTTCCTTTCTCACTTCCCTCTCTCTCTCTGTCTCTCTCTGGTCAAATTGGAAAATAATAATAATAATAATAATAAATAAAGTGATAATAAAATAATTCTTTAAAAAAATGTCAGTCATATGTGCATGTATGCCCCAAATCCCAAGAGAAGAATGAAAGAGAAAAATAATATGGTGTGACCATCTCCCTGGGGAGTACCTACTCATTTTTCCTCTCTCTTTTTTTCTCTCTCTCACTGGCATGCACATGTACACTACAGCAAGTAAAAAGAAAAAAGAAAAGAAAGTTCTCTTAATCCCTAAAATTTTATGAACTTTGATCTCCTAGGTTGTGTTATAGCCCAGGATTTTTTTTTTTTTTTTGGAGAGGTTTTTTCGCTATAGGGTGCGTGCGCTCGCCAAACAGACAGAGAGACATAGAGACAGAAAGCGAGAAATCACCCCTCAGGGGGGTTGGTCATGCCGCAATCCCTTCTCCATTCTCCTCTCGGGATCTTGGGCATGCACACACATGCGCCCGGCCTGAGTTTAAGCCACCCGGTCCGGGACACGAACCGTGGTTGACTACGTAGGAGTCCAGCGACATAGCCATTACGCTAACTGCTGGTTCCCTAGCCCAGGATATTATTATACAAGAAATAATGATGTCACTCCTTTCCATTTGGAAATCCATCTGGTTGTCTCCAGATTGTCATAATCAAAATATGTGGCATTCAACATTGCGTTGGGTTTCTTTGTAGGTGGTACTGACAGTGTGTAGGGCACTTGGAGGTCAGAACAAGCTAGTACTCTGCCCAGAATATTCTGAAGTGAGCAGTTGCGAATTATGACTTTATCTGTTGAGCATATTTGTCCACTTGATGTGCTTTTCTTGCTTAATTTCAGGACCACTAAGTCATCTAACTGGAGTAATAATCAGGCTGATTATTCTAGCCTTAGTGATTCCCAGTTCCTCTTTGGATCACAGTTTTGTCCAGAAAATTCAGAGACCCTGTCAGCACCCTTGGATTTTGGTGCCCACTCAAGACATCCAAAACAGTCACAACAGAATCCTCTGGATGTGAGTCTGATTTCCAGAATTTCTCTGTACACATTCACAGTGATTATGGAGATAAGGAATAAAGAAGACTTATTCTGTTGAATTATATTTTAGAATTGTGGGACCAGTAGATGGTGTAATGGTTACGTCGTTGGACTCCCACATAATCAACCTTGATTCTAGTGCCAGACCTGGTGGTTTAAAACTCACGCCACGTATGTGTGTATGTGCATGCCCATAGTCCCAAGAGGAGAATGGAAGAGAAGGGACTGCAGCATGGCCATCTCCCTAGGGGGTGATTTCTTACTTTCTATCTCTCTCTCTCTCTGGAGAGCACACGTGCCCTATAGCAAAAATATCTCTAAAAAAAAAGAAAAAGAATTTGGGACCAGCAGATGGCATAATGGTTACATTGCTGGACTCCCATGTAGTCGACTACAGTTAAAGTCCCGGTCCTGGTGGCTTAAACTCACACAGGGCATGTGTGCATGCATGCCCAAGATCCTGAGAGGAGAATGGAGGAGAAGGGATCGCGGTGGCCATCCCCCCTGGAGGGTGATTTCTCGCTTTCTGTCTCTGTCTCTCTCTGTCTTTCTGGTGAGCGCATGCGCCCTATAGCAAAAACCTCTCCAAAAATAAATTTTTTTTGTATACTTCCAGGGATTACTCTCCTAAATGGATTTGTGCTTAGTTGGTGACTTACATGAATAGGTAGTTTGAAATGGGAAAAATAATTATATTTGCAGTTTCTTGTATTACCAAAGCAACATAGAAAACTTGTGTCAGTGTCAGTTCCTTGACAATTCTACAGACAGGCATATATCACATGACATTTCCTAAGACTAGTCATAAAATTGGTGGTGAACATTTCGTAAGGAAAAACAAAACTTCCATAAAATAAGAATAAAGTAACATGAACTTTATTTTAGGCAGTTTTTGTGTGTGTGTGTGTGTGTTTTAAATGATTTTTGCTATAGAGTATGTGCGCTTATCGGAGAGACAGAGAGACAGAAAGCAAGAAATCACCCACTGGGGGGATGGCCTTGCTGCAATCCCTTCTCCATTGTCCTCTCAGGATTTTGGGTACACACACACACATGCGCCTGGCGTGAGTTTTAAGTTGCTGGGTCCAGGACTCCAACTGCAGTCGACTAGGTAGGAGTCCAGTGATATAACCATTATGCCATCCACTGGTCCCAGACAGACATTTTTGCAGATTTTTTTTAAAAAGAATTATTTTATTTAACTTCATGTATTTATTTATTTTAATTTGACCAGGGAAGGACAGAGAGAGAGAGAGAGAAAGTGAGAAAGCAAACCGCCAAGTCTAGAACTCAAACCATGGTCAGCCATATGGGAGTCCAGTGCCCTTAACCACCATACCACTTGCTGGCTCCATTTTTGAAAATTTAAGAAAAATATTTGCTAGAGGGGTCATGCACTTGCCAGAGACAGACAGACAGAAAGAGAAAGGAAAAGAGAGGGAGAGAGAGAGATAGGGAGTGGAGAAAGCACCCACCATGGAGAACGATCACACTACTATCTCTTCTCCTTCATTTAGTCCTCCTTTTGAAAATTTGAGCATGTGCACATACATGTTCAGCATACATGCTCTCAAGCCACTGGGTCCAGAATTCAAACCACAGAGTTGGCCAGGTAGGATCCAGCTGCCTTAATCTCTAGGCCATGGAGCTAGCCTGGTAGACATTTTTTCCTAAGAAACTTTACATACTTTGCAGATTTTAGTTAATGATACTACATTATCTTCATGAAAAGAGACAAGAATTTTGAGGTACAAATTAATGAATCAGGCCCAGAATGAGGTATAGAGTCTCTTGAGTCCTTGACATTTTTGAGATGGTCTCCTCTTATGAATCAGAAGTATTTTTATTTATTTGGTATAGAACTAGATTAATTTTATATATGGGCTTACCTGTACCAAATAGGGAATGAATAAGACTAGGTCAGTGCTTCAAGTTAGTAGAGTATGTTCTCAGATAAGTATTTTAGTACAAAAATTATATCTAGTGTTATGAAAGAATACATGCACTCTCTGAATGTTTCAGAGTTTTGCTTAAGAATGCAAGAAATGACTTATCTTGTGCCTGCATATCCACTTTCTGGTTCTTATCAAATTCATCAACATATCTTTAGTTCACCAGTAGCTGAGCAATTTGAGTTAAACTTGTTAATATGAAAATTGAATATATAATCTCAGTGACAGAATATATAATTCTCCGTTGCTGCCTTTAAATTTATGCAATTGACTTTCAGCCATTTTAGTGACATTTTAAATATCTCTCGGCTGGTAAGGCAAGAGCTATATTAATAAAAGGAGTTGCTTTATGTTAAATATAAATTTCTGGTGTATACAAAAATAAAAAAGAAGTACTACATGCTATGCTGTGTTTTTAGCAATATGCTTTGCACTTAAATGTGACTGAGTTGTACAGAAAATAGTGAATGTTATAAATATTTTTATGTGTGAAATGTTATATTGATTTTTCTCTTTTACTTAGCAGAGTGAACCTAGTATTTTTACGAAGTACCAGGCAAAACCCCAGCTATTTGGAGGAGATACAAAGGATGGAGGCTTATTTCCTCTTCCTTTGTCAATTGGAAAATCAAAAGGCCTCTTCGAACAATTTGAGGAGAAAAAAAAAAAGGCAAAAGACAAGTGTGACAGGTATGCAAACCTTTCAAGTGGATGGGAAGCATTAAATGGAGTCAATGATCACATCACATCATTCAGTTTCAGCATAATAGCATCTATTAGTCAAGGTGTTTTTTTTTTTTTTTCCCTTTGGAGAGGTTTTTGCTATAGGGCGTGTGGGCTTGCCAGAAAGACAGAGAGAGACAGAGAAACAGAAAGAGACAAATCACCCCCTCACACAGAGGATGGCCACGCTGCAATCCCTTTTCCTCCATTCTCTTCTCAGGATCTTGGGCATGCATGCATACGTGCATGAATTTAAGCCACCAGGTTTGGGACTCGAACCTCAGTCAACTACATGGGAGTCCAGCGACGTAGCCATTATACCATCTGCTGGTCCTGTACTCTAACCACAGTTTTACAATCAAAATAATGGTAATACCAGATATGTCCAGGACTTTTGGACTACCAGAAAGAAGCTGTTGCCTCCTAAAGCCAAGGTTGCTATCAGAATGAAAACTGGTCTTCTACTGTGATAACCTCTTGAGTTGCTAAAACTTATTAACTTCATTTAAGATACATATAAAGGGGGACCAGCAGATGGCATAATGGCTATGTTATTGGACTTTCATGTAGCTGACTGTGGTTTGACTCCTAGACCTGGTGGCTTAAACTCACACTGGGCACGTGTGCATGCATGCCCAAGATCCTGAGAGGAGAAGGGATTGCGGCATGGCCATCCCCCCTGGGGGGTGATTTCTCACTTTCTGTCTCTGTGTCTCTCTGGTGAGCACATGTACCCTATAGCAAAAAAAAAAAAGGTACATAAAGAGTAGATTTTAAAAAGAACAAAGTGGTTTGTCTTGGAAATGGTTATCAGCAGCTGGTGTGCTCTTTTTTCTGACTGGGCACTATGGTTTCTCAGGCTCAGGTCTCCAACTCTGATCAAGCAATATTTTGATGCCATGCTAGACATGTCTGCCACATTCATGGGATCAGTTCTGTTACATGTTGTTTCAATATTTCACAAAGATTTGTCTCTTGTTTTTCTTTCCTATTCTAGTGAGAATCTACACAACTTTGTCTCCTATGTCAGAGAAAGCATTCACAGGGTAAGTATAGCCACATTTCAAGGAGTTAGGACATTTCACATTTAAGTAGTTTTATAATTATATTGCATTTGCTTTAGTTCATGTAGAACAGCAATTTTTCTTTTTTTTTTTTAGATTTTTGCTATAGGGCTTGTGTGCTTGCTGGAGAGAGACAGAGACAATGAGAGGGAAAGTGAGAGACCAACCCCCTACAGGGGATGACCTGCCATAGTCCCTTTTCCTCCATTCTCCTCTAGGGTTTCTGGGCACACATACACATGTGTCTGGCATTTTTTTTCAAAGGTCTAAACTGCAAGATTTTGGGGTTTAAAGAATTATTTATTTGGCTTTATTTATTTATTCATTTATTTTAACTTGACCAGAGAGAGTGAGAGAGAGAGAGAGAGAGAAAGTGAGAAAGCAAGCCACCAAGTTCAGAACTTGAACTGTGGTCGGGTAGGCCATGTGGGAGTGTCCAGTGCCTTAACCGCCACTCTACCTGCTGGTCCTAGAATAACAATATTTTAACTACCCCTTTTTAATCATTAAATGATAGTTATTATGTTAGTAAAATTAGGCAACAGTCTGTGCATTCTTTTTTTCATTTTAAGAATTATTTTTATTTAATTTTATTTATTCATTTATTTACTTTTATTTTGACCAGAGAGAGACACAGAGATAGTAAGAGAGGCAAAGTGAGAAAATAAACCACCAGATCCAGGACTTGAACTGTGTTTGGCCATGTGGGAGTGTCCAGTGCCTTAACCACTATGCCACTCACTTGTCCCTGTTTTTTTTTTTTTTTTTTTTAAGGTATTTGCCATAGAGATCATGAGTTTGCTGGGGAGAGACAGAGACAGGGAGAAGTAAAGTGAAAAGTCACCTCTCAGGTGGGATGGCAATGCTTCAATCCCTTTTCCTCCTAAGATTTTGGGTACACACGCACATGTGCCTGGCATGATTTTCAAGCCTCCAGGTCTGGGACTCGAACCACCATCAGCCATGTGGGAGTACAGTGCCTTACCCACTATGCCACCTGCTGGCCTCTGTGCATTGTTTCTTTCTTTTTTTTTTTTAAATTATTTATTTAGGGACCAACAGTTGGCGTAATGGCTTTGTCACTGGACTCCCATGTAGTCGACTACAGTTAAAGTCCTGGTCCTGGTGGCTTAAACTCACACAGGGCACATGTGCGTGCGTGCCCAAGATCCGGAGAGGAAAATGGAGGAGAAGGGATTGTGGCGTGTCCATCCTACCTGGGGGGTGATTTCTTTATTATTATTATTATTATTATTATTATTATTATTGAGAGGTTTTTGCTATAGGGTGCATGTGCTCACCAGAAAGACAGAGAGAGATAGAAAGATAGAAAGCGAGAAATCACCCTCCAGGGGAGAGGGCCACGCCATAATCCCTTCTCCTCCATTCTCCTCTTAGGATCTTGGGCATACATGCAGACACGTCCAGAGTGAGTTTAAGCCACTGGGTCCAGGACACAAACCACAGTCGACTACATGGGAGTTCAGCGACATAGCCATTATACTAACTGCTGGTCCTATTTTTATTATTTCTAAAATTTGCTAATAGGGCATGTGCACTCACAAGAGAGAGAGAGAAAGTGAGAAAGCAAGCCTCTAGGTCTGGAACTTGAACCGTGATTGGCCATGTGGAAGTTCAGTGCCTTAACCACCATGCCATCTACTGACCCTGTGAATTCTTTCTTAATATTTTTTTTTTTTTTTTTTTTTTTTTTGTAGCTGCAGACAACTGTGGAAAAATCAGAGGAACATCTCAGTTCAAGAAGCCAATCTATTTTGGATTCTTTGGAGACTGTGACCAAGACATGTGAGTGCCCCATATTTGACATTATCAGCAGAGGGCACTGGTGAGTGGTGACCTCGAACTTTCAGATCTTAGCTAGGTTTGCAGTGGAGAGATTCTACACAGCATTTCAGATGAGAGGGTGTTTACATAAGGTTAGCCCTGAAGACACATGGAGTGTGCTGATGTGGGTAGTGGGATTCACCTCCATGTGACAACACTCTGGCTCCACGATGACTTTTGTGAGTCCTCTACCTGGTAACCCTGCTGTCTCAAGTCAGGCAGCTTTGCAAGGTTTCTCATCTCACTACTGGAAGAGAATCAGTAGGATCCCTGAGTCCCAAACGAATTGCTGGCTATGTGGTCTACAGAGATACTGCCCACTTGGGTTAGAAATACCCCAGTCACCTACTGTTCTTGCTGACTTGGTTTCAGTGAGAGCTATTTGTAGTGAATCACAAGATCATTCACAATTTCAGTCACAGTCTGTGGTTTGTAAAATCCTCTGCACTGCCAATTAGTGATGTATATTTAGATGAAAACATGACCCTGCCCTTTATAAACAGAAGAGAGTGGGGCCGGCAGGTGGTGTGGTGGTTGGGGATGCTGGACTCCCACATGGCTGACCACGGTTCCAGTCTCAGACTTGGTGGCTTGCTTTCTCACTTCCTCTCTCTCTGTCTCTCTCTGTGTCTTTCTCTGGTCAAACTGAAACAATAATAATACTAATAAATAAAGTAATTTTGAAAAAAAAAATGGAGAGAGCCAGGACACAGTTCTCCTTAGGTGAGTACCTCTCTAGAACCACCAGTTTCTCAGCAAAACAGCAGGCTGAGAACTGGGCATCCGCTTTTGTTTGCATTTGTCTGTGTGTTTATTTATTTTTTAAAATTTTAAACAAGTTGAACCCATTCAGATGCCATGGGATGGTTTGCTCATGATTTACAAAAATCAATGCTGTCATGCAGCTTAGAAGTGAATCCCCATCTGTCTGCAAAGAAGCACTGTTCTGTCGGCTAGCTCCCAAACTTGGTATCCCACACACAGGGCAATTGGGCATCTGTTTGGTCACAAGTTCTGGAAGCCTAAGACTGTTATCCCCTATAAGAAGTAGCAAGGCAAAAAGAAGCAAATCAGAGATGCCTCCTTTGTATAACCTGATAGGATAACCAACTCATTTATACGTACCCAAGGAAAGTACTGGTGGGTTTTTTTTTTTTTTTTTTTTTTTTTCCCTCCATTTTTACACCGGGGGATACCCCTACATGTTAAACCATGGGAAGTATTGAAAGGAGGATTGCAACCGACGTGTGGCATTTAATTCCCAGAAAAGGTAAAGGAAGTGCCTAAGACCCTTACACAAGACCATTGCAGAGACAGGATTAGAACTGAATTGGGGGGGACAGCAGCAGTAGCATGATGGTTAAAGAACTGGACTCCCGCATGGCAGACGATGGTTCAAGTCCCAGACCTGGCAGCTTGCTTTCTCAGCTTTCCTCTCTCATCCTGTCTCTCTCTGGTGAGCACACATGCCCTATCACAAATTAAATTATAATAGTAATAATGATAATAAATAAAATTAAATGATTCTTAAAAAGAATAATTGAATGTGATGAGTAGTAGACACAGGGACCTTGATCCCTAGCAGGAGAGATGGCGAGGAGGTAAGAAAGCACTCCCCAGTGGGTATAGCCTTACCACAGTCCCCTCTCTGCCATTCTCCTCTCAGGATTTTGGGCATGCACATAAATGCTTGCCTGGTGGTTGTTTTTTGTTTTTTTTTAATGTGACCAGAAAGAGACAGAGGGTGAGAGTCAAAGAGAGAGGAAGTGAGAAAGAAAGCCACCAGATTCAGGAGTTGAACCCTGGTCAGCCATGTGGGAGTGGCCAGCGCCTTAACCACCACGCCACCTGCTGATCCCCGTGTGTTTTTCAAGCCCTCAAGTACAGAAATCAAACTGTATTGTTAGCCATGTGGGATCCAGCTGCCTCAACTACCACACCACCTGGCTGGCCCAAGGCTAGGTCATTCCTAAAAATGGACACTTGTGTAGAATCATTCTAGCCAACTTGTGTAGAATCATTTTCTTTCTTGGTAGGTAATGATCAGGAGCAGAAAATTAAATTGGTCATTGAGAGAGGAACGAGATAAATTCTCCCGCTAGCCCAGAACACTGAACTCTACTCAGTGCATTCTGCCCGCTTTCAATTTGCATTCACTGTTGCCATCAGGAAAGGGGAAATGAAGACACCATGGGGAGTGTTGCTCTGTGCTCTGACTTACTGGGTTTCTGCGCAGGAGAGTCTGCCTGCCCAACCAGAAGGGTCACTGTAGTCATCTAAGCTAACTCCTTCTGCTCTTCAGCTGAGGGCACCAAGGACCAGAGTAAGAAAAGGTACTGGGTGTAGGTGGGGCACATAAGTAGAGAGTGGTATTTTCATCTGACAGGTGTTTGTTCTCTTGAAAAATACACTCATTGGGAGAAAAAAAGAAAAACAGTAACGACATTAAAATCAGAAAACGTGTCTTTTGGAAAATGGCTTGCTCTATACATCAAAATAAAGTCCGTATAAATAAAGTCCATATATCAATATATCAAATGTTGTGATTAAATCAAAGAATTAGTGGCAAATATAAGCACCTTTTTTTTTTTTTTTTTTTAGTATTTTTTGTTTGTTTGTTTTTGCTATCAGGCATGTGTGCTCACCAGAGGAGAGGGGAGAGAGAAAGTGAGAAATCACCCCTGGGGTGTGGGAGATGGCCACACTGCAATTTCTTCTCCTCCATTCTTCTCTCATGATTTTGGGCACTGATGCACACATGCCTGGCATTATTTTCAAGCCAACAGATCTGGGACTTGAACCACTAAATAGGTCATGTGGGATCTGGTGCGTTAACTACCATGCCACCTGATGAGTCATGGGCAATATTTTTATAATTTCAGATTAGGAAAAATTTTCTAAGCAAAACACATACGATTATTATGAAGAATGAGATCCATCTATATGAACATGTTGGAATGGAAGTATCTGTTCACTGTTAAAAGAGCAAGGTGCTGTTTACATGCACAACATTTGCTCCAGGACTCATCTTATTGGGGTGTGGGACCAGCTAGTGAACATTGGAGGGGTAGCCCTTAAAAATGAGGGAGAGTTGGCCAGCAGGTGGCATGGTGGTTAAGGTGCTGGATTCCAACATAACTGACCATGGTGTGTGTGTGTGTGTGTGTGTGTGTGCCTAAAATCCCAAGAGGAGAAAGGGAAGGGATTACACTGTGGTCATATTCCCTGAAGGTGATTTCTCATTTTCCTTCTCTTGGTCTCTCTCTGGCAAGTGTATGTGCCCTATGGAAAAAAAAATTTTTTTTTTGAGAGGTTTTCGCTATAGGGCGCGTGCGCTCGCCAGACAAACAGAGAGAGACATAGAGACAGAAAGCGAGAAATCACCCCCCAGGGGGAATGGTCACGCCGCAATCCCTTCTCCTCCATTCTCCTCTCAGGATCTTGAGCACGCACGCACACACACGCGCCTGGCATGAGTTTTAAGCCACTGGATTCGGGATGCGAACTGTGGTCGACTACGTGGGAGTCCAGCGACATAGCCATTACGCTAACTGCTGGTTCCCCCAAAAATGTTTTAAAAATTGAAGGAGGGATGCTGGCAGGTGGTGTGGTGGTTAAGGGCACTGGACTCCCACATGGCTGACCAGTTGCAGTTTGAGTCCTGGATCTGGTGGCTTGCTTTCTCACTTTGCTGCTCTCTCTCTCTGTCACTCTGTCCCTCATAGGTCGAATTTAAATACATAAAATAATTCTTTAAAAAAATTGGAGGGGGCCAGCAAGTGGTGTGCTGGTTAAGGCGCTGGACACCCCCACATATCTGACTATGGTTCAAATTCTGGACCTGGTGGCTTGCTTTCTCATTTTCCCTTTCTCTCTCTGTGTGTCTCTGACCAAATTAAAATAAATGAATAAATAAAATGAAATATGATAATTCATTTTAAAATTATTTGTTTGATTTTATTTATTAATAATAATTGTTACTCAATTTGACCAGAGAGAGAGAGAAAGCAAGCCACCAGGTCCAGTACTTGAACCATGTTTGGCTATGTAGGAGTCCAGCACCTTAACCACCATGCCACTTGCTGGCCCAAAAATAATTCTAGAAAAAAGAATTGGAGGAGGTTGCCAAGATGAATGTCTATTTATTTATTTATTATTTTTTCAAAAGAATTATTTTATTGAATTTTATTTTATTTACTTATTTTAAGTTGACCAGAGAGTGACAGAGTGAAAGAGAGAGAGAGAAAGCAAGCATGTCTGGGACTTGAACCATGGTTGACCATGTGGGAGTCCAGTATCCTTAACCATCACACCACTTGCCACCCCCTGAATGTCCTTTTATATTGAGAGGCTTCCAGATCTTTCCTCAGGCTCTCCATTAGCACAGCAGGGAGAAAAAACTACAGAGTAAAAGGAAACTCACTGGCCTTCAGTGGAAAAGCATTCCATTCTGAGTCACATTAGAATCTGATCTTATCTCAATTGAGCCCTTGTCAAATTGCTAAAATAGAAATTAACTTTTAAAAATTGTTTTTACAGGAAAACAAATATATTGTTCAGAATATGAAAATGGATTTCAAATGTCATTTTTACACAGAAGCTAAAAATAACTAATGTTTATAGATATGTTCAAAACAGACCCACACACAGAATCTGCAATCTATACACAGAAATGTATGTTTATTTAATGTAAACTTCTGGAAACTGCTGGAATTGTTAAATTCAGAGAGTGGGATCAAGGTCTGCATGGAGACATTTAATAATTTTTCATTGTACATCTGTTTCCCTGGGAACAAGGACAGAACGTATGGACCACAGTGGGTGCTTCTGGGCACTAAATCCAGAATCCAACACTCTGCTTGTCTTTCTCATCCTCTGCTTTTGTAAGGGTCAGTAACGGCCACTGTTGCTAAGAAACATTTCTATTTAGAACTCTAGAGAGGGATAATTACATTTGCTCTCCACTATAAATATCTACATGGATGTTGAAAAATATTTGACTAATAGAGTTTAGGAGCAGCACGAATCCATTAGTAAACGTCCTCTCTCTCTCTCTTTCTCCTCTCTCTCCTTTTTTTTGGAGAGGTTTTTGCTACAGGACACGTGCGCTTGCCAGAAAGACAGAGACAGAGAGACAGAAAGCAAGAAATCACCCCCAAGGGGGGATGGCCACACAGTCCCTTCTCCTTCATTCTCCTTGGGATCTTGGGCATGTACACACATGCGCCCGGTGTGAGTTTAAGCCACTGGATCCGGGACTCGAACCACGGTTGACTACATGGGAGTTCAGCGACATAGCCATTACACTAACTGCTGGTCCCTTTCTCTCTTTTTTTTTAAGAGAGAGATTTTTACTGTAGAGTGCATGTACTCGGCCAGAGAGGTAAGAGAAACAGAAAGCAAGAAATCATTCCCAGGCTAGATGGCCACACCGCAATCCCTTCTTCTCCAGTCTCCTCTCTAGATTTTGGACATGTACACGCATGCAAGCAGCATGAATTTTAAGGTGCTGGATCCAGAACTCAAACCATGGTCAGCTATATGGGAGTCCAGTGACGTAAGCTTTATGCCATCTGCTGGTCCCAATAAGCAACCTTTTTCTAATTGGTTGGCACAAGGAATCTGACTTGTGTTTGTGTTGAAAAGTAAGAGAAAAAAAAAAACGTTTTTTTGGAGAGATTTTCGCTGTAGGGCACGTACGCTCGCCAGACAGACAGAGAGAGACATAGAGACAGAAAGTGAGAAATCACCCCCCGGGGGAATGGTCATGCTGCAATCCCTTCTCCTCCATTCTCCTCTCGGGATCTTGGGCACGCATGCACACGTGCCAGGTGTGAGTTTTAAGCCACAGGGTCCGGGACACGATCTGTGGTTGACTGTGCAGCACCTCTGCCACCCCAGTCAGCCAGGACAAGGTGGCCCTGAGCCCATTTAAAAAAAAAAAAACTGTGGAGAAGTAGTTTATTACATATTGATGATAACGTGTATAGTATTCTCAACTGGACTTGTCTGAAGTGTATTTTATGTTGGGTAAATTCTCTTTACAAGCCAAATGATGTATAGCGATCAAATGTTTAAAATAATCATAATAAACACACACACACACACACACACACACACAAAACTGTGAATAGAGACCAGCAGATGGCATAGTGGTTACATTGCTGGACTCCTGTGTAGTTGACTGCAGTTTGAGTCCCTGACCCAGGGGCTTACATCTTACCTGGACATGTGTGTGTGCGTGTCCAAGATCCTGAGAGGAGAATGGAGGAGAAGGGACTGTGGTGTGGCTACCTCCCTGAGGGGTGATTTATCACTTTCTGTCTCTCGGTCTTTCTCTGTCTGGTGAGCACACACACCCTACAGCAAAAATCTCTCTTAAAAAAAAACAAACCTGTGGATAAGTACATATAATATAAAATTTACTATTTCTTGGGGCCAGCAGATGGTGTAATGGTTACATCACTGGACTCCCACATAGCCAACTATGATTCGAGTTCCCCGACCCAATGGCTTAAACTCATGCCAGGCACGTGTGTGTATGTGCCCAAGGTCCTGAGGGGAGAATAGAAGAGAAGGAATTGTGGTGTGGCCATTCTCCCCAGGAGGGTGATTTCTCGCTTTCTGTCTGTCTCTCTGGCAAGCACATGTGCCCTATAGCAAAACCCCTCTCTCAAAAAAAAAAAAAAAAGATTACCATTGCTTACTGCTTTCTGCAAGACCACATTGGTTTGTCTATTCATAGTCACACAGACACTTATTGCTTCAGAACTTTTACACCTGCCATTTGCTTATCTTCTGTAGAGCTGACTCCTCTTTATCCTGGTTTCACTTTAAATATACCCATCTCTGACAACCTTATCTAAAATATGTGCCATGGTCCAGCTGGTAGTGTGGTGGTTAGGGCAGCTAGCTGAATCCCACATGGCCTACATGGTTTGAGTCCCAGACCTGGCAGCTTGAAAATTGCACTGGGTACTTCTGTGCATGCCCAAATCCTGAGAGGAGAATGGAGGAGAAGGGACTGTGGCATGGCCATCCCCCCAGGGGGTGATTTTTCACTTTCTCTCTCTCTCTTTCTCTTTCTCTCTCTCTCTTTCTGGTGTGCACATGCACCATATGACAAAAATCTAAAAAAAAAAAAAAAAAGTATGTGAAAGTACAATAGGTTCACTCCGTTTTCCCTTGGAACTCTTCTCAGTGGGGCCGGCAGGTGGAATGGTGGTTGAAGGCACTGGACTCCCCAAATGGTCGACCGCGATTCGAGTCCTGGACCTAGTGGCTTGCTTTCTCAGTTTCTCTCTCTCACACACACTCTGTACCTCAATGGCCAAATTAAAATAAATAAATGTATAAATAAAGTTAAATAAAATAATTTTAAAAAAGGAACTCTTCCCCAAAGTAGAAAAAGCCAGAAAAAGAGTTCTGAAATAGCCATTATAATTGTTTGTCTTCTGCAAAAGTTGAAATAAGTTTGAAGAAGAAATAAAGCAACTTTTGATTGTTCCTAAACCAAACACATACACACTTCTAGCATGTTTTTCAAGCTGCCGAGTCCAGTACTCAAACTACAGTCAACCATGTGAGATCAGGCCCCCTTAATCAGTAGATTATGGGGCCAGCCCTTTTTGGGTTATTTCTGATCTGTGTTTGGCTTCTTCATCCTAGTTTATCATTCAAATTGCAGAAGTGCTCCTTTTTTAGAGAAATCATGGGCCGCTCCACAGCAGTAATACACTGCTCAAGAGAGGCTGGATCCTACAGGGAGACCGCGGCTCAAATCCCAGTCTGGTCAGCTTGAAGCCTGCAAGTGCCCAAGATTCGTCAGCCTAGAGGACTGAAGGAAAGGGAACTACAGCATGATCAGAATCTGTGGAAGGTGTTCACTTTCTCACTCTCATATGTATGTGTGAACACAGAAAAATAAATAGGTTCAGCCCTATGGTCTGGTGATGGGGAAGCCAGATCCCACATGACTGATCACACGCTTCGAACCTGACCTGGCCCCAGCCAAGTACATGTGCATGCATGCCCCAAATCCTGATGGGACAGAGAAATGGAGGAAAAAGGATTATAGCATGACAATGCCCCATTGGGGGGTAATTTCTCTCTCTCTGTCTCTCCCTGGCAAACACATCTACCCTCAGGCAGTTAAAAAAATTAGTATCGTACGGACCAGCAGTTAGTGTAATGGCTATGTCGCTGGACTCCCACGTAGTTGACCGTGGTTGGTGTCCCAGACCCGGTGGCTTAAAACTCACGTTGGGCGCGTGTGCGTGCGTGCCCAAGATCCCGAGAGGAGAATGGAGGAGAAGGGATTGCAGCATGACCATCCTCCCTGGGGGGTGATTTTTCACTTTCTGTCTCTCTGTCTCTCTCTGTCTGTCTGGCGAGTGCACGTGCCCTATAGCAAAAACCTCTCAAAAATAATTAATATTGTGGGGCCACCAGGTGATATGGTGGTTAAGGGCACTGGACTCCCACATGGCCAACTGCGGTTTGAATCCTGGACCTGGCAACTTGCTTTCTCACTTTCTCTCTCTCTCTCACTTTGTCCCTCTCTGGTCAAATTAAAATAAATAAATAAATGTTAAATAAAATATTTCTTTTTTAAAAATTAATATTGTATTGCAATATGGCTTTATCTCTCCTTATTACTATTATATCCATAATGCCTGTCACATAGTTGATGCTCATTAAATATTTGTTGACAAAGGGCCAGAGAGTGGCACAGTGCTAAAATATACTTTATGAGATTGACCCATTTGGGAGGGTTCCAGGTTTGCATCTGGAGACCTCCCTGAGTGCAATGGGCATGCTCTTACCCTTAATATGGGTCTGCCTGAAGCTTGTGGATATATTACAACATCAAGATCCTGTGAGTCTGGCTTGCCAATTTAAAAGTTCAAACTTAGTCAAGAGTGCCCCTGAAAGTCTCAGTGTAGGTTTCGGGGCGGGGGGCCATGATGACACCTTCATTCTATAAAGGTCACTCTGATAACAGGGCTAAGAGGCAAGGCCAAAGAGGAACTGGGTTGGTGTTGGCATCTGGGCACTGCTTCTCAGGGTCCCTGCAGGTGCTAAGGCTGAGTCTGCTCTGGCCAAGATCATCTTGTGGTGGGAGAGAGGAAGAGATGAGGGAAGAACCACTCTGGTCTGGGAGGACAGAGTCCTGGCACTAGCGGAAAAGTCTCAGGTGGTCTGCGTGGGCACCTGGCTGTGGTCTGGGCAGGTGGGGCATGCCAGTTTCCAGGAGGTGAATCATCACTATTTTGTATTTAGTGCAAGAGATCGTGCGGGCCCAGAATGACCTGGCGTTCAGGGCGGTACAAGACAAAGGCAACATGGAACAGGCCATCCTCGAAATACGGAAGATGTTCGAAGCTGTAAGTGTAGACCCAGACCCCTGACCTTTTTTTTTCAAATGTGTTTTTGGCTTCGTCTCTAAGATCCAGAGAGACTCCTCAAGTTGAAAAATTTTATCCAAGACCAGAGGTAGCACAGGCCCCTTGGTAATAGCCCAGGGTGTAGGCTGGCTTCCTTCGCCAAGATCCCTGGCATAATGTGGGCCCCAGGGCTCCGCTCCAGAGTGTAGCTGTACTTGCCCAATGAGGCCCCCTTGGTTCTGCTGGCATAACCATCAGTTTGTTCACATTCTCAACCATACTGCTCATCACCCTCCTCTTTCTCACTGCTTCTCCCCAGAAACAAGCAGAGTTCATAGACATGAAGTCCAACCTAAAGCACCTAGAAGGTTTAGTTACCCAGCAGAGTCAGGACTTCCAGCAGCTGTGTGAGCAGGTAGGCCAGCTGAATGTGCCCAGTGTCCTAGCAGAGCTGAAGCAATCGATGTCAGTGCTTCTGGCACCAGGGAATGTGAAAGACAGCACCTCTCAGACCTCACCACATCTAGCCCACAGCCTCTACTTCACCAGGCAGGAAAATTACACCTCTGGGGATGCTGTCACACAGCCAGTTCAGGTCCCCCCTGCTGCGTGGAATCCCAGTGTGGGCTCCCCAGGGCCTGGAGACTTATGTGCCCAGGGTAAGGAAGCAAAGAGCAATGCTCTCCGAGAAGAGGCCACACTGTCAGCAGTTGGGCTCTGTGAAGGACATGGGTGCGTAAGGGACAAGGCAGTGCAGACCGACTGCCAGGATCCCATCACCACTAATGCAGGTTTAAAGAACCATGTCTCCAGCCTCTCGGGCCACAGAGTTCACAATGACAGGGAACTGGTTTCCCAAGGAACTTCACAGCAAATATCCCTGGATTTGGATAACCTTGAAGCCAACATTAAGAATTCCTGCCCCAAATATCAAGCCACAACCATGTTCTTGTGTGACCCGTGTGAGCACCAGGTCACTGAGCAGAAAGTCAGGACTGTTGGAAGACGTGGGAAAGGCAGGAAGGAGCAGCCCAAGAAAGTCAAAAGGGGCAGCCTCCGAGCCAGGAAGCAAGAACAAAACCCAAACAAGACCTGTGCCTTCAACTCTAAGTATCAGAGTTGTCAGCCTCCAGCTTCTGGCCCACAGAGGTCCTCCCTGGGACAGCAGGAACCCCTTGCTCAGCTCCTACATCTCCGGAACCCCAGGAGCCCCTCAAGGCCAGCATGCTCTGCTCTGAGAGGAAGAGTCACACCCAGTAAGACAGGAAGTGCCTCCCAAAGAAGCCTCTTGCAGCTCAACAGGTCCTCTTCTGGAAACAACAGCCAGCTTTCTAGAAGTTCCCGAGGGAAGCACCAGATGAGCTGGTTCAGTGACCCCAGCCTGGGCAGTTCAGAGCCTCCTCTGTGCAAGGAGCCAGGGAAGACTATGCTTTATGACCTGGGTTTTGATAGCAGTGATGACGGCTTCTGACTAGCCCACAGCAACTTTAGCTGATGGTTTGCACTTAACAGTGCAAGTCAGAACACACAGAAAGACAAATCAGGGAACCAGCAGTTAGCGTAATGGCTATGTCACTGGACTCCCACGTAGTTGACCGTGGTTCGCGTCCTGGACCTGGTGGCTTAAAACTCACGTCGGGCGGGGTGATTTCTTGCTTTCTGTCTCTATGTCTCTCTCTGTCTGTCTGGCGAGTGCATGTGCCCTATAGCAAAAACCTCTCCAAAAAAAAAAAAAAAGAAAAGAAAGACAAATCACACACTTGTCTGGTCAACAGCAGGAAGTCCCTGAAGCCTGCTGGGGACCCTTAGGGTCAGGAGTCCTGCTGGGTGGAGTTAGGTCTGTGGGGACTGATGCTCTGGGTACCAGGTGCTGCCCATGGCAAGGGCATAAGGAATAAGTGCATCCTTACTGGAAAGAAACGTGTAAGGGTGGCAGAGATGAGAGCTGGATAGCAGCCTCGGTTTGGCACACTGGGAGGGTGGCTGGACTTGGTGAAAGGGGGCTGGATTTTTTTTTTTTTTTTTTTTTTTTGGTGCTAGAGGGTGCATGTGATAGAGAGAGACAAAGGGAGAGAAGGAGAGGAGAAAGCACTCCTCATGGGAAATGGTCACACCACGATCCTTTCTTCATGTCTTCCTTCTTTTGGGATTTTGGGCACACATGCGCATGCACACAGTGTGTTTTTCAGGTTGCTGGGTCCAGGACTTGGACTGCACGGATGGCTATGTGTGATCCAGCTGCCTTAACCAGCAGACCACACAGCCGGCCTGTATATAGTGTGTAGTAGGACAGGATCTCATAAAACCATGGCAGCATGACTCCCAAATACAAACTTTTTTCTTTTTTCTTTAGTTTTTGTTATAGTGCATGTGTACTCACCGAAGAGAGAGGGAAAGAAAAGTCACTCCCTAGGGGTACTGGCCATGCTGTAATCCTCTCTTCTTCACTCTCCTCTCTGGATTTTGGGCATACACGCACATGCACCCAACATGAGTCTCAAGCTGCCAGGTTAGGGACTTAAACCATGAAGCTGGTCACATGAGATCTAGCATCTTAACCGCCAACCACCTGCTGCCCCCCCCCCCAAATACAACATTTTTGGCCTTCAAAATATTTCCTAGGGTTGGCTCTGTAGCCTGGTAGTTAAGTGAGCCAGATCCTACATGACTGACTGAATGCTTTGAGTCCCAAATCCAGCAACTTGGAAAATACACCAGCACGTGCATGCACCCAAAATCCCAACAGGATGGAAAAATGGAGAAGGTATTGGGGGGTGGCCATACACCATAAGCATGCCCCATCAGGGTCATTTTCTCTCCCTCTCTCTCTCTCTCTCTCTAGCAAGCACATGTGCCCTCCGGTAATGAAAACAATTTCTATGTGTGAACAATACCGCTCTGGGCCTTGGCATATTTTCTTATTTTTACCCAGTTATATGGCCAGAACATTTCATTTTTCAACCAGTGGATATATTACAGGACATAGTAGTTCTCGTGAACAGAGAAAGAAAGGAAAAAGTTAAAGCTGCTTCTGAAAGAGAGGTGACATGCACCAAACAAACGTCCAGAGCAGCACTGTTCGACATGAGTCCATTTTTCTTCCCGGCTGTTTTTTCTCCTGTTTTGTTTTTCCACCACGCTTTTAAAGCTAATGATAGCGTCTGTAGGCCTTGTATTATTCCTGGGCTTATATGAAACATTGGACTTCCATTTATATCTTGCTGAAGTTTTCAAAGTTTTGCAACATGTGTATTTCTTTTGTAATCAACAATAAGTAATTCAAAAATAAAGATAAACCCTTTGAAAGCATATATTTTTTTCTCTTTCATTACATTTATTGAACTGAACTCCTAGTTCAATTCCTTATATTTACTTAAGAAATCAAATACATAAGATGCATACCATCTATGTATTTCCTAAGGCTCTCACAAGATGCTTTTGAATAAACAACACTCCCTTCTGGGTTTTTTGTTTTGTTTTGTTTTCATTTCCTGTATTGTATGTAGTGAAAATCTACATGGCATAGGCAGTCTCCAGAATTTTCCCATTTTCAAGCCCATTTGCTCATTTCCACTATAGTAAATGACATTGTAGAAAACGGGGGTTCATGACTTCTTCTTATTTTTTTGCATTCTTTATTTCCATAGATGTGTATCCCATAAAAGTCCGGAGGAGCTGAACTGGCCTGAGACACCTCTGCCTGGAGTGCCAGGCATCAGCCTAAGCTGTGGTTTCTCTCGTCTCCACAGCAAGGGCTTCCTGAGGCCTGTAGCTGGGAGCCATGAGCAATCACAGCAGCCCCCTCTGAAGCCAGGAAGTTCAGATGTGGGCTCTGCCCTGGCCCTGTATTTCTTTGAATGTTTCACTTTGAGTTATGGAGACAGAGTTCAGACTTGGTGTTCCGGGAGTTGGGCGTTTTTGTAGAATGAGCAGTAAGCTGTCTCCTAACAAGGTTTGGTTAATTAAAATTATACTGCCTGTCTCTGGTGATCATCAGGAAAGGATATTCTGTTTCTTATTTTATTCCTGAAGCTCTGAAAGAGAGGTGACATGCACCAAACAAACGTCCAGAGCAGCACTGTTCGACATGAGTCCATTTTTCTTCCCGGCTGTTTTTTCTCCTGTTTTGTTTTTCCACCACGCTTTTAAAGCTAATGATAGCGTCTGTAGGCCTTGTATTATTCCTGGGCTTATATGAAACATTGGACTTCCATTTATATCTTGCTGAAGTTTTCAAAGTTTTGCAACATGTGTATTTCTTTTGTAATCAACAATAAGTAATTCAAAAATAAAGATAAACCCTTTGAAAGCATATATTTTTTTCTCTTTCATTACATTTATTGAACTGAACTCCTAGTTCAATTCCTTATATTTACTTAAGAAATCAAATACATAAGATGCATACCATCTATGTATTTCCTAAGGCTCTCACAAGATGCTTTTGAATAAACAACACTCCCTTCTGGGTTTTTTGTTTTGTTTTGTTTTCATTTCCTGTATTGTATGTAGTGAAAATCTACATGGCATAGGCAGTCTCCAGAATTTTCCCATTTTCAAGCCCATTTGCTCATTTCCACTATAGTAAATGACATTGTAGAAAACGGGGGTTCATGACTTCTTCTTATTTTTTTGCATTCTTTATTTCCATAGATGTGTATCCCATAAAAGTCCGGAGGAGCTGAACTGGCCTGAGACACCTCTGCCTGGAGTGCCAGGCATCAGCCTAAGCTGTGGTTTCTCTCGTCTCCACAGCAAGGGCTTCCTGAGGCCTGTAGCTGGGAGCCATGAGCAATCACAGCAGCCCCCTCTGAAGCCAGGAAGTTCAGATGTGGGCTCTGCCCTGGCCCTGTATTTCTTTGAATGTTTCACTTTGAGTTATGGAGACAGAGTTCAGACTTGGTGTTCCGGGAGTTGGGCGTTTTTGTAGAATGAGCAGTAAGCTGTCTCCTAACAAGGTTTGGTTAATTAAAATTATACTGCCTGTCTCTGGTGATCATCAGGAAAGGATATTCTGTTTCTTATTTTATTCCTGAAGCTTTTTTTTTTTAAACTACTGCGTTCCTGCCAGGTTTGGTGAGCGTGACACAGCCCAGGCACGTCTGGAGCATACAACGTTTTTGGCTCTTCAGAAGCTCCTGGAGCCACATGAGGCTACACAGAGGCGGCTGTGGTGGGAGGTTTGTGGGCCTGGGGCCCAGGCTGGGAAGCCAGGGAGCCACCCAGGGACTTTTTTTTTTTTAAGAGAAATTTTTTTGTATAGAGCATATACACTCTCCAGAGAGACAGAGAGAGACAGAGACAGATAGTGAGAAATCACCCCGCCCCCCCAGGGTATATGGCCATGTCATAATCCCTTCTCCTCCATTTGCCTCTTGGGATTTTGGGTACACATGCAAACGTGCCCAGGAAGAGTTTTAAGCCACCAGGTCTGGGACTTGAAATGCAGTCAATCATGTGGGAGTCCAGTGACATAACCATTATGCCACCTGTTGGTCCTGGGACTTCCTCTTTCTGATACAATTCAGCTATAGCCTGGGATGGAAATGAAGCTGACAATTAGGCTGACAATTAGCACCTAATTATCGTGACATTCAAGTATTAATGGAAATGTCACCTATAGAGAGGCCTTTGCAGACTTCCCTACTCATCCCCCAATCCCTTGACCTGCTTTGATTTCCTTATCTTGCTTGGTCTGAAATGACATTCATTTGTGTGTGTGTGTGTTTAGGTTTTTGTCATAGGACGAGTGCCCTGGCCAGAGAGAGATAGAGAGGGAAAGTGAGGAATCCCTCAGGAGGGATGGCCATGCCACAATCCCTTCTTCATTCTCCTTTGGATTTTGGGCATGCGTGCACATGTGCCCAGCATTATTTTCAAGCCACCGGGTCCAGCACTCAAACGGTGATCTATTGTATGAGAGTCTAGCACCTTAACCACCTGGCCACTTGCTGGCCCCACTATGCATTCATTTGTATGCCTTCCCAGTGGGCTGTAAGCTCCAGAAGCCAGAGTAGCCTCTGCCCTGTCTCGGCTGTGTCCCCAGCACTAAGAGAGTGTCTGACACTAATAGATCCTTGATAAGTACTTGTTGAGGGCAGGGATTGCATTCCTGTCCCTCGCACAGCTCCTGCACCCTTGTCCTGAGAGGGGACCTTTCTGGCATCCCTTCGCAGCTTGTCTTTTTTTGAGTTTTGCCTCAGAAGCTCCAAAGGGCTCCTGATGATGGATCTCCTGCAAGATACCCACTTCTCTTCCAGGCCAGTTCCCAGCATCACCTTTCTCACCCCAAGTACACAGAAAACAATAGCATCTCTGCCCTCCAGAAAGGAAGTTACTTCCTACAAGGGCTGGATAGTTTGGAAAAAAAATGTACCAGGCCTTCCGCCAAAACTCTATCAAATCAGGCATTTTCCAGACAGCCTAGGACAGAGAGTCCTTCCCACCTAGTGCTAGGATCCATTGTCAAATAGATTTCCTGAGTAAAATGTTCCCTCTGTAAATATTTAGCAGGAACCTAAAATATTAATGTTCTCCCACACACTCTAAGGAGAAAGCTAATTGCCAGGCCTCAAACTGTCTTGGGATGACAGCACCTTTAGAACCATCCGTCACAGTTTAACACACTGGCTTCCCGAGGCCTCCCCTTTAGATGCACTCCTTCGATGGCCTCTGCGGCCATATTGCACATCTGTGGCTCAGTCAGGGAGGTACCACTCTGGTACCAGGTGAGGCCCTACCTGGCCATTTAGGAGGGGCGTTGGCCTGAGGTAGGCCCCTTTCCCAAATCCATCACTCACCTACCTTCTGCGAATTCGAATGTCAACAACTCACACTCGCACACAGTGGCGGGATGATGGTGTTGCCCTCTTGGCCCATTCCTGTGTGCCAGTGGAGGGACACAGGACCCCAGGCTGGCTGGCTGCTTCCTCCTGGTTGCCTGATCCCTTTGGTGTCCTCCCTAGGATTGGATGTGGAGAGTCCATGACAATGCCAAGGAGCCAGGGCTCTCTGTTCCCTGAGTTAGGGGAGCAGGAGGTGTGGGGAGGGGACCCTGAGGTCCAGAGTTGAGACAGTAGGTCCCAGCGGCCGACTGCCCTGGCTTGTGCCTCAGAGGCAGAGGTGTCCAACAGAAGGCCTCCAGAATGCACCTGGCAAGGGTTCCGGGTCTAGAACCACCTCCCTGTGGCTAGACAGGCTGCACTCTGGATAGGCTGAAGGCAGGGTCGCCATTCCCAGTCCACAGCTGCATGTTGTCAGTTGTGCCTTTGAAAGAACCGCTGCTCTGCTCCTGAGCCTTGGCTGTCATTCCCTGATCCCTGCTGGACCTTCACCCTTCCGTTCCCCCATCTCTCTCCTTGTTCCTGTCCTTTCCCGCTTGGCCTTCCCTTTCAGCCCTCTAGTTCCTTCTAGAAGCTTCTACAGGCCAGCTCCTGCCTTAAATATCACCACAAAGTCTGCCAGTGTGCTTACGAAGCTGATTCCTAGTGGCTTTTGGGGGTGCACTGGTGGGATGCGGCCATGGGACCTAGAAACCTGTCCTCACAGCGTCTCACATGCCTCGTGCTGTGGCTCCAAGTTGCAGTTTGCGGCTACAGGTTCCAAAGCTCCTATTTATTCTTGAGGCTGCCTTGTTTCTATTTTGATTCTGGTAATCTGAATTGCAGTTCGTGTTTCCACGGAAACAGCCCAGGGATTGTTTGGCTTGCCAAGACGAACTGCGGGGGAGAGAACTGAGTGACGTAAAGCATTTATGAAGTTTCTCAGACGTGACCAAGGTCAACCAGCAAGTCTCCCAGGAAGGCTTTGGTCCTCGCTCCCTGCAAGCCTAGGGGTTTCACTAAAATATGTGTTTGAGACTCCTAATCTCTTCCTTGCTAAATCCGTGGAGAATGACTCCCCAAACCCTGCTCTGAGCACATGAGCACACATCTGTCCACTGCTGTGTGACGCTGGCAATGGCAGGGTGGTCTTCTTGGGGCACCTCCAGGAGCCAGGGAGGCAGAGATAAGAGGAAATGCTGCCTGCTCATCTGGGGCCGGCATGCCAGAGGCTAGGGCTCACCTGCTTTATCAAACAGCTGCGTCTCTGCACTGAGGGAGACTTCCTCCGTCAAGGATTCCGGGCTGAACTACCTACCTGGCAAATCTGAGTTTTCACATACAGGCTTTGCTCAAACAGACGCATACCTGTCTCTCTGGTCAGGCAAAGCCTGAATCCTGCTGCTACCGTGCCCCATCTTGGGCCGGGCCCTCATTCCAAGGGCCACAGTCTCCAACCCAATCAGAAAAAAATCCCTTTGTTCAGTCTTCTCAGACTAGATCCCTGCTCACAACAAACCCCCACTTGGGGAGGGACCATTGAACTGAGCTCCTGACAAACAGCTCTGTGAGGCCTAAGGCATAGAAACCGGCGCCCCCCAAGGGAGGATGCCCTCTTTGTCAGGGTCCTGCCAAGCCTCTTGGGTGGCCCCGGGACACTGACCCAATTCCTGGAGATTGTGAAGGTTGAGTTTGCAAAGATACGTGATAAGGGAGGCCCATGGCTAGTTGATGAGGGTTTTAAAAAAAACTTTATTTTTGCAAAAGTGATAACATGTGCACGACAGACAAATTAGAAGATAGAAGGGAAAAACCCTATAACCCCTTTTATCCTCCCCAATCGGTTTTTGCCTTTGTGTGCTCATGTATGTACTTTCATTCATTTGGGATCAAATGTACTTTATGAATCGAATGCATTTAACATTTTGGAACAACTTCCGATTTAGAGAAAAGTTGCCAAGATCCTAAGTCCATGTACACCCCTCGCCCAATTTCCCCAGCGTAAACATCTTCCAGAAGTGTTCAAAACTGAGGAGCTGACATCAAAGTATTCACTGCAGCCTTGGCTTGGAGGGCACCAATTTTCCATCATGTCCTCTCTGTTGCAGGAAGCAACCCAAGACTCCATATTGCTCAGACATTGTGTCTCCTTAGTCGCTATGGGTCTGGGACAGGTTCTGAGTCCTCGTTCTTAGACTCTGAAGGCCTTGTGTTCTGGCCACGTATCCTGGAGAATGCCTCCCAGTCTAGGTCTGTCTGACATCTGCGATGCACAGAGGCTGCGCACATGGATTCCTGAGAACACCTCTGAGGTGAAGCATCCGTCCCACCCCATCCTGGCGGGCTGTGTACGACATCTGCAGGACTCTGCTGATGGTAATGGCCAGCACTTGGTTAAGGCGGTGTCTGCTGGGTCTCGCCGTTGTAAGTTACAGCTTTCTCTTTCTACCCTTCAGTCTTTAGAAGAGAGTCACTAAGTCTAGCTCACCCTCAAGGGGCAGTGATGGGATGGGGGGTGGGGTGGTGGTGGGAAAGTGGGAAGGGACAGGAATTAAGTGCCACCTCCTCTGTAGGAGAGCCCACATCCACAGGTGACCCAGCAAGCAGGCGGCCGAGGATGCAGTGAGCGGAGCGTGCGCACGTGCTGCTGTTCTGCTCGCCTCCAATTTCATCAGCTGTTGAATGCTTATTGAGGGTGCCACCTCCTGCAGGGACTGAGTGGCAGGAGACCTGGGAAGAGCCTCCTGCTCTAAACAGGGCAGTGGCAGTGGCCATGCCTGGGCGGGAACCAGGACATGCCCACCAGCGAGGCCACCCATTGACATGGTCAGGGCCCAGGGCACCACCATTCTCGAGGCGCTAAGTGCTGCACCAGGCTCTGTGAAGCAGAGGGCAGGTAGTCTCTGCCTCTGAGCCTAGCAGACTCAGGGGACCTGAGCTGAGGGTGGCTCTGCAGCTGCCCTATGCCAAGGTCACTGGCCTAGAAGACAGCCTCGTGGGCAGTGAGCCGTGGGCCCTTCCTAGCTGTAGTTTCAGGTCTACAGGCAGCTCTGTACCAGCCTCCCTCCTTACGTGCCCAGGCGGGGGGGCAGGTCCCTGAGACTCAGTTTCTGGGGTAGCAAACTGCCCAACACCTTGTTACGTTTCCTGAGAGGACATCATGGTTTGGAATCTTTGTCCACATAACTTCTGATGATGTCCTTCCTTTCCAGGGGTGGGGCTGGAGCGGCTGTGCTAAGCCTCTGCTGACCTCTGGAGGACAGCTGGGCCTCTCCTTCACCCGCTGGCCTGTTGTGCTCCACAAAGGGACTGCCTGTGGTCTCCAGGCCTGTGGTGTGATGAGGCTCAGGTGCGAAAGTGGGTGAGCAGGACCCATGCCCACTTTCCCTCTCCACCCCCTCAGCTGAGGGCCCAGCTGGTTGCATGGGAGGAACGCCTCATGGGAACGTGCTGTCAGGAAAGGGCCAGTGGGGATCCTGCCAGCTCCTCTGATTCAATCTTGAGGCCTCTGAGCTGGGCGGGGACAAGGGGACAGAAGGGAGGCAGATCTGGACATGACCCCATGAAGGACACAGAGCACAGTGTACGAGGGGGACGCAGGGCCCAGACGCAGGGCTAGCTCTGCTGGGCAGGCTGAGCTGGCCCAGAGTGGCCTGCTATGACTGGGGGAGGGCGGGGAAACAAAGCCAATCCTGGCTGTGACCCCTGTGCTTTCTCAGGGGCCATGGAAAGAACACCAAGAGACACACCAGAGGCCCACAGTCCACACCTACTTTGCGTTTTGGGTGCTGAGTGTACTGAATATCAATGTCAAAAACACATTCAAGATATCAAGAAAAGTTACAAAAAAGAAAAAAGTCAACAGTAAGAAACATTTTGAAGCAACAGAATACAAAACCTGGGCTCTCAGCTCACAAAGGGACAGAAGCGGAAGTTAAAAAGGGTGTAGTAATTCAGGTTCGGCCTACCCTTTGAAATGTCACCCTCAGGGACACTGGCAGCTGGGCCTGCCCGGATCCTTTAGGGCAAACTCCTGCTAGGAAGATGCAAAGCTAAGACGACCGGCCTTACTCAATTTGGTATTTAAAAGAGGTCATCAGACTGTAGTCCTCTTCCAGGTCCAGGACAGTCTCGATGATATTGTGCTCGTCGAAAGCCTGCTTGAGGCCACCAGGGTTGGCATCTGAGGCCTTCTGAGGGCTCTCGTCCCCGAGCAGGGCCCAGGCTTCCTCCTTGAAGGGTGAATCTTGGCAGTGACCACAGACATGGTTCAACTCGTTTTCAAATTCTAGCTTCCCGGCCAATTCTTCAATAGTCCGAATGCTCGTGTGGTCTTAAAAATAAGAACAGTTGGCTTTACAGTTCTACCGAGGAGTCTCAAGACATTTCAGGACAAGTTAAAAACTGGGTTGGTCGCTCTTCGGGAGATGTGCAAAAC
>NW_006209032.1:938580-942074 GCF_000334495.1 Tupaia belangeri chinensis | reverse complement strand
TCGGGAGATGTGCAAAACGGGCATGCCTGCTCCAGGCAGGCAGGCTGCCGAAGTGATTGCCAAATTAAGGAGGGCTTGGTGACCTCCTCTCAGGCCCCAGCATTTACCAGGGCCCCACTATCTGCCAGTCCCCAGGAGGTGTAATTGGGGATTCAAAAAAAATGCAAACCCTTGTCTTAGCTTTTGGGGGGGAACTCCCTGATCTGCAGGGACGACAAGAAATGGTATGAAAACACAGGATGTGTGTGTGTGTGTGTGTGTGTGTGTGTGTGTACCACAGGGTGTGCACATACATGAGAAAGAAAGGGGCCCCCCATCAACTGGACATGGATATGTCCCCATCTTTTCCCTCCTATTCTCCACCCCCTGAATACCCTGGCCACATGTGTGCCTGGCTTACATGTCCATGGTGTTTTCTTTCTTCCTTCCTTCCTTTTTCTTTTTTTTTTTTAAGAATTATTTTATTTAACTTTATTTTATTTGAGCAGAGAGGGACAGAGTGAGGGGGGAAAGTGAGAAATCAAACCACCAGGTCTGGGACTCGAACCACGGTCAGCTATGTGGGAGTCCAGTACCCTTAACCACCATGCCACCTGCCAGCCCCTCACCCCCACCCCGCCCGTATGTTTTTCAAGCCAACAGAGCCACACTTCAACCCTGTGGGACTTGGCTTCCATTGCACAGGGCCTAACCACTGTACTACCAGCCCAGACCAGGAAAACAACAGGCTGTTGAGGATAACCAAGATGCTGCCTGCTGGTGGTGGAAGCCAAGGAAGATGGTGGGCAGAGGTAGTAATGCCTTCAGTTCACCTCTCGGGGCTACTGGAGGAAACTCATCAGTGCACGGGGCTTTACCTGTGGCCTCCCTTCTCAGTTGCCTTCTATTCCCATAACTTGGTAGTCCTTCAGAGCCAATGGCTTTAGGCAGTACCCAAGGCTACACATGCCTTAACTACTATTTGCCCATTGTGTGTATAAGTTGTTTAAAAACAGGGCTTCACAAAATAGATTCTTACGTAGAAAAACATGTCTGCTGGGGTGGCCCTGTAGCCAGACCGTTAGGGGAGTGAGATGTCACAAGCTGACAGCAGTGCAACCCCAAGTGGCTTGAAAAACACACACAACACATGTACATGCATGCCCAGAATCCCAACAGGAAGGAGAATGGAGAAGAGATTGCGGCATGACCATAACCAGTGGGAGGTGTTCCCCTCGATTGTCTCTCTGTCTCTGGTAAGCACACACGCCCTCTGGCAATGAAAAAAAGTCCTGACAAGAAATATACCACTACGTTAACAGTGGCTAACTCTGGGTGGTGGAATTATGGGGGAGCTTCGGCTCCTAATCTATCTTCCAGTCTCACTCCCCACTCCAGCTGGACTACGCTCACCGCTCGTTGCCTCTGTCCTATGTCACGTTTCCTTCAGATCTATGCTCAGTCACCAAGTCCTGGGGCCACCATCCCTTGCCCTAAGGGACTCACTGGAACTAGACATGAAATGACCTAATCAATGTGTGGCCTCTCTAGGTTATCGGATCTAGGCAGAGACAGGTTTGTTTAGTTCACGATGTCATGCACGGTGTACTGTGACAAACAGAGCTACCAAATGCAGAGAAGTAAGAATATTTGGCGCCAGTAGGTGGTGTGGTGGTTAAGGTGCTAGACTCCCACCCGGCTGATTGCGGTTGGAGTCCAGGACTGGGCAGCTTGAAAACCATGCCAGGTGCGTATGTACAAGCCCCAAATCTCAAGAGAACAGAGGAGAAGGGACTGCGGTGTGACCATTTCCCCTGGCGGGGGATGACTTCTTACCCCTCTCTCCCTGCTGTTCCCCCAACTTGTCTCTCTCTTGTGAGTGCATGCACCCTATAACAAAAACTTAAAAAAAAAAAAAAAAAAAAAGTAAGAATCCTTTTTAGATCTGCATTTGCTGACTCAGGGTCTGTGTGAAGGACCTGTCCTCCCAAGGAAAGGACTGGCTGGCCCTCTGTACTCACCAATCATATCAAGCAGATCTTTTGTCACCTCCTGGCTGGAACTGCTGAGTGGCATGTTTGAATCAACCTTCAGATCTCTCTCCAAGTCTCTCCTGCAGCCCAGGGGTGGAGGGAAAAAAGGTGGGAGTTAGATTCCTTTTCAAGAAAATATTGGCGGGGAATTGCAGTGTTAGATGATCCTAAAGACAAAAGTTTACAGGTGACTTCAACTGTCATTTATGCTCGGATTAGAGGACAACCAGAAACAGCTAAGTCTGTGAAAACACGAAGCATCCTCCTGAGGACTGGAGCATCACAGGCCGCATCATTTACCCCCAGGAATGCAGGTATTCCTGGAGCTGACCAGTAAAACCTCTGCCTCAGGGGCAGCCACACGCCAGGACCTTGAAGTTTTATAAACCTTACTGTGATTGATCCCTGCTCCAAGCCAAGGAGTCTAAGGTGAGGCCTTTTGAAGCTAGTTAGAAGAAAAAAAGGTTTGGGGGACACCCTAACAGTAACAGTTAAAAAAAAAAATCTGTGCCTTGGGGGAGGGGAGCAGGGGCAAGGGTGAAGCCAGGAACTGGGACCTGGCCATGGGTTCTCCTCTCCCATGTGTGGGCAAAGGATGGTATCAGCTCCAGGCGCAAATACATAGTTAAGAGAAAATTTAAGATTTTTGCTTCTGGAGCATAACAAATAAGGTGATTTGGAAAACCAGGTTAACATTCTCTACTCCATTGGGCTCTGCAAAGTAGTTTCCATGGCTGGTTTGATCCCAGGATTGACACAGCCCCTCAAACCAGACGCACGCACAGTGACTCCCTGGTCCAGCTGCTGGGGAAAGGTCGTGAAGTCCCCGGGTACCATCTCAGCGCTCCCGAGAACAGGCGAGAGCACTATGGGGACTACCTCTAGCTCCTTCAACAGCGTCTCTGAAAACAAGGCCGCCGGGAAAGGCTGCGATCAAACTACCCAGTCACAATCACCTTAAACATTCTTTCCTCCAGCCTTCCCCAGCTCCCGCTGCTTTCCGAAACTGTCTTTCAGGGCCCAGCAGGGAGGAGTGCGCCAACACGTTCTCCTTGCTGCTCAGAGGCTTTCTCTGGGTGCATAAAGCCTGCGGCTTTGTGCTTGCTGGGACGTGGATGGGCGCAAAGGCAGGGTTGTCATTCTCGGGGGCACAGGGGGCGGTGGCCAAGGCGCAGGCGGCCAGCGGATGTCGCCGACAGAGCAGCCTGTGCAGCGGCGGCGCGAGGGCGGGCGGCCTCCGCGGGCCTGGGCCCTCCTGGGAATGGCTGGCTCCCTCAAAGGCGCGGTCAATGGCTGCGGTCAGCTCCTTTCTGCATCTTCGTAGCTTTTCGGACATTGCCCCTGGAAGCAACCGCGTCTGTATTACGCTTTATTATGTAACATCGGAAGCGCAGCGGGCGACACGGGAGTGACGTTACGAGGAAGCGCAACTCCCCTGAACACCGACCGTGCTGGCCACCACTTCCTTGACCTTGACCCGCC
>NW_006209032.1:930822-938434 GCF_000334495.1 Tupaia belangeri chinensis | reverse complement strand
AGGCAGAGGGGGCGGCCGGCCTCCCAGCCGGGTGGGACGGGGTAGGGTGGGGCCAACTTGGCGGCCGGGAGGGAGCGCTGCGGGGCGGAGGGCGGACGGCAGAGGCTTTCCGGTCTTCCCAAAGTGTTACCCCCGACGTGGACGCGCGGCTGGACGGGAGCCCTTTCCCTCAGTCCCCTCCCCCGCGGTCTGTGTGCCACCTCCTCTTCAGGACCATCTAATAAAGGTTCCAGCGTCCCCGCCTAATTCATGGGTGCTGAGGGCACAGGTGCCGCCAGCGCGGGCCCCAGGACCCCCTCACTGCGCACCTCCGTTTTGTCAGGGGTTAGAATGCCGGAAATGCAGGACCATGGAGAAACAAATGTGTCAGGGGCTGATGTTTAGAACCTTATTAACCCGTCCCCGTGCACACCAAGGGAGGAGGGGACCCCGGCAGGGCTGCTGTGTAGACTGCTGGAGTGGCCAGAATCAGCAGAACCCGAAATCCAGGAACTCGGTCCCTGTGGCCACACCCCACCAGGCCGGGATCCTCTCTGCTCTCTGGTATGTCAGGCAGTCCTGGGCACCCCAGGCCGCCCCACCCCGCCTTTCAGCTCCACAGATTTTACAGACGTTTCTCACCACCTGTTCAAAAGAAAAACAACTCAGCCTCTGGATATAACCCTTCTGGGCAAACAGGGTCTTTTTTTTTTTTCTTCTACTCATAAAAGAAGAGAATTTCCTCATCTGGATTTTAGACTGAACACTAGCAGTCTTCAGAGCGACAGATCTGGAGACCTGCACGGTGCTGTGAGTGGTAGGGTCGCAGAGGGAGCATCAGTTGGTGTCCATGTTGCAAGTCTCGTCGTCGTCCCCCATGCCCTGCTGGGAGCTGCTGGGTCTTGTCCCCCCTTCGGAGGGACCAAGAAAACCGGTAAGCGATGGTGTCTCCTCGTCTCGACGCTGGTAAAACAGCACGTAAGCTGCTTTCGTCTACGACACAAGATAGAGAAGTCACTGGCAGGAAAATGCAGCCATTCTCCCAGCTTTTCTTTGCGCAAACCCTCGGGAATCTGCCACCTAGCCCCGCACCTCCACTCGCGGGCAGCTGTGAAGGCCTTTCCCCCATAGCTGGCTCCTGCTGCCCTGGCTGGGGCAGCAGCCAAAGACAGGTGCCCCAAGACGCAGAACCAGAGAAGAGTCGAGCTTATCTAGGAAGCGTCCTGCAGGTGTGGCAGTGGGCTGTTTCTGGACCACCGCCTGCTCCCACTGGTCCAGGATGACTGAGTAACCAGCTAGCCGCAGAGAACCCTGCCCAAGTCTAACTCATATGTGAGGGGAAGGGCCGGCGTCAGGGCCACTCACCACTATCTGGTCCTCAGAGGCCAAGGACACGTTGCTGTCGTCAAAGTAATACCACCTTCCATTCAGTTTGTTCTTCGCATATGCAGTGTCTGCCAAATCAATCAGGCTTGCATTGAAGAAACACACCAAGATAGGAGCAAAAAACTACCTCAAAAGAGAAAACCAACACTTCGAAACCGAAAATAATTTAATTTAGGGATGGATTCCCACATGGCCAACCGCGGTTCGAGTCCCAGACCTGCTGGTTTGAAAAATCATGCCCGTTCTGTGTTTGCGCATTCTCAAAATCTCAAGAGAAGGGGGGATTGTGGCATGGCCAACCCCGCAGGGGGATGGAGGAGGGAGACCTCTCACTTTCCCTTTCAGTGTCTCTCTCTCCAGTGAGCACACATATTCTAGGGCAAAAACCTACTAATATTTCTAAATAGATAAAAATTTCTTTTAGGGCCAACAGGTGGCATGGTGGTTAAGATGCTAAATCTCTCTTTGCCGAGTCCCAGACCCAGTGGCCTGAAAATCATGCTAGATGCACGTGCGTGCCTGCATATCCAAAATCCCGAGGAGTGGAAGGGTGGGAACTGTAGTGCGGCCAAGCCCCCACAAATTGATTTCTTTCCCTCTGTCTCTCCTCAGTAAGTATGCATGCCCTATGGCAAATTTTAAAGAATTAGTTTATATCTTAACACTCAAAGGCAACTCACTTTTTTTCTAACCTGACCTTTCTCAAAAAGGATCTAAAGGGTAAGAATGGTGCTGTCAGAGACCAAGGCTTTAAACGGTGATTTTGAGAAACTAATCCCCAAACCAGAGATATCCAGTATCAATCTTCAGGATGACTATGAGTGATACTCTAGAGCCAGGGAACCCAGGGAAGGAGCTGATACTTCAAAGATTAAGCAAAACAACAGCTTTCTGGGTCATAGTTCCCACTGTGGGTCCAACTGGGCCTAGGTACAACCTCCCAGGTGTCACGGATGAGAAAATGAGGCTGAAAACCTCCACGTGGGCCATGTTTATCCCTTAAAAGAGCAGCTAAAAAATGGATACCTATGACCAAGATGCATGAATGTAGACAGCAAAATTAACTCTGGGAGAGAAAGATGAGGCCAGTAGGGGTGTGGTGGTTCAAGTGGCTGGAGTGTGCGTGGCTGACCATGGTTAAAGTCCCGAACCTCGCGGCTTGTAAATCATGCTGGGGGTGTATGCGTGTATGCCCAAAATCCTGAGAGGAGAGTGGAGGGGAAGGGATTGTGGCGTGGCCATCCCCTTGGGGGTGGTGTGATTTCTCACTCCTCCACGCTGTCTCTCTCCAGCAAGTGCACACGTCCTATGGCAAAAACAAAACAAAACAAAACAAACAACAACAAAAAAACACAGAAAATATGACATCTTCAGAGATCACTAACAGTCACTTTCATAGGGCCCCCATTTTCACATTTTTTTGTAATTAAAATTTTTGCTACAGGGTACATGCACTCACTAGACAGAAACAGAGGGAGGGTGAAAAATCACCTCCCAGCAGGGATGGCCACACTACAATCTCTTCTGTTCTGTTCTCCTCTCAGAATTTTGGGCGCTCACACACCGTGCCCAGCATGTTTTTCAAGCCCCATGTCCAGGACTGGAACTGCAGCACCGTCCCCTCCACGGCAGGCAGTTTTCGTCTTGCAGCCTCTCTAGCAGATGGCAACGTGTGACCAGTATGGCCCCTACGATGTAGACAGGGGAACTCTGGGAGTTCTGCTGAAAGGGAAAGTTGTGCCTTTTTCCAGATGGCTTGGAGTGTAGATGTGACCTGAGACAGTAACAGTCCGGGGCCAGGAGATGGGACAGTAAGGAAGGAGGGATGGGAGGGCGAGCTGCTGGGCCGGCAGAAAAGGCTGCACAGGGCGCAAGCGTGGTGAAGGCAGTTCTGGGAACGGCTGTCAGTATGTGCAAATGGAAACGACACCGCCCACGGCATTTTCCCTTGGGGTCTGAACACTGGGCATGGCGGCAGCTGGCTGTAGACTTGGTAAAGGATGTGTGTGGAAAGCCAACTGCTTGCCACAATGTCACCAACATGTTCTTTTTGTTATAAAAGAAAACCAAGGGAACCAGCGATTGGTGTGGTGGTTAGAGTGCTGGACATGCCCACGTGGCCAACCACAGTTCGAGTACCAGAACTGGTGGCTTATTTTCTCTCTCTCTGGTCAAATTAAAATAAGTGGATGAATAAATAAAATTAAAAATGAAAATAATTCTTTAAGAAAATTAAAAATAATAATAAAAAGGAAACCTGGGGCCACCCAGCTGCACTGGCTCATGGGGAGGGCACGGCTACGTAATACTGGAGACACGTGGAGGCCTGCTCAGAGCCTGGGCTGGGCTGAGCCGGCACAGTCGTTACTAGGCTGGGGTGGGATCACAACGCAGCAAGACCCTGTCAAGGGTACCTGTCTCTGTATGTGTGACTCTGTCAGGGGTGCCTGTATCAGGGCCAGCAGGGGGTATGGTGGTTTAGGTGCTGGACTCGTACATGTCAGGCTGCCACTCAAGTTCCAGACCTGGCAGCTTAAAAACCACACCGGGGGGACCAGTAGATGGTATAGTAGTTATGTTGCCAGACTCTTACGTAGCCAACTGAGGTTCAAGTCCTGGACCTGGCAGTTTAAGCTCATGTTGGGCATGTGTGTGTGCAGGCACAAGATCTCAAGAGGAGAGGGGAAGAGAAAGGATTGTGGCATGGTCATCTACCCTGGGGAGGTTGATTTCTCGCTTTCTATTTCTCCAGAGAGTGGACGTGTTCTATAGCAAAACCTATTTAAAAAAAAAAAAAAAAGAGGGACCAACATATGGCGTAATGGTATGTGGCTGGACTCCCCTCCCCCCATGTAGTCAACCGTGTTTCGAGTTCCAGACCCAGTGGCTTAACCTCACACAGGCGTATGTGCCCAAGATCCCAAGAGGAGAATGGAGGAGAAGGAATTGTGGCATGGCCAACCACCTGGGGGGGGTGATTTCTCACTTTCTGTCTCTCTGTCTCTGTCGTTCTGGTGAGCGCATGCGCCCTATAGCAAAAACCTCTCAAAAAAAATAATAAGGGGGGTGTCTAGCAGGTGGTGTGATAGTTAGGGTGCTGGATACTCCCACATGGCCAACCACAGTTTGAGTCCCGGACCTGGTGGCTTGCTTTCTTATTCTCCTCAGCCCCGATGAGTCTCTCTCTGGTCAAATTAATATAAATTAATTAATTAAATTAAATTAAATTAATAATTATTTAAAAAAAAAAAAGGAAAGAAAACCACACTGGGCACATATGTGTCCATTCTCAAAACCCCAAGAGGAGAATGGAGGAGAAAGGATTGTGGCATGGGAGGTGATTTCCCACTTTCCTTCTCACTGTCTCACTCTAACAAGCACACATGCCTTCTAGCAAAAACCTAAACAGAAAGGAAAGGATGCCTGTGTGCATCTCTGTGTACGTGGGACCCCAGGAAGAGTGCCTGTGTCTGTGTACGTGTGACCCCAGGAAGGGTGCCTGTGTGTCTGTGTACACGTGACTGTCAAGGACGCCTGTGTGTCTGTGTATGTGTGACTGTTGAGGACGCCTGTGTGTGTGTGTACGTGTGACTGTTGAGGACGCCTGTGTGTCTGTGTACCCGTGACTGTCGAGGACGCCTGTGTGTCTGTGTACGCCTGTGTGTGTGTGTACGCGTGACTGTCGAGGACGCCTGTGTGCCTGTGTACGTGTGACTGTCGACGCCTGTGTGTCTGTGTGCGTGTGACTGTCGACGCCTGTGTGCCTGTGTGCGTGTGACTGTTGAGGACGCCTGTGTGTCTGTGTACGTGTGACTGTAGAGGATGCCTGTGTGCGTGTGTACGTGTGACTGTCGAGGACGCCTGTGTGCCTGTGTACATGTGACTGTTGAGGACGCCTGTGTGTGTACGTGCGACTGTTGACGCCTGTGTGCGTGTGTACATGTGACTGTTGAGGACGCCTGTGTGTGTACGTGAGACTGTTGACGCCTGTGTGCATGTGACTGTTGAGGACGCCTGTGTGTGTACGTGAGACTGTTGACGCCTGTGTGCGTGTGTACATGTGACTGTTGACGCCTGTGTGCCTGTGTACATGTGACTGTTGAGGACGCCTGTGTGTGTACGTGAGACTGTTGACGCCTGTGTGCGTGTGTACATGTGACTGTTGACGCCTGTGTGCCTGTGTACATGTGACTGTCGACGCCTGTGTGCCTGTGTGCGTGTGACTGTTGACGCCTGTGTGCATGTGACTGTTGAGGACGCCTGTGTGTCTGTGTACGTGTGACTGTCGAGGACGCCTGTGTGCCTGTGTACATGTGACTGTTGAGGACGCCTGTGTGTCTGTGTACGTGTGACTGTCGAGGATGTCTGTGTGTTTGTGTACGCGTGACTGTTGAGGATGTTTGTGTGTGTCTGCATCTATCGCTCCCATGATAGAAATAAACTTAAAAAAAAAAAAAAAGGAAACTCACACAGAAATCTTGGAAAACAAAGTACAGCACAGAGAAAAAAGTAAAGTGAGGATTTTGGTGTCTCTCCTTCCAGGCGCCCCACCCCACCACATAGTTTCCACTGTCTGGTTCAACACACTTGAGAGCACACCTGCTCTAAGATACAATGCCGTGCCGTTCTCACTCCCCCTCAGGGACCTGCTCCCGTGTGGTTGCTGACTGCACTTTGTAAAGGCTGAGTTCTGTTCCGTCAGGCAGAAGGCACAGGGCCAACTGCTGGTCACCAACGCCATCAGCGGGTACTAACCTGTTGGCTACAAACAGGTGAGGCCCTCTGTGAATAAAGCTTTTTCCCAATCTCGAGCTATTTCCTTAGGATAGGTTCTCAGAGCCGGGGTTACTGAATTAAATATGAACAATTTAAGAAAGAAAATGAAAATAACCAAAGGACAGCTGCATCAGAAAAGCGAGCCCGAGGCCTGTGGGCGCGTGTGGGCTGGCAGGCAGGTGCGCGATGACGACGGCGGAGGGCAGGCCAGCATCTCGGGGAGGCAGACGCCCGTACTTACAGTGGCCCACCCCCATGGCTCCGTAGTGGTTGGACACGGCAATGAGGTCGTACACGTAAGGCCGTGCGGACAGGTCGCAGACGAACTCGGACATGTTCAGAGCTCTGAGCACAAAACACAAAAATAGCTCCTGAATATCTTAAACCCAAGAAGATGTCAGGGTAACCCAGCACCCCTTTCATGCAACAGGCCAGAAAACAAGGAGGCACTCCAAAGACTGAGAAGGAATAAACTAACAGGAGACAACCGAGGGCCCTCGGGTCCAGGTTCCGACCACTGCCATGTTCAGACCAGAAAATGGGAGAAGCCTCCTAGGTAAGTTCAACACCAGCTCAAGCAGCAAAAAGAGGGTAGAGACAGACTAAGCTTCAGCATTTGTGTCAAAAAAGCTGTTGCTAACAGGATTACAGGGGCAGGTCCCATGGCTTACTGGTTAAGGGAACCAGATCCCACCTGACAGACCACGCAGTTCAAAGCCCAGACTGGGCGACTTAAAAAACATGTAGGGGCACATCTGTGTGAGCCCCAAATCCCAACAGGATGAAGAGATTTAGGAGAAGGTGCAGTGTGGCCATTCCCATGGGAGGTACTTCCTGCCCCTGTTTCTCTAAGAGCGCACAGCCCTCTAGCAAATTAAAAAACAGAACAAAATACCTAACAGGGTAAGTGGGGCCATTAATTTAAACTAAATACCAAAGTAGGCCTTAGAAAGCTCTCCCTTCCCTAATATTTTATTTTGAAAATTTCAAGCATACAAATTAATTTTACAACAAATACTACACAGATAATACCCTACCATGGCTATTAGTTCATGCAGTCATTCTTTCTGCCAGAAATTATGTCATTTCTTTTTATTTGTTAGTTATTTAATTTGCTAAAGAGCATGTGCACGAGAGAGAGTGTGTGTGCGTAAGCAAGCCAAGTAAGTCCAGGACCAAAACTGTGGCCAGCCATGTGGGAGTGCAGCACCTTAACCAGCAAGCTACCTGCTGGCTCCATCTCATTTATTTCTATTTTAAAACTTTTTTTTTTTTTAAATTTCCAGAGGATATGTGTGCTCATAAGAACACGCAAGAGAGAAAAAGCTGCAGAAGGCACCCCCCCCAGAGGCATATTGCAATGCATTCTCCTCCATTTCTCCGTCTTGTCGAGATTTCAGACAAGCACCTACACCTGGCCTGTTTTTTTTTTTTTTTTTAGGGGGTTTTGCTATAGGGGCACGGGGGCTGG
>NW_006209032.1:923200-929894 GCF_000334495.1 Tupaia belangeri chinensis | reverse complement strand
TACACCTGGCCTTTTTTTTTTTTTTTTTGTGAGAGGTTTTTGCTATAGGGCACGTGCGCTCGCCAGACAGAGAGATAAAAAGCAAGAAATCACCCCCCATGGGGGATGGCCATGCCGCTATCCCTTCTCCTCCATTCTCATCTCGGGATCTTGGGCACGCATGCACACACGTCCGGCATGAGTTTTAAGCCACCGGGTCTGGGACGCGAACCACATTCGACTACATGGGAGTCCAGCGACATAGCCATTATGCTAACTGCTGGTCCCAACCTGGCCTGTTTTTCAAAAAGCTGCTAGAACCAGCGTTCAAACTGTATAGCTGGTCACTTGGGATCTGCCTCCCTTAACCATGAGGCCCAGGCCAGCTCCAGGAAACATTTTGATCTGCTTCTTGTGGGGAGCCCCGTCTTGCTGGTTTGTCTTTCTAGCTGTTAGCCTACAGCCTGGGTTCTGAGGGGACGAGGAGACAGCCGGGCGCAGTCCTGTGGCAGAGAGCACACAGCACGTGGAGGGTGTGCGCCGCCTGCAGCCCTGCCACCAGCCCACCTCTCCCTGTAGACCACTCTGGCTGCTGCGCTCCCATCATGGAGGTGCCGCTGTACGGCTGGGCTGCCCCTGCCAAGGCCATGCTCCTTGGGACCAATGACGGATGGCAGAAACAGGCCGGTGAGGTGGCACTGGGGCGTGGAGCGGCACCCTGAGCCTGGGGAAGAGCAGGACGGGAAGGAGGGGTAAGTGCAGCCCATGCCGGCCCTCCCGGAACCCATCGGCGCCACCCCAAGTCGGAAAGTCCTCTTGGGCCGGGCAGCGCCCGGGCCTCCTGCCTGCTCTGGCTTCCTCACGCAGCGGTGTCGGCGACCCACCTGATCGGGAACTCCACGACAGTGTCCAGCTTGTCCCTCCAGTATCTGTTGTAGGAGAAACGCTTGAGGTGGACCACAAGGATCTTGGGCAAGGACCACAAGTCGAACTTCTTCGTGGCCTGCTGGTGTTTCTTACAGTTGGGACAGTACCTGGAGGAAGAGCAGAGGCGCCGCTAGCAGGGAGGGCGCCATGCCGCTCGGGCGCCGTCCAGACAGCAGCGGGTCCCCTGCGAGCCTCCCCAGCAGGGTGGGTTGCTTGTCTGCAAAACACAGCTTGTGCTGCAGGGCTGTGTCGTAGGGTGGCCATGTGAAAAAGGCGACGTGTCCCAACACAAAGGACCTCACATGCACGCACAGTCCCAGGAGATCTGAGGCCCAGAGGGGCTGTGTACCAGGGGTCGTGCTCCCCCAGGGTCTCCATGGTGGTGAAGAGTTCAATGCAGTCCCGCAGAGCCACCGCCGCCTTCTTCTTCTTCTGTGGCTGCAGCATGCTCGCGTGCTTCTCGTAGGCCTGCGGGAGACAAAGGCCGAGCCACCATCAGATGCGGGCCGACCCTGTCCTGTTGGAACATGGTCCACCTGCTGGTGTCTCTGAACACAAAATGACAAGACCCTGAGGTGCATTTCATTCTCGGTCTAGACACCACTCGCTAAGCTGCTGCCGCCTGGTGACAGTGATCCTCGCCTCGCACGTGTCCAGAGCAGGGACCAGCACACGCCTCGAGCCCGACTCCCTGGGCGACCTACCTCAGACTCCTGCTCATCATAGTAAAGGTTCCGGGTCTCACTGTCCCAGTCGATGGCCAGTGTGGATCGAGCTGAGGAAGAGGACCATGGTGTCACTCAGTAAGGACAGGCCGGTGGTAGGGCAGGCTCTCCAAGGGACAGGGTGAGGACGAGGCTCAGGCCACACCTCTTACCCACGTCAGCTGCTGCCGAGAGCAATGAAGCCCGGCTCCCACAGCCTCAGCAGACTGCCTCAGAGCCGCAGAGCAGCTGCGGAAGCACCAACTACCATGCGGAATTCTGAACGGCGCGAGTCAGAATGGAGTCACGGGGACCAGATTTATCCCCACTCCCCATCACAGCACCAGGAAACCCGGCAGACGTGCTGACACTTCTGTTCCCTCCAGAGAAGGAGGGAGATCCCCGCAGAAGAGCAACCTCTGCCCTGCAGTCTACTACCTGGAGGCAGCCTGGGCGGGGGGGGGGACGAGGAGAAGGGCAGGTGGGCTGAGGGAGGCAGCTAGAATGTGCAAGAGTCTATGTGGGAAGGGAGGACACCCCGGAGAGGTCAGAGCTGCAGACTGATCCAAAAATACCTCAACAAAGTTGCTGTTTCAAAAAAAATGAACGAGGTCTAACTGCACGCTCCCGCCAACGCCAGCGCAAGGATGGCGGGGAACTAGTTGGTCTCCTCTCTAGTGAAGGCAGAGGCCGTGCAGTCCTGTCCAGCTTGGGAAGCGTCTGCAAGGGCCACCCGTGCTGCTCACACGCATACCCGAGGACCTCTTCCCGACTCTGCAGCAGCCTCCTTGCAGACAGAGTAGCGGAGACAACACGCCCGTGCTCTGGGTCGCTCACACCGTGGGGAGGGCCCTAGCACTTCCTGCTCTAAGTGAGATGAGGCTGGGCGGTGCCGCTGCCAGGGGTGTCACAGGGAGAGCTGCCCACAGAGCGGGAGTGGGGAGCCGCTTCCTTTGAGGTCCTCAAGGACAGAGGAGAAAAGCCTAGGGGTGTAGGGTGGCAGGTGGTCTCTGAAATGCCCTTCAAGGGCTTCAAGCTAAGGAGCAGAGAGCATCCACTCCCAGAGCCACTCAGAGACCAAGACAGCCTAGTGCAGTGTAGACAGCCCACTGCAGTGCAGACAGCCCGCTGCAGTGACGAGGACAAGGACCGCCCACAGATCAAAGCCCCTGAGCCCAGCTGAGAGGCTGAAGTGCTTACAGTTGAGTTTAAGAAGTTTCCCGTCCGTGGCCAGTGAATTGATGTCCGCTGTTCCGTAGGAGTTCACAAGGCTGAAGGTGAAAAGCCTCTTTGAGCAGGGCTGGCCTTTGACCTTCTGGGTAGCCTCACTAGGGTCATGGCCCAGCTCATCCTCCCCGCTGCCTTCCGCATCCGAAAGCTGCTCTCTGCCTTCTTCCTGATGCTCCATCTCTTCCTCGTCTTCCCCTGGCCACGAGTGAAGGAAGGTGACAAGTACATAATGGGACAGCGCCAGTGTGGTCCACCCCAACAGCTGGCTGCGGCCTCCGCCCGGGGTCCGTGTGGGCCGCTGCTGCCCCTTCGTGTTCACAGGCTCTGCACTCATGGGTGCCCCTCAGCACACCCTTGATGACAGCACAGAGGGCACCACGGCTCTGCGGTGAGGAACGGGAGGCCCAGGGAGGGGCCACGGGTCATCGGAGGCACGAAGCGACTCAGCAGCCCTGCCAGCCCTGCGTTTGGGCCTGGGCCACCTGGGTCTGACTCCGCTTCATCACTAAGAGCCACAAAGGGACTAAGAGGAGACTCGGATTCCACGTTCAAGAGAAACATGAGTGCAAATTTCCAAAAATCACAATGAGGACCAGCAGGCTAGAGCCCAGGGGCACCACACAGCGGGCTCCCCGCGGAGCCCCAGTCCAAGGGGGAGGGGAAGGTGCCAGGAGGGTCATTCCAGCAGAGGTGGGGCTGTTCTGAAAGGGGACGGAAAAGCAACGGGGAAGAGCAGACAGAAGAGTTTCCCAATTTGGACACGGGAACCGAGGAAAAGAGGACGTGCTGCTTAAGAACCCCAAGGCCCAGTTCTCACAGAGGCTCTGTTCCTGCCTCACTTGACCCCGAGGGGAGGCCACTGGCTTTACACAGGCAAGCCTGTCCTACACTCTGCAACAGGCATGGCAAACCCTGGCTGCCTGTCACCCCTCAGAGAAAGGGCAGGACCCCAACCTGCCCTGACTCCAGTCGCAGGTGAGCAGCACCTGGGCGCGCAGGAACGCTACCCTGGCTGTGTCCTGGCTGGCAGGACCTGGACAACCTCAAAGACCATCTGCCACTACAGCTGCCATGCAACGCCATAAGTGTGCACACAGGATGGAGAGAAAGCAGGGTCCCCTGAAAGCAGCCCCCCAGGCCTCTCGGAGAAGCAGCAGGGGCCCCATATACAGGTCAGCGGCCATGGCCAGACCAGGAGCCATGACGGCAGAGGCTGAAGTCTGTTGTCAAGTGGGGTCTGAAACCCGAAGTCACCAGGTGGCCGGGATTCTGACAGACAGGCATACGCGAACACTCCCGAGGCGGGGTCGGCCATGGAGGGCAGACTGTGTGCAGGAACGTTACCCTGTCATCTCAAGAAACCGCGAGCTTTCCTCTGAAGCATGCTACTTTGTAGACAGGTTAACCAAGGCTTGGGGAGGGGTGGAGGAGCAAGTGTCCACACACACTCCCTCCGTGAGCTGCGGATCACAGTGCCTTGGCTCTCAAAGTGCCATAGGTCACCTGGGGTCTGCTCAGGGACTACGGTTACCACCACCATACCCCTGCACAAAACAGGCCATGGGTCATCCCTCGTGGGCAAGGGACAGAGCATTCTGGGCAAAGAATCAGACTTCATAAAACCCAGCGGTTCTAAAATATGAAAAGAGCTCGGACTACCCACTGACGGCAGAGCCTCGTGGTCATTATTTTCAACATCACTTCTCACTTTCCAGGACTGTGTGTCGTAGAGAAATGTGGGCGCTTGGATTCACCACTGGGAAAGACCAGCATGAACTTGGAGGGCATTGGCAGTTTTGTAAGAGTAAAGCCACTGAGTCACCTAAGTCCCCAAGCAGAGTTACAGGCACAGTGGGCTTAGGCAGGGCGCCTGGGTCAGGGGTGCACACGTCAGCACCTGCCACAGGAGGATGGCGGGGCTCCAGGGCTCCTGTAATGCCTGTCCCACCGCGTCTCACTGTGGCTTCCTCCACCCCGTGCAGCAGGAGTGAACCGAGCCAGCGCCACCTGTGGCTTCCTGAGCAGAAAGAAAGAAATGGCCACGAGGGCCTGCTTTCTGCTTTCTGATTGGCTGCCCAGCCGTCTGCCCTCCCCGGGGAGCGAAGGCCTCCAGCCAGACTGGGTGGCTCTGCAGCTGGCGGAAGGCGGGGTGTGAGGACCACGTTAATGCCAGCTCTGCTCAGGGCAGGCAGGCCGTGGAGGCTGGTGCGTGCAGGGCGGGCACCCCGATGCAGTCCCAATCCTGCTTTATGAACCCAAGCATATCACTCAAGCCCTCGAGGCTCAGAGCCACCACCACCAGGTGTGGAAGGTTCCAGAGACCAAAGTTGTCCATTGGGGCCTGGCCCAGAGACGGTACCAACCTGGCCCCAGGGCCCCAGCCCAGCCCAGCCTCAGCACCTCCCTCTCCCCTGTGTAGAAAACATGATGAGAGGGAGGTGGGGAGGCAGGACTGGAATAGCCACAGCCCTGCAGCGCCCTGCAGCCTTGCGCCCCACGGCCTCGCATCCCGCAGCCTCGCATCCCACAGCCTTGTGCCCCGCGACCTCGCGCCCCGCGGCATGGCGAGCGCTCACCTTCACAGCTGCCCCTGGAGCCATTGCAGGCCCCTAGCTCCAGGGGCGCGCTGCCAGACTCGGCGGGCAAAGGCTGTTTTATATAGCGGCTTACAAGAGAAGGAAAGAGAGAAAAAGACAGACTGTTAGTCTTAACATTTACCTGTTTTTCCTCCACTACGCAGCTAAGCAGTAGATTATAATTTACACATTTGTAATTTAATATTTACACAGCACCTTATATAATTTAACATACTTTAAAATCACGTAACGGCTCAACACTTTAAGTAATTGAGAGGAACCTCAGAGATTAGATGCATGACTTTAAAAGTGTTAAAGTCTGCTTCAAGGCTTCCCGGACGTCATAGTTTTTAACAGTATTTCCCAGTACTATGACTCACCGCTTCAGAAAGACAGATGTACACTTAACAAAAGTGTTCAAATAGAAAGTGCCATCAAAGCACTAGTGTCCCCAATGCAGGTGACTGACGTAATTCCGGGGACCCAGCATCAAAGCGCCTAACACGTGCAGACGCCCCATCCCGAGGGCGCCTTCCCAGGCCCTCCCAAGGACTGGCGCACCACATGTGCGTTCTGGGGCTGCCACTGCCAAGCCTGTTACGGGGCCTGCTGTGATCTCAGATGATGACCAAATCACAACACCATGACCAACCTGATCCGATCACAGACAGCCTGGTACAGAGACTCGAGGGTTAGCTTGTGCTTGGGGACAGAAACCAGCAGCGGCTGTCCATACAGCACGGCTCCGGGGGACGTGCTCGACGGCCGAGACTTCCTCTCCCTGAAGTAGATGGGGAGCGTGATGCACTCCGAGCCGTCCACGGAGGTGCTGCAGACCTCGTACCTGTGGCAATCACACGAGAGGCCACCTTGAGCAGGGCTCTGCGGGCGACAGAGATCTGCCTGCAGCTCTGCGGTGGCCAGGACCCTGGTTACTGGGACAGAGCATGCTTCAGTAGAAGAGGCAGATAAACCCTCGTTAGCACAACTTCAGAGGCTGGGTCGGTTATCCCAAGGAGGACTCCTGTCAGCACAAGACCCAGCGAGGGGCTGGGACTCAGAGCGCAGCACGAGGCCCCTCCCCCCAGCCATGGGCTCCACCTCTGTGGTCCTGAACTGGGACTGGACACAGATGCTGTTGTCTGGACGGCACCCCAAACTGGAAGGCACTCCCGAGCTGCCAGGTTCATCTCTTGTCGCAACTTTCAAAGATGCATTCTTAGTGTCCTGGTTTTTTTTTTTTTTCCCTTTCTCCTTTTTAGGGTTTTGCCCTAGGGT
>NW_006209032.1:917830-922884 GCF_000334495.1 Tupaia belangeri chinensis | reverse complement strand
AATCTAAAACATTTTTTTTTTTTTTTTGCTTTTGCTATTTATTTATTTATTTATTTATTTATTTATTTATTTTGCTGTAGGGCGTATGCACTCGCCAGACAGATAGTGAGAGAAAGAGAGATAGAAAACGAGAAATCAGCCCCCGGGGGGGATGGCCACACTGTAAACCCCTCTTCTCCATTCTCCTCTCAGGATTCTGGACACGCACACACACACGCCCAGCGTGCCTTTCAAGCCAACGGGTCTGAAGCTTGAACAGTGGCAGGCCACGTGGGAGCCCAGTGCCTTCACCACCACCACGTGCTGGCCCCAGTGCCATCTCAGAAGACCAAATGCTGCACAGGGAGGCACACCTTGAATAGTATCCAAAGACATTTTTTAAAACAAGGAAGAAAATTTATAAAACTAATTATTTGCCATCATTGCTCAAAAACACTGAAGAGAATCATATCTGATTTTTAATAAATCAGAGATAACCAAAGAAAGTACTAAATGTGAACGATTTTGAAAAATGTGTCTTACTTATGAGTGAATACATGGGACTGAGGAGATTACAGATGTTTTATCCTGGAACTGATGTTACCACAACTGCTGGCAACCGACTGTAGTCTTTCCCTCTTCCTATAGGGGGAGACAAACTTACTCATTCAAATTTCTGAAAACCACACACACGCGCAAGCGCGCGCACACACGCACACGCACGCACACACACGCAAACACGCACACGCACACACATACCTTCCCAAATACCTGGGGAACAGTCCTGACTGCAGTTTATGTGGGAATTCCTAAGAATCACACAAAACTGTCCATCATGTGCTCGCTCTAGGGTAAGGACCCTGTGGCCCAGCATGCTAGTTAAGAACCAGGCCTTCGGGGGGCCAGCAGGTGGCGTGGTGGTTAAGGCACTGGACTTCAACATGGCTGACTGCAGCTCAAGTCTTAGACCTGGTGGCTTTCTCTCTCTCTGTCTCTCTCTCTCTCTGGCCTCAGAGGTGGCCCTGTAGCACAGTGGTTAGATACTGTGCAGTGGAGACCAGATCCCACATGGCCAACCAGGGTTGAATTCCCAGCCCTGGGCGGCTTGAAATACAGGTCAAATTCAACTCAGTGTCCATATGAGCCACTGAATTTGAGCCTAATAAGAATATACTTGTGCACGCCTGACCAGGACATGACAGGAAGGAACACTGGAGAGAAAGCATTATAGTGTAACCAGGTCCTTCGAGGGGTGTTTTTCCTGCTCTCTCTCAAAAAAAGATGAACGGTGTCAGCTAATTCTTAAAACAAAGTTTTGCTGTTGTTTCTGAGACTTTTGCTATAGGGTGTGTGTACTTGCTGGAGAGACAGAGAGATAGAAAGCAACAAATTATACATCACACACACACACACACACACACACACACACACACACACACACCCAGGGGTGAAGGCCATGCTGCATCCTTTATCCTCCACTGTCCTCTCAGGATTTTGGGTACATACATGCCTGGCGACTTTCAAGCCACCAGGTCCGGGACTCGAACTGTGGTCAATTATGTGGGAGTCCAGCAATGTAGACATTATACCACCTGCTGGTCCCAAGTTTTTGTTTTTTATTTCTCATTGAAATTAGGGCAATCCCTGTGGCCTTGTGAATAAGAGAGCTGGACCCCCACATGGCAAATTACATGATTCAAACCCTAGTCCCAGGACCAGCAGTTAGCGTAATGGCTATGTCACTGGACTCCCACGTAGTCGACCGTGGTTTGCGTCCCGGACCCGGTGGCTTAAAACTCATGCTGGGCGCGTGTGCGTGCGTGCCCAAGATCCCGAGAGGAGAACTGAGGAGAAGGGATTGCGGCGTGACCATCCCCCCTGGAGGGTGATTTCTCACTTTCTGTCTCTCAGTCTCTGTCTGTTTGGCGAGCGCACGCGCCCTATAGAGAAAACCTCTCCCAAAAAAAAAAAAAAAGTCAAATCCTAGTCCTGATGGCTTGAAAAACATGCCAGAGGCATCTGCATGCCTGCTCCAAATCTTACAGGATGAAGAAATGGGAGAAGGGATTGGAGTGTGACCACACCCCAGTGTGAGGTGCTTTCTTTCTCTTCTCTCTCCGTCTCTCTAGAGAGCATGTGTCCTATGGCCCAAAACAAAACACAAAACACCAACCAGGCCCTGGAGTGAGGTTGGGCCAGGCTCCAGGTTCACCATGGCCATTTTCTGGCTCCTGGACCTACCAACAGGCCAAGTACCCTAACGTCGGATTGGAGAGTTCCCTCCACGAACGGTAAGATCCCTGCCTTACAGGGCAGACATACTAGATGTTGTTGCTGCTTTCTTAATGATCAACTCATCCTTAAAAAGGACTCCTTTTCCCTCGTGCAGCGGTGAGAATCGCATCCCTGGCATCAGGACTGCCTTAAGGGCCATGGACGGGCCTTACCAGGCAGCCACTGCCAACGAAGGCTGTGCCATGCTGCGAGTTAGCAGAACGTCTTCTCTGCAGCACCAGGGAAGCACAGCACCATGAGCCCCCATGACCTCCTGAGCACGGTCTCGAACACCCAGGGGCAGGCCGAGGCCATGTGAGCAAGACTGCCAGGACTTGTGCTCGGAGACCCCCCCCGCCCCTGAAGCGGAAGCTGCTGAGTACTCACACGAAAATGTCGTCCCGAGGCATGATGTGGTTGAGACCTTCATCCATTTGGAAAATTTTGTGGAACCGGTGATTATATACATCTGTGACCACCATCTGCAGATCGACAGTAACGGGAAGGTTACAGGACGGCTAAGGTGCTCCTATGAACTGTTTTTTATGGGAAAGGTTTTTGCTACAGGGCATGTGCACTCGCCAGACAGACAGAAAATGAGAAATCACCCCCCAGGGTGGATGGCCACGCCACAATCCCTCCTCCTCCATTCTCCTCTTGGGATCTTGGGCATGCACACACATGTGCCTGGCGTGAGTTTAATTCATCAGGTCTGGGACTCAAACCATGGTTGACTACATGGGAGTCCAGCGACCCTAACGTCGGATTGGAGAGTTCCCTCCACGAACGGTAAGATCCCTGCCTTACAGGGCAGACATACTAGATGTTGTTGCTGCTTTCTTAATGATCAACTCATCCTTAAAAAGGACTCCTTTTCCCTCGTGCAGCGGTGAGAATCGCATCCCTGGCATCAGGACTGCCTTAAGGGCCATGGACGGGCCTTACCAGGCAGCCACTGCCAACGAAGGCTGTGCCATGCTGCGAGTTAGCAGAACGTCTTCTCTGCAGCACCAGGGAAGCACAGCACCATGAGCCCCCATGACCTCCTGAGCACGGTCTCGAACACCCAGGGGCAGGCCGAGGCCATGTGAGCAAGACTGCCAGGACTTGTGCTCGGAGACCCCCCCCGCCCCTGAAGCGGAAGCTGCTGAGTACTCACACGAAAATGTCGTCCCGAGGCATGATGTGGTTGAGACCTTCATCCATTTGGAAAATTTTGTGGAACCGGTGATTATATACATCTGTGACCACCATCTGCAGATCGACAGTAACGGGAAGGTTACAGGACGGCTAAGGTGCTCCTATGAACTGTTTTTTATGGGAAAGGTTTTTGCTACAGGGCATGTGCACTCGCCAGACAGACAGAAAATGAGAAATCACCCCCCAGGGTGGATGGCCACGCCACAATCCCTCCTCCTCCATTCTCCTCTTGGGATCTTGGGCATGCACACACATGTGCCTGGCGTGAGTTTAATTCATCAGGTCTGGGACTCAAACCATGGTTGACTACATGGGAGTCCAGCGACATAGCCATTATGTTAATTGCTGGTCCCGGTGCTCCTACTAACTGCTGAAGACCCAGAAACATGAAATAAAATGTCCTGCAGGAGTGTCTCAAGGACCAGTGCCCGAGAGGACGTGGCACAGCAGGGCCACCACCAGCCTCACACAAGCTGGCACATCTGCCTTCGAGTGGCAGGAGTGAATGCTGTCCAAAGACTGGCGGTCATCCCGAGGCTGCTGGGGAATTTCTTCACGCCACCCCTAGCACATAGTGCTAGAGCAGAGCCCTCCTCGAGGCCCTCGGACCTTGGCAAGTGTGACCCCAATGGAGGAAGGACAGTACTACCAGGAGCCAGAAGGGACAGTGTCGGCCACAGCACTCAGTCAGGAGGAGAGGCACCGAGGCGCACGTGAATAATCACCTTAGTGCTGGGCCCCCAGTAACAAGTACCCCCAACAGGGTTACAGGTCAGAAGTATCTCCACAGGGCTAGAAGAGGCCCTAGCAGACGAAGGGCCCCAGTCACCTGGCCTTACGTTTTCTGCGGCGATGCCTGACAGCTTGGAGAGAGCCTCACACAGGTCGGACACGGCCCCCATCAGTGGCACGGTCACACGATACTGCAAGGGAGAAACGGCCACAGTGACGGGGTGCTCCAGCAGGAGGGATGGGCGGGAGGAGGGCAGCAGGGCCCTTCTGGAAACAGTGCCTGGTGCAGTCAGGGCCCAGATGAGTGGGCAGCACAGCAGCGGGCAGGGTCCCTGCGTTGGCAGCCACCCAGCACTCAGGCAGCAGTGTAGGAACGGGTCGTCTGAGCAGGCCGCTGTTTCCCCACAAACTGCCATCTGGTCCAGCCTGCCGCTCTTTAGAGGTTAAGACAGCAATGTGACAGGAGGGGAACCGCAGGAGGGCTGGACACTGCAGCCTGCTGCTCACACCGCCCACGCGGCCTCTGTTTAGGCCAGCCTCTCCTCGCTGCCTTAAGGCTGAGCCGAAGGACACCAGCCTGCTCGGCTTCCCCGACACTCAGACTCCAGGATCATTTCACCAGGTCCACCAGTTCCTGGAGTCACGGGGATACAGCATGGGGAAAAAACTGACTGAGAAGCCTGGAGACCTTCCTAACAGGCCTTGAATGATGTGGGGTGACACAGAGGTCTGACAGTCGCCAAGGGCACACGAGTGGGCATGCACACAGGGACCTGGCAGCCAGCGGGGTTCCAGGGTGACCGATGAAAGCCAGGGGCAGCAGGAGCAGATCCTCTACCTGGGTAGGTCTGCAGCGAGGGTCAGCAGGA
>NW_006209032.1:906475-917270 GCF_000334495.1 Tupaia belangeri chinensis | reverse complement strand
ACCTGGGTAGGTCTGCAGCGAGGGACAGCAGGAACCAGGAAGACCTCCATGACGCGGTCTTTCTTCAGGGGTAGTGGGAGCGTTAGATAACAGAATGGGTCAAAGGTCACAGAGACCTTAGCACATTCTGGGCAAACCAGAGTGGACTTAAAGAGGCCGTGGAAAGTGTCCACAATCACAGAATCATTCCTCAGCCTGTGATTCTCCCAAGCTTCCTTTGCCACCACCTGGAAGAAAGCGGAAAGAATAAACAGGACATTCTTGGCACCTCTCAGTCCCTCCCCCTGCGCTTCGGAGCATTCACACTCCAAGGTGGACCAGGAGGTGATCTGTACAGCCAGGGCTGCTCAGAGCACACCATGGGCATGCCACACGCCAGTTCACTGCAATCCCTCTCAGAGCCTCTGAGAAACGAGGAGTCTGCATCCTCTGAGAGGAAACAAGCCCTGAGGACGCCGTGGCACTGAGCTGACCGGTGCAAGCGGCACTGCCCACGATGTTTCTGTGGAGCCATTGATACTACAACCCAGCTAACCCGCGGTTTTTCCTTTAGGATCTAAACGCTACGCTAACGCTAGAGCACTCAGGTTGCTGGTCGCACTGTGACAGGGTAACCAAGGTACTAAACTCCCCTTTCAGACATCTGAAAACCAAGGCCACAAAGTGAAAATAAATACCCGGGTAATAGCAATAACAAGTTATTTAACTGGGCAACGAATGGATTTCGAGCAATAGTCCCAAGGGTGCACACTGAGGTGCTCGCGGCCCTCAGAACGTGCTAGTCGCCGGGTCACCATCACACTGAGCAAGCCGACTAACTTAAGCCCAAGAGGAGCTTTCAGCCTGACCAGAGTTAGCCCCTTTTTGACCTGGAATACATCTCTACCAGGGTCCAGGACCGTCACTAGCAAGAGTGAGAGGCACCCAGGGCCAGAAGAACGTCCCTGCCTGCACAGGAGAGGCAGTTCCTCAGGGACATTACTGCTCAGTCTTCTTCAGTGCCATACCGCATCAGGCCGCCCGTTGGCATCCTTCAGCTCCAGATAGGGCTTCTTCTTTACTCGGTTCAGGTCTTCGTGCAAGCCGTCGAGAAGAAAAGCTAACAGCTCCTGAGAGTCTTGCTGCTGGTAGCCAGAAAACTGAGGGGCGAAACGTCCCACCTGGGTCTACGACAAAAGCAACTGCATCAGAAGGCATGATATATCAAGAGACAGTGAAGGCAGGTGGGAAACTGACATCGAAAATAGCTTTATGGAGGGACTGGACGGCAACACAGGGTGGAAGGCAATGCTCTGAGGCGATCCCCCATGGCAAGGTTCCAGGTTCCCGTCTGGAGACCTCCTTGAGTAGGTGGTGCACACAGCCTGCCCATGATCTGGGATTGGCTGAAGACTAGGAGTGGATTAAGTCACCAAGACCTTGTAGGAGGTGTTGTCTCCCTCTTTTTAAAAAATTCTGCAAGAGGGCATACGTGCTCACCAGAGTCACAGAGAGACACACAGAGAGAAAGGAAATACCTCCTGGGACCCAGCAGTTACCGTAATGGATATGTCGCTGGCCTCCCACGTAGTCGACCACGGTTTGCGTCCTGAACCTGATGGCTTAAAACTCACGCCGGGCGCATGTGTGTACATGCCCAAGATCCCGAGAGGAGAATGGAAGAGAAGGGATTGCGGCGGGACCATCCTCCCTGGGGGGTGATTTCTCGCTTTCTGTCTCTATGTCTCTCTCTGTCTTTCTGGCGAGCGCATGCGCCCTATAGTGAAAAACCTCTCCAAAAAAAAAAAAAAAAAGAAAAGAAAATACCTCCTTGGGGTGCCCCTGTCAGACATGGTCATGCCGCAATTCCTTCTCCGCCATTCCTCAAACTTGTCAGAACTGGGGACATGCATGCATAAGCCTTCAGCATGTTTTCATGCTACCAAGGCCAGGATTTAAATTGTATGGCTGGCTACATGGACTCTGGCTCTCTTAACCAATAGACCACAGGGGTGGCCCTCTCTTCATCTCTTTCTCATGGAAGAAATAAATGAATAAACTTAAAAAAAAAAAAAAGCTTTGCAGAGTCAGGTGGGACAGTGAGGAAGTCTGCCTGGTCAAGTAGCCTGGTTAACTCCTGAGGATCCTGAAGGCGGCTACTGATCCCACAGACAGAAGGCTCCAGTCCGAGGGCCGGGAAGATGGACCTGGAAGCTGGCCTCACTCTACTCTAACAGAGGGGCCAGGGCACCTGACCAACCACACCTAAGGGCTGATACAAATCTTCCAACACCCTTCTTTGGTCTGGAGTTGTAACCTTCATTAAAACCTTTATAAACTTGGGGGAACCAGCAGTTAGCGTAATGGCTATGTCGCTGGACTCCCACGTAGTGGACCACAGTTCGCATCCCGGACCTGGTGGCTTAAAACTCACGCCGGGCACATGTGCGTGCGTGCCCAAGATCCCGAGAGGAGAATGGAGGAGAAGGGATTGCGGCATGGTCATCCCCCCGGGGGGTGATTTCTCGCTTTCTGTCTCTCTGTCTCTCTCTGTCTGTCTGGCGAGCGCACGCGCCCTATAGCGAAAAAAACCTCTCCAAAAAGAAAAAAAAAAATTAAACAAACTTTATAAACTTGGGACCAGCAGTTAGTAATGGCTATGTCGCTGGACTCCCACGTAGTCAACCGCGGTTCGAGTCCCGGACCCAATGGCTTAAACTCACGCCGGGCATGTGTGCCTGCATGCCCAAGATCCTGAGAGGAGAATGGAGGAGAAGGGATTGCGGCATGGTCATGCCCCCTGGGTGGGTGATTTCTCTCTTTCTGTCTCTCTGTCTCTCTCTATCTTTCTGGCAAGCGCACGCGCCCTATAGCAAAAACCTCTCCAAAAAAATAAAACAAAACAAACTTTACTCCTTGCAAGTGTGGGGGAAGCCAGATCCCGCTTGGCTAAATGCAGTTCAAATCCCAGCCCTAGCGGCTTGAGAAACATGCCGGTCACCTGTACACGTGAGCCCCAGATCCTGATGGGAGAGAGGAATGGACAAAAAAGGATTGCAGTGTGTCCACACCCAATTAGGGTGCTCACTCACTCTTCTCCAAGTGCATGCACGCCCTGGCAATTAATAAATAAAATCTTGGGCCCACCTGAGGTATGATGCTGAAGGCGCTGGATCCCACATGGCCACCACGATCTGGTGGCTTGAAAAATATGCCAGGTGCATAAGCACGTTTCCCAGGTGGCCAAGAGAAATCCCAAAAGGAAGAAGAAATGGAGGAGAAGGAATTGTGACGTGAACATTCCCCACGGAGGGTGCTTTCTCCCTACCTCTCTAGGAGCACATGTACCCTCAGGTAAAATTTTAAAAAATAAACAAAACACTTAATAAATGATCCAAGTATCAGCTAGAACGTTCTTCCTCTACATAACGGCCCTGATGTTGCTAAGTAACTCCCAGCACTGCTGTCTACCAGGGACCCCGAGTGTGGTCCCCCCCAGCAGCACCTCCGTCACCAGGTGCTCGGTGCAAAAGCACATTCTCAGGCGGCCCCAGCCCCATTTATCCAGACCCACGGAGGCAAGGGTCAGCAGTGTGTGTGGCCCCCACATGCAGAGGCACCCTGAAACTGGAGTGTGCTGCTCTGCCTGAGTCCTCCAGCACAGGAGATGCTAACTGCACATGGCTATTTAAATGGAAAACAAGTAAAATTAAATATAATTTAAAAGTCAGTTCCTGAGGGCCAGCAGGTGGCATGGCGGTTAAGGCGCTGGACTCCCAAATGGCTGACCACGGTTAAAGCCCTGGACCCGGTGGCTTGGAAACCATGCCAGGCACAAGTGTGTGTATGCCCAAAACCCTGGGAGAAGAACCCTGGTCTTCCTCATGGGAGGGGCGGTGATCTCTCACTTTTCCTTTTTGTCTCTCTGTCGAGTGCGTGTGACCAATGGCAAAAACAAAACAAAACAAAACAAAAACCGCAGGTGGTGTGGTGGTTAAGGATATTAGATTCCTGGGGCCAGTAAGTGGCATGGTGGTTAAAGGCGCTGGACTCCCACATGGCCGACCACGGTTCAAGTCTCGGACCTGGTGGCTTGCTTTCTCACTTCCTCTCTCTCTCTTTTTCTCTCTCTCTGTGTCTCTCTGATCAAACTGGAAAATAATAAATAAAGTTAAATAAAATAATTCTTTAAAAAAAAAAAAAGGGTATTGGACTCCCACATGGCTGACTGCAGTTTGAGTCCCAGACTTGGTTTGCTTTCTCTCTCTCTCCCCTCGTTCTTTCTCTCTCTGGTCAAAATTTAAATAAATAAATAAAGTAATTCTTCAACAACCAAAGTCAGTTCCTTGGTCACACTAACACATGTCAAGTGCTCGGTGGCAAGAGCCAGTGGATTCGAAGCACGAGCCAGTGGCTTCCATGGCAGACAGGGCAGACAGGCCCCGCCACACCCAGGGAGCTCTACACCACTCCCCCTGCCCTAGACACCATCTGCCGGTCCCACTGCGCACAGCTGGAGCCCAGTGCTGGTGTGCGTCACTGCATTCCGGGTCCTCTATGACTTAGTACGTGCACAGTAACTCGCATGTGTTTCCCAGTGGTTCATGCAACAAGGGGACAAAAGAGAAGCTTCTGATTTCGAGCCACCAGAGGTTGAGGTTTCCTCATGAAGTGAAGGTGCTCTTTTCGCTCCTCTCGGAATCAGAAATGTGCGCGCTTCTCTTATCATGTGGTTCGTGGAGGCTCCTGGAACCCCAGTGGTACCAGCCAAAGGGGAGCTTTCAGATTTCAACACCTGGGGTCAGGCATGTCCCTCCCCGGCAGCAAAGGCTCGGATGGTGCTAGGAGGCCGACGTCCCAAGTGCCCAGTGCCGTCCGCTCGCCCCCTTCCCAGCTCATCCTGGCTGAGTGACTCAAGGGAAAACTGCCCTCACATCACCTTCACAGAATGCGGCCCACACCTGGCTGAGGGTGCCCTGCTCAAACCATGGGGGACGGCAGGGCCCAGCTCCGAGGACCTGGGAGTAAACCGCCGACCACCTCGGTACCGCCAGCCCAGACAACAGCATTCTGGGCAACCAACGTGCAGCTCACATCCGGGATAGCCCCGGCAGAGGCGCGCACTGGGGACACCCATGACAAGCATGTGCTAAATGACTGAATGACAGACGAGAAGGAGCGTGGACATGGTGCTTTTAGCTTCTGATCCCATCTGAATCTCCAAATGCAAGGAACTGCCTGGTCACAATGCAAGCCACTGTCCCGCAACGGCAGAAAGGAAGCACGGGTCTCGACCTACTTTGAACATGCGGGGTGCCACGTGAGCCTCCCTTCCAGACCACATCTGCCTAATGAGCTCCGCGTAGGCCTCTGCGATCTCCCCTTTCATCCCCAGGGGGTTGTCTCTGTTGATCTCGGCTTCATACTCATCCTTGAGAAAGTAGTCGGTCAGGGGTGCAGTGTTGCTCAGGCACTGAAACGGAACGCAGTCAGAGCTTACACCCCTTCTAGAGAGCACTGACACGCAAGTTCAGCTAGAGAGCCACTGAGGGCTGGCCCGTGGCCTAGTGGTGAAGGGAGCCAAATCTGACAAGGCTGACAGTGGTTCAAATCTCAGCGGAGAGCTTAGAAGCTCTCCAAGCATATTTTTTATGCTGGGGTTGTGATGATGCTTAGGAAATGAATGTAAATTTTTAAAAATGTTTCAGAAATAAATAAATAAAAATTTAAAAAAAATATGTTGTCCATTGGGACCAGCAGATGGTGTAATGGTTAGATGTAACCATTACATGGACTCCCACATGGCTGACTGCGGTTCAGGTCCCAGACTTGGTGGCTTGACACTCACGCCAGATATATGTGTGCGCATGCCCAAAATTCCAAGAGGAGAATGGAGGAGAAGGGAATGCAGTATGGCCATTCCCCTGGGGCGTGACTTCTTGCTTTCTGTCTCTCTGTTTCTCTGGCAAGCACATGTGTCCTGTAGCAAAAATCTCTCTTAAAAAATAAACAAATAAATAACATGATGGGCCTGTGTGTGCGCACCCAAAATCCCAACAGGACGGAAAAATCAGGAGGGAATGCGGTCTGACCATGCCACGTGCAGAGAGCTTTCTCCACCCAGCTCTAATGAGTGAACACGCTTCGTACCATTTACGTGTGTGTGTGCATGTGTGTGTGTATGAACACATGTGTTTAATAAGTACACAAGGACATGGTCACTAAGGTCCCAACAAAAAGAAGCACTTGGCAAGTCCCCTGAAGGCTCATGACCGAAAGACGCAGTCTCAAGAAGACCAAGCTGATGGCCACTTGCAGCTCAGTCCCTTGAGACAAGATCTTGAAGAAGCTCTCAGGCGTGGCCAAAGGCGGCATCTTTTTGTTATGGTTGTTGTTTTGATGCCAGGGGGCAAATGCACTCGCCAGAGATAGAGAAAGAGAGAAAACCCCTGCGTGGGGCACGGCCACGCCTCAATCCCCCTGGTCTGTACTCTAATAATTTTTAGGAAAACCATACCCTAGTGGTGAATAAAATTTAAAATATTTTTACTGTAAAACCAAACCAAGAGCTGATTAAGGCGACATTTTGGAATCACAAGCACTGGTAAGACCCGTTTATGCCAACCAGCACGAGGAGTCCTGGACGAGGCCATTGACGCACCACCGCAGGACAAGGGGGGTCCACGGGGCCAGGATCCACCCAGCTCCTTAGCAGGCCACCCCCACCCAAGCCTCCAGACTGTCATTCGGATGGCAGGTTCTTCCCTCTACCTGTAAGGCGGAGTTCATGAAGCAGGTGTTCCCCAGGTTCCCGAGGCCGCAGAGCCCAGGCTGAATGTGAGGTGACGGGGGCTCCTGACAATTATATGACGCTGGGAAGCCAGATCCGCTGAAAAACACAATCCACATCAGCAGTCAAAGCAGGTGCCGCACACGCGCCCTCACGACACCCTCTGGAGCATTCTGGGGCCTCTGGAACTCTGGCCCGGGAGTAACCACACGATGCGGTTCTCTACTCCCCGTTCCAGCCTGCCAGGCCTGCCCTGACTCTCCCGACCACTGACCTGACACGCGGGCGGGTGGGAAGCACAACCATAGGGGAGATATGCTGTCTGGATTTCCCTCCTCAGGCTTTTGAAAACACTCATTTTATGCCCCTCCAGACGGCTGCCTGCCAGATGACTTCATTACAAGGTCAAGAGCAGGCACCTGCCCCAGCCCACCAGGCCACCCCAGCTCCCACTGAGACTTGGTGTTCAGGCCGCAGGCCTCTCTTCTACCCTGTCCACGCCATGTGGCACATGCTCCTGACATGCTGGAGGAAGGGTCACGGCCATGCAGAGGGGAACCAGGCAGGGCCCTCCCCAGCTGACAACGTCCCCTCACAGCTGCCCTGCCACCTGGCCAGCCCATCACTTCACAGACAAAGACAGTGACTCCCAGACCACCAGTGGCCCAGGCTGAAGGGAGAACACCAGCTCGCAGGACAAGCAACGACAGCCAGAACCAGGAGGCACACTCCATGGTAGGGGTGAAATGGAGCGAAAGCCACACCCAGCACGTGCCCACAGGGAGCTCCAACCACTCTGCTCAGTGTCACTGTCACGGTGGAGGAGTGCTCAGGTACAGCCTGGGGAAGGCCTCAGAGGGACAAGCAGCGGAAGTGCAAGGACCTGCTCTTACCCCCTGCTGACACCGGAGCTGTGCATCCCAGAGGTGTTAGAGCTATCACCATTAGCAACGGGAGAGGCAGACACCGAGGAGTAGGGACTTGCTGGTGATTTTGGAGAGGTAGTAAAATTTCTGCTAGGCGCAGTGCTTGATCTGAGAGAGAAGCAGAGACAATGCTACTGACGTTGGGCAAAGAGCGAGCCCTGTTTACTGCCTTAGGTCTCCTCCTCAGTAGGAAACATTCTCAAGACCAGCAGGTGGTGTGGTGGTTAAGGTGCTGGAATTCCACGTGGCTGGCTGTGGTTCAAGTCCTGGACCTGGCAGCTTGAAATGCACACCAGGTAGGTGTGCATGTGAGCCCAAAATCCCAAGAAGAGAATGCAGAAGGGACTGCCACATGGCCATCCCCCGGGGAATGATTCCTTGCTTTCTGTCTCTCTGTCTCTCAGCGAGTGCAAATGCCCTATAGCAAAAATCTCTTTAAATAAATAAATAAACAAACAAACATTCTCTGTATTCAGTTACTGAAAAAATGTCAGGTGCCGGCAGGTGGTACAGTGGTTAAGGGCACTGGACTCCCACATGGCTGACTGTGGTTCGAGTCCTGGGCCTGGCAGCTTCCTTTCTCACTTTCCCTCTTTCACTCTGTCCCTCTCTGGTCAAAATAAAAATAAAGTTAAATAAAATAATTCTTAAAAAAAATTTTTAAAGTCTGTCTTCATGTTATTTCAAGCTAAATGAGCGCCAAGAAATTAACTGGCTTCCCATCTTACCAGTTCTCACGGTCACGTACGGGACATCAGTGTAGTCGACCAGAGGGCTGACCATCAGGGCATCCTGGTTTGAATTATTTTTTTTTTACCATAAATACAAACAACTTTTATTTGTCAATAATATGTCAAGAAAACAGGAAAAAAATTTCAGAAACCCAAAACTATGGACTTAAAAGTCAATCCATCGGGGCCAGCAGGTGGCATGGTGGTTAAAGGTGCTGGATTCCCACATGGCCAACCATGGTTTGAGTCCTGGACCTGGCAGCTTGCTTTCTCAACTTTCTCAACTTCCCTCTCTCTCTCCCTTGCACTTTCTCTCTGTCCCTCTCTGGTCAAATTTAAATAAATAAATAAAGTTCAATAAAATAATTCTTAAAAAAAAAAAAAGTCAATCTATCAAGGTAGTATACTGATTGATCAATTAAAAACTACATGATTGTGGGGACCAGCAGGTGGTGTGGTGGCTAAGGTGCTGGACACTCCCATGTGGCCGACCATTGTTCGAGTCCCGGACCTTGTGGCTTGCTTTCTCAGTTTCCCTCTCTATCTCTCTCTGTGTCTTTCTCTGCTCAAATTAAGAATAAATTAATAAATATGGGAACCAGCAGTTAGCGTAATGGCTATGTCGCTGGACTCCCATGTAGTCGACCGCAGTTCACGTCCCCGACCCAGTGGCTTAAAACTCACACCGGGCGCATGTGCGTGCGTGCCCAAGATCCCGAGAGGAGAATGGAGAAGAGATTGCGGCGTGACCATCGCCCCTAGGGGGTAATTTCTCGCTTTCTGTCTCTCTCTGTCTGGCGAGCACACGCGCCGCGCCCTGTAGCGAAAACCTCTCAAAAAAAAAAAAGATTTATTTCTTTTTAATTTTTTATTTATTATCATTATTCTTCCATTTTGACCAGAGAGAGAGAGAGAGAAAGAGAGAGTGACAAAGCAAGCCGCCAGGTTCGAGACTCGAACTGTGATCAGCTATGTGGGAGTCCAGTGCTTCAACCACCATGCTACCTGCTGGCCTCTGATACTGACTTTTTATACTTTCGGTTTTGTCAACATTGCCACCATGCATCTAATGATGTCATCATGGAGCATGCATGATGCGGCATAAGGGAAGCTCTCCCTGAGAAGTGATGTTGGTGAGGAGGGGTCACACCTCAGTGGGAGTTAAGTACAATTACAGATCAGTCATGGAAGCACATGTCCACCACAGACCTCTTTCCTCATGTTGAAATGACCTCACTTCTTCCCTAAGGTCCTTTCTCTAGCTCCAGAGCCTAAAGAACGCCTTATCCTACCTTCCTACCTTCCTACCTACCTACCCACCTACCTACAAACCATCTATCTTACTTTCATTCCACCGGTGTAAGACTGTGCTTCAGTAAACTATCTCAGTTTGTGGAGAAGAAAATCCAACATGTCATCGACGATAAAATGTTTACCAAATTTAAGACGTAGTACTCTGAAAATGTCGGTGACTGATCGTGGGTTGCCCAGAAGCATGCACTGTTTCTTTTCCAAGACTAGGAAGACCCTTTGTCCATTTCCTTTTTCCATATAGTACCTTGGCTTTCAAAGTATCAACGGCATAGCCCACGGCTTCCAGGGACGCAGCCCTGTGGGCTGAGGACACAGCAATGGTTATGCTTGCTTCTGACACTGGGACCAGGCCGACTGAGTCCACGGAACACCACTACGTGTTTGGCCATTTCTGCTTAATCTCGCCAGATTTTTCTGAGTTAGTTTTCTGCAATCGGGGAGATATGCTTCATATTCTAAGCTAATACCATTTTTCCTTCAAAGTTATTTCTTGAGGTCAGCAGGTAGCATGGTGGTTAAGGGTGCTGGACTCCCACATGGCTGACCACGGTTTGAGTCCTAGACCTGGTGGCTTGCTTTCTTACTCTCTCTCTTTCTCTTGCTCTGTCCCTCTCTCGTCAAATAAAAATGAAAGTCAATAAATAAAGTAAAATAAAATAATTCTTAAAAATAAAAGTTATTTGTTCTTACAAATAGGGACATTGAACCACACGGTGAAGAAACCACCAACTGTGAGATTTCATCTACTGAAAGATTCTGTAAAAGTAAATTTTATTATATCCTTAGATTTTTCTTCAACTATATCCATCTCTTCCTAAATGTCTCAAACCTACTACCCTCCACTAATAGGGGGACAAGGGCAATTCGTCTCCTGGCTGAAGCAAGAGGAGCTCATCTCCAAGCTTGACGGATTTTTGATAAACCGCAAATACCACATGATTTCTAACATCAGCCAATGTGGCACCGGGCACCATCACACCAGGACCCTTTGACCAACTTAGAACTACAGATGCGGAGGTGCCAGCCCCCTGGTTTGATTCCTACAGCATAAGCCT
>NW_006209032.1:904298-906457 GCF_000334495.1 Tupaia belangeri chinensis | reverse complement strand
CAGTAAGAGATGACTTTCTGGGCCAGCAGGTGGCGTGGTGGTTAAGGGCGCTGGATTCCCATATGGCCAACAGCGGTTTGAGTCCTGGACCTGACAGTTTGTTTTCTCCCACCCCCGCTCGCCCCTCCGTCAAATTTAAATAAAAAAATAAATAAAGACAAATAAAAGAATTCTTCTAAAAAAAAAAAACACTAAAAAAAAGAAATTACTTTCCCCCAAAATACTTAGTACAAATTAAATAGCTGGTTATGATGACATTTCAACAGGAAAAAAGCAATTTGGTGTCATGGTGTCCTTCCAGAATTACTTCTGTTTCTTGAAATTCGATGAACATGAAAAACCCATTTCAGACTCATGTTTCAATATTTTTCAGATTAAAAAAAAAAAACAAAACAGTAATTTATTTAATTTCATGTGTTGTTGCTGTTATTACTTATATAACAAGAGAGAGAGAAATGTTAAGTGAGAAAACAAGCCATCAGGTCTGGGACTTGAGCCGTGCCCAGCCACGTGGAAGTCCAGTGCCTTAACCACCATGGCACCTGCAGGCCTCTTTCACATTCTTATTCTAAATTTATTCCTACTTTCAAATTAATTAATTCAAGGGCTAATTGCCAAAATCCTAAACTGCTATTAATTTTGTCAATCTACAGGAATTGGTATGAGCACACATACAAAAATATAACCCTACATTATTTGAAACATGTACCACTGTGCCTTTCCTTCAAGAAGACTAGGTTATTTCTGGAACACAGAAGACAGGCACAGCCTCTGAGGTACAGCGTCCAGTAAGGTGCTTCTACAGTCAAACCCTTGGCCTCGTGGGTTTAAGAAACAGGCCAGGCACAAGCTCCCCTATGCCCGGGACCCTGGAGGGCTGGAGAAAGGGCATCATGGTGTGACCAAGCCCTGCAGAGGGTTTTCTCTTGTGCATGCTTCATGGTGCACAAAATAGAGCAAAACGAAGCCACAACAAAAATATCTCTAGAACACAGAAGCTGCTTGGGCCAGCACATGGCCTGGCGGTTAAGGTAGCCGGATCCCTCTTGGCCAACCATGTAGTGAGACCCAGACCCGATGGCTGGAGAAATATTCCAGGTGCAGGTGTGTGCCCAAAATCCTGAGAGGAGAGGGGCATGGAGAAGTGACTGCAACGTGACTGTGCCCCATGGGGGGTACTTCCTTGCTTCCCCTCTCCTTTCCACCCTCCCTCCCTCCTTCTCTCTGGTTAGCACGTGTCTCTAGTAAATTTTTTAAAAAAAGGAAGAAAGAAACGATACAGAGATGATTAGGAAGCTGCACCATCCCAGTGCAGACAGAGAAAGAGAGAATTACCCGCCCTGGGGTGGCCACCTGCATTCCTTCTCCACCACTCCCTTCTGGGGATTTTGGGCACGCATGTACACATGTACACATCAAGTGTGTTTTTCAAGCTGCCGGGACCATACTAGAACTACCTTCTCCTCCATTTGCCTCTCAGGATTTCAGGCATGCACACACACGTCTGGCGTGATTTTACAAGCTTCCAGGTCTAGTATTTTTTTGATAATTATTTTATTTAACTTTATTATTATTACTACTATTAATTTCCAGTTTGATCAGAGAGAGACAGAGAAGACAGAGAGGAAGTGAGAAAGCCAGCCACCAGGTCCGGGACATGAACCGTGGGTCAGCCCTGTGGGAGTTCAGTGTCTTTAACCACCACGCCACCTACCGGCCCCCCCAGTATTTTTTTAAACATTTCCTCTGCTTCTCAGACCCTTACTCTGTCCATACGGATAACAGAAACAGACATCAGTATTGATTGCTATGCAAGCATCAACAGCTTTCACATTATCCCTTCACACTACCTTCTAGAATCCTCCCACCTGACCTTCCAACCTGCTCATTCAGCCTCTGCTACATCCGTTCGGCTACTCCACCCACCCTCCGAACTCCAGCTCTGTGCATAAGCTCCTGTCCCTGTCTTCCCTCCATTTCTGAATGCCCTCAATTCCTCCTTCTCTTGAAGTATTCATTATGCTTATTTCGTCCTCTTATGCTGCTGGGAACACAGATTTGACAGCCATTGGACGCGCTGCCAATCTGCCATCTTCCCTTCTCACTGGCTCCCCTTAACAGCCTGTCCCGCTCCCTGGCTGCTGGCAGGGGGGGGGCCA
>NW_006209032.1:890862-894261 GCF_000334495.1 Tupaia belangeri chinensis | reverse complement strand
TATGGCCACCAGCGGTTTGAGTCCTGGACCTGACAGTTTGTTTTCTCCCACCCCCGCTCGCCCCTCCGTCAAATTTAAATAAAAAAATAAATAAAGACAAATAAAAGAATTCTTCTAAAAAAAAAAAACACTAAAAAAAAGAAATTACTTTCCCCCAAAATACTTAGTACAAATTAAATAGCTGGTTATGATGACATTTCAACAGGAAAAAAGCAATTTGGTGTCATGGTGTCCTTCCAGAATTACTTCTGTTTCTTGAAATTCGATGAACATGAAAAACCCATTTCAGACTCATGTTTCAATATTTTTCAGATTAAAAAAAAAAAACAAAACAGTAATTTATTTAATTTCATGTGTTGTTGCTGTTATTACTTATATAACAAGAGAGAGAGAAATGTTAAGTGAGAAAACAAGCCATCAGGTCTGGGACTTGAGCCGTGCCCAGCCACGTGGAAGTCCAGTGCCTTAACCACCATGGCACCTGCAGGCCTCTTTCACATTCTTATTCTAAATTTATTCCTACTTTCAAATTAATTAATTCAAGGGCTAATTGCCAAAATCCTAAACTGCTATTAATTTTGTCAATCTACAGGAATTGGTATGAGCACACATACAAAAATATAACCCTACATTATTTGAAACATGTACCACTGTGCCTTTCCTTCAAGAAGACTAGGTTATTTCTGGAACACAGAAGACAGGCACAGCCTCTGAGGTACAGCGTCCAGTAAGGTGCTTCTACAGTCAAACCCTTGGCCTCGTGGGTTTAAGAAACAGGCCAGGCACAAGCTCCCCTATGCCCGGGACCCTGGAGGGCTGGAGAAAGGGCATCATGGTGTGACCAAGCCCTGCAGAGGGTTTTCTCTTGTGCATGCTTCATGGTGCACAAAATAGAGCAAAACGAAGCCACAACAAAAATATCTCTAGAACACAGAAGCTGCTTGGGCCAGCACATGGCCTGGCGGTTAAGGTAGCCGGATCCCTCTTGGCCAACCATGTAGTGAGACCCAGACCCGATGGCTGGAGGAATATTCCAGGTGCAGGTGTGTGCCCAAAATCCTGAGAGGAGAGGGGCATGGAGAAGTGACTGCAACGTGACTGTGCCCCATGGGGGGTACTTCCTTGCTTCCCCTCTCCTTTCCACCCTCCCTCCCTCCTTCTCTCTGGTTAGCACGTGTCTCTAGTAAATTTTTTAAAAAAAGGAAGAAAGAAACGATACAGAGATGATTAGGAAGCTGCACCATCCCAGTGCAGACAGAGAAAGAGAGAATTACCCGCCCTGGGGTGGCCACCTGCATTCCTTCTCCACCACTCCCTTCTGGGGATTTTGGGCACGCATGTACACATGTACACATCAAGTGTGTTTTTCAAGCTGCCGGGACCATACTAGAACTACCCAGTCGGCCCTGTGGGATCCAGCTGCCTTAACCTCCACACTGCTGGCTGTCCTTTAAAGAGCTTTTCTCGTTTATGATCTGGTATTTCTCTTTTAAGATTTTCACCATAGGGTGCAAGCACTTGCTGGAGGGAGAGAGAAACAGAGAGAGGGAAAGTGAGATATCACCCTCCCGGGGAATGGCAACGCCACAATCCCTTCTCCTCCATTTTCCTCTCAGGATTTCAGGCATGCACACACACGTCTGGCGTGATTTTACAAGCTTCCAGGTCTAGTATTTTTTTGATAATTATTTTATTTAACTTTATTATTATTACTACTATTAATTTCCAGTTTGATCAGAGAGAGACAGAGAAGACAGAGAGGAAGTGAGAAAGCCAGCCACCAGGTCCGGGACATGAACCGTGGGTCAGCCCTGTGGGAGTTCAGTGTCTTTAACCACCACGCCACCTACCGGCCCCCCCAGTATTTTTTTAAACATTTCCTCTGCTTCTCAGACCCTTACTCTGTCCATACGGATAACAGAAACAGACATCAGTATTGATTGCTATGCAAGCATCAACAGCTTTCACATTATCCCTTCACACTACCTTCTAGAATCCTCCCACCTGACCTTCCAACCTGCTCATTCAGCCTCTGCTACATCCGTTCGGCTACTCCACCCACCCTCCGAACTCCAGCTCTGTGCATAAGCTCCTGTCCCTGTCTTCCCTCCATTTCTGAATGCCCTCAATTCCTCCTTCTCTTGAAGTATTCATTATGCTTATTTCGTCCTCTTATGCTGCTGGGAACACAGATTTGACAGCCATTGGACGCGCTGCCAATCTGCCATCTTCCCTTCTCACTGGCTCCCCTTAACAGCCTGTCCCGCTCCCTGGCTGCTGGCAGGAGAGGTCCAGGGCTTCTCCCTTACTGCACCCCTCCCACCAAGTCCTACCTGGCCTACAGAAGGAGCTGGAAGCCCAGCCCTGAGAGGCCCATAGAGCCCACCTCCTCCTAGGCCTCATCTTCGCCACTGGCCTACAGGGCCCTGCTACCTGTCCTCTTTAAGTGCCACACTCACGACTACTCCCTCACTTCCGTGACCGTGCTGCTCCAAGGCTATGCTCCCATCATCCTATTTTTTCTTTTCAAGAATTACTTACTTAATTTATTATTATTTTTTAAATTTGCTACAGAGCACGTGTGATCATTGAAGAGAGAGAAAAAAAGGAAACTGGGAAAACTAGCTGCCAGGTCCGGGACTCGAAATGCAGTCGGCCATGTAGGAGTCCAGCACCTTAACTACCATGCCATCTGCTGCATCCCCCATCATCCTATTTCAATCTGTCCCTTCCCCAAACCTGAGTCTCACCAGTTCTCCTCTCTTTTCAACAGCGTCCATCAGACACAAGTTCTCCTTATCCACTTCCTGCTCCTTGAGGAGCAAGACCTGTCTGTCTCTCACAGCACCCTCAGCGTCTTCAACAGCTTCTGGCATACGCGGGGAGGTGGGAAAGGGACCGTCCTTAGGAAAGCTCTTTGGGCTCATTTACACCCCTCTGGGCGGACCTCAGCAGGAGATCCCAACCTTAGCGAGAAGCTTGGACCTTTACAAAAGCTCAAGGCACATTGCTCTCTTCCAGCTGCTGCTCCCTTTGCTGGAATTCCTTAGACTGCAGGGCAAGGGAGGGACAGGAGCGGCAGCACTAGGAGGAGGGAGGGCACCAGCGGGACAGTCTCCGTGGCCAGTACATCCAGTCCTCACCTGCTCGGAGCCACAAGGTCACTCACAGACCTGACTCCAACCACCACCTGCCACGAGTCCACTCGCTGATGGCACTCCAGCCACACCTGCCAGGAGCCCAGTGCACAGACAGGACTCCAGCCACCACCTGCCACGAGCCCGCTCACATAACCAACTCCGACCACCACCTGCAACGAGCCCAGCTCACAGACCAGACTCTGGCCAATGCCTGCCACAAGCCCAGCTCACAGAGCCCAGCTCATGCCTGCGCTCAGCC
>NW_006209032.1:880977-890717 GCF_000334495.1 Tupaia belangeri chinensis | reverse complement strand
AGCCCAGCTCACAGACCCCAGCTAATGCCTGCCATGAGCCCAGCTCACAGACCCCAGCTAATGCCTGCCATGAGCCCAGCTCACAGACAGACTGGGCTACAACTACTACCCGCCTTCCAGGGATACGCACGGCTTTTTTGTTTTATCTCAGCCAGCTGCTGGCTAGCGCACCAGTTTCCTACTGTGTGGACACAGAGTACCACAGGCCCAGTGGCTGGGAACAACCCGGCTTTACCTGCAGTTCTGGAGGTCAGAAGTCTAAAATGGCCCCGTCAGCTTGGGGGAGGATGACCACATAGGCTGAAGCCACAGGAGAGGTGCTGTGGTGAGTGGCTGCAGTCCTAGCCACTTGGGAGATGGACTGAGGACCATGATGTGGCCAGACCCTGTCAAAAATACCAGCTCTCCCTCCTTCACTCTCTCGTTCTCACTGAGAAAAAAAAAAGGAGCCTGAAACGATTCCCTCTGAGCTGAAACGGGCTCTGGCAGGCTGAGCTCCCCTGCAGAGGCTTTTGTGACTTCCGGAGGCTGCCCTGGCTCGAAGCCAGTCGTGGCCTTCTTAGGTCCTCTGCCCTGACCTCGCTTCGTCCTCACACTGCCTCCTCTGACCCTCCTGTCCTCCTCTTTCATTCACGGAGACCCTGGTGAGTACCTTGGGTGCACCTGGATGATCTCATCTCAAGGTCCTTAATCACATCCCATCTGCAAAGAGGGCCCCTTTTGCCATGTTACTAATGAAGTCACAGGTTCGAGGCTCAGGATGTGGCATCTCTGGTGTGGAGCGGGGCTGGTAATTCTACCAACCACCACGGTTTCATCACCGTGCCAGGAACCAGCAACTGGGGTTTCCTAAACCTGAGCCCACGGCTGGACTTCAGGGAGTCGGTAAAACCCTCGAGACCATCTGCACACGTGCCGTGTGCCTGTGTGTGCTTCTCGGGAGCACTCACAGCCTGCACGCTTCTCATGTGAGCTGAGCCCTCTGTGAGAGCCCCAGGCCTGAAGGCGGGAAGAGAGCGGCTCCCAGTGCCATCCCTGTCGCTATCAGAACACAGACACGAGTCCCCATCAGGAACGTCCGCCACGTCTTCCTCTCCCCCTCTAGTGACACGCAAGATGTCTCCTCAGACAGACGTGCCTGGAGTCCAAGCCTCCGAGCTGAACAAGTCCCCCAGCGAGCTCCAAGGGCCACAGCGACTGAAGACTAAGGACAGAATGGGGCGGGGCCGAGTTTCTACCTGTCCAAGTTCACACCACACAAGACCCCACCAAAGCCTCTCACTCTAGGTGGAGAAAAAAGCCCCCTCCTGGCAGAGCAGCGACCTCGGGTCCTGGCCCTTCTTTCCCTCCTCCGCTTCCCTGGGAGAGGCTCGAAGCCGGCTGAGACTCCCTGACAGCTCTCCTGGATGGCCACCCTGCACGCTGCTTGCCAAAGGCCAGCAGCCGCACCAGGATTATGGACTCTGGGTATGAAATTGAGTTTTTTCGTCTGAATCACAATAATTTTCTTTCCTTTTTTTCTTTCATTTTGCCAGAAGGTACATGTGCACTTGGCAGAGAGACACAGAGAGAAAGAGAGAGGGAGAGGGAGAAAGCATCGTTCCTGTGAGGGAAGGTCACACCACAATCCCCTCTCCATCTCCCCTCCTTTTGGGATCCTGGGCAAATATCCATGCCTGGTATGTTTCTTCAAGATGCTGGGTCCGGGACTTGAACCATGCAGTCAATCATGTGGGATTCAACTGCCTTAACCATCATGCCACGGGCTGACCCAGAGCAATTTTTCCTAGTTCAAGTAACTGCCTCAGGGAAGAAAGCTGTACAGCCGGGAGCCCCGCCGTGCGGGACAACACGCTCACTTACTTTGACTGCTGTGTCTGCCTGGGCCAGGTGCCATCTTCGTTTTGGGGCTCAATGACGAGCACCTGTGTGAACAAGGAAACCGCGGAATGAGGAGAGCACAAACCACTGTACTCCACTCCTGGGCGGAGCCGTGCTGGGGCAGCCCAGGCCCTCCTACCTGACCCTGGTACAGCCCGGCGTCCTGGACAGTGTTGTCTAGCTTGCTCAGCTGCTCGTAGGTGTTGCTCATGTATTTGTTCCAGAGCCGCGTTTCACGCTCCGCGGGGATGTTGAACAGCTTCCGCATCTCCTTCTCGATGGTTGCTACGGCCAGGCAGAAACAGCCCTCAGGGCTCTCTCCAGACGCCAGACTGAAACCAGCCATGGCAGACTACCACTCCTCCTCCCACCTGGTCAGGCCCTCTGGTCAAGAGTTCGAACCACCTTCGGCCCCATGGTGCCCCTAAAGCCACCACCTTCCACGGGCGTCCTCTCGCAATGACATGCCCAGAACCTCACCCTACACCTCTCCTGGTGACGTGGGTCTCATTTACAGTAGGGAAGTAACATACAGGGTGAGAAAGCTTATCCTGGGAGTTAAGACAGATCTGGTTTCCAAAGCTAATTGAGTTACTTCTGCACTTCTGCACCCCTGCATCTTTATGATCACATGACAGATGGCCAAGGCCCACACCCAGCTCTCCAGGAGAGTCCCCTGGGGAACTGGCCCCAGGTCAGAACTGCCAATCAGGTCTGAGAAGCTGGGAGTGACAAACATGAAGAGGGCATCCCACTTCCCTCCTGCCAGCCAGAGTCTGCGTTCTCTCACCAGGTACCCAGGGCCACAGCCCGCCCACTCACCTATGGTGTCTGCCTTGCTGAAATGGCAGCTCAGCACATTGGTGGGGTCGCTGTTCTCGCAGAGCTTCAGCTCCAACAAATACACCTCCACTTTACAGTGCTTCACAAACAGGCCGTGCTCCACCACCTGGGAACGGGAGGCAAGCTGAAGGGCCATGCTCCACACCCAGGAACGGGAGGCAGGGCAGAAGGGCCGTGCTCCACACCCGGGCAGGCTTGGGAGCAACGCATCTCATCAGTCACACAAGGTGAAAGCCTTAGCATGGCCAGTTTCTGTCAGTGACCAGGGGATCAGAGGGGCAGATTATCAAAGTTGCCAGCGCCTGTCCGAGGGGTTTAAAAGTCTCCTTTCCACTGACCAAGAGCGCCTGATAGAACCAGAGAGACCTGCTCCCCACTGGTTTTAATGCCACACCAAGGCCTCCAGATAGGTCTCAGCAGGTCAGCTTTGAACACAAACATCTAGTTTCAGACTTGGCAAAGTAAATTCTACTCAACTACTCTTCCCTCTTAAAATACAGGCCTGTCAACAAAGAGGAATTACTTTTCTATAACACAGCACTAAGACAGCCACCAGATGATCAATACTCAAACTTCAAAAGCTAATTAAAGGTCAGCCACGTGGCTGGTTAAGATGGTGGTTAAGGAGACCAGCAGTTAGCGTAATGGTTATGTCGCTGAACTCCCATGTAGCCAATTGCAGTTTGAGTCCTGGACCTGGTGGCTTAAACTCACACCGGGTGCGTGTGCGTGCGTGCCCAAGATCCCGAGAGGAGAATGGAGGGGAAGGGATTGCGGCGTGGCCATCCCCCCGGGGTTGATTTCTCGCTTTCTGTCTCTAGAGAGCACACTTGCCCTATAGCAAAACCCTCTCCAAAAAAAAAAAAAAAAGAAAAAGATGGTGGTTAAAGTGACTGGACCCCACAAGGCTGACTGTGTAGTTCGATTCTCAGACCCAATGGCTTAAAAACATGCCAGGTGCAAGTGCGTACAAGCCTAGGATCCTGAGAAGAAAAGGAAGGGAGGGGATTATGGTGTGGTCATTCCCCCGGCGTGTACTTTCTTACTTTCCCTGTCTCTCTTTGTCTCTCTCCAGTGAGAGCACATGCCCTGTAGCAAATTTAAAAGAAATAATAAAAAGTTTTTAAAAAATCTGGGTTTCTGTTCCAGGGCCTACCTGCCTTCAAAAAGCTAATCTCTGAGTTACAACTGTAACTTTTAAAATTACTCAACAGTGCAGCCAGAGACTCCTAAGTCCAGGGGAAAAAGCAGAATCGGAACGGTTTAGAAGAAAACGAGAAGCAGTATGTTACTTTATGGCCCTATAGTCCAAATCAACTTTCTCTTATAGAACCTTCCAGAAAATGCTTGCACAACACCACTGGACACACGCCAGGCCGTGAGCAGCTCTGATTTTCTGCAGCCACTCACTGGAACATCCTGAGGGACAACCTCACTCACCACCACGCACACCCACCATTTCCTAAAGAGAAACAGAAGCAAAGCCTCGACCGCCTGTCTGTCCAGTGTCCCCAGGAGATGACACACGGGCCGGCGTGACCACGGAGGCACTCACCTTTCTGACGATGGGCTGCTGGCCTTCTACACAGCCGTACCAGTTTAGTAACTTGTTCCAGGCCTCCGTTGGGACCAACACATAGTCCAGTTCATCAATTAAGTGTTCTTTCAAGGTCTGGCTCTCAGGATCTGGAAAAGGAAAATCATGAATGACTCTCTACCCAGACCCATTTGTTTTACATGATCTTTCTGTATGTTTCAGAAATAAGAAAATGCTGTGTTTACTGGAACAGATACCAAATTGTTAAGAGCCGTAACACAGAACAGACCTGATGGCGCTTGACCTTAGTCACGTGTTCTGAACGTTACACAAGAAACTCAGGTTTCTTTGATAATTGCGGGGCAGTGACATGGTGGTTAAGGGCGCTGGACTCCCACAGAACTGACCATGGTTCGAGTCCCAGACCTGGCAGCTTGCTTTCTCTCTCACTTTCTCTCTGGTGAAATAAGTGAATAAAGTTAAATAAAAGTAATTTTTAGAAAAGAATTATTTAACTTTATTATTATTATTTTAATTTGACCAGAGAGGGACAGAGCGAGAGAGGGGGGGAGAGAGAGAGAAAGAAAGAGAAAGCGAGAAAGCAAGGCACCAGGTCCAGGACTCAAACCAGTCAGGCGTGGGAAACTAGCACCCTTAACCACCACGTCACCTGCCAGTTCCTAAATAAAATAATAATTTTTTTTGGAGGTTTTTGCTATACGGTGCGTGTGCTTGCCAGAAAGACAGAGGCAGAGAGGCAGAAGGCGAGAAATCACCCCCCAGGGGGGATGGCCATCCCGCAATCCCTTCTCCTCTATTCTCTTGGGCACACATGCACGCGCCCGGCAGAGTTAAAGCCACTGGGTGTGGGACTCAAACTGTGGTCGACTACATGGGAGTCCAGAGACTTAGCCATTACACTAACTGCTGGCCCTGCTAAATAAAATAATTCTTAAAAAAAAAAAGAACATTCAACTTGTGCCTACCACAGAGAGGCCACATTACTAGAAGGGAGAAGTGAACATCCAGGGTTTGAAACCCACTCTCACTTCCCATAAACACCCCCTCCAGGAACACTGGAAACCACTGTCCTCCCCCAGGCCAGGGAAGCCAAAAAACAAGGAAAGCAAAGAGTACCCACAGGGTGGGACTCTTCTGTAACTCAAGGCAGACATTAAAAAGAAAAACACCATGGGACCAGCAGTCAGTGTAATGGCTATACCTGAGGCAGTGGAAAGTACTCAAGATCAAACAGGCAGAAAGTGGGGCCAGCAGGTGGCGAGGTGGTTAAGGGCGCTGGACTCCCACATGGCTGACCGTGGTTCAAGTCCTGGACCTGGCAGCTTGCTTTCTCATTTTCTCTCTCTCTCACTCTCACTGTGTCCCTCTCAGGTCAAATTAAAAATAAATAAATAAATAAATAAATAAAGTTAAATAAAATAATTCTTAAAAAAAAAGGAGGCAGAAAGTAAGAAGGATGTTGACAGGGACTCAAAGGGAGGGGCGAAGGGTATAAACTTTCAGACACAAGCACTCTCTGAGAATAAAATAAAATAAAATTCAACACTGACCCTATAGCCTACTGGTTATAGAAGCCAGATCCCACATGGTTAAATGGTTTCAAATCCCAGCCATGAAAGCTTGAGAAACGCATTGGACGCATGTATGTGGCCAAAATCCCAGCAGAATGGAGAAACGGAGAAGGGACTGTGGTGTGACCGTGCTCACTAGGACGTGCTCTCCTCCCCACCTTGGGGAGCACACACGCCCTCTGACCATTTAAATGAAAAAAAAAGAGAGAAAGAGAATTTTAAAATACACCATGATCAATCTTCAGTGACGAACTTTCCAGAGAAGCTCTGACAGCTACCAACAAGGACAGACCAAGCTTTTCTTTTCTTTTCTTTAAAGAGATTTTTGCTATAGGGCAAGCGTGCTTGCCAGAGACAGACAGAAAGGGAAAAAAGTATCCCCCGGGGGACGGTCACGCCACAATCCCTTCTCCGCCACTGTCCTGTCGGGATTTTGAGCATGCACAAGCAAGCATGTGGTATGAGTTTTAAGCTGCTGGGTCTGGGACTTGAACTGCGGTGGACTACACAGGAGTCCAGTGACATAACCATTACGCCATCTGCTGGTCCCCAGATCAAGCTTTTCTATCCAGGAATAGCAGGGAGATCTGGGATAGCACGACCCCCGAACACTGCCCCCATGACTGACTCCTGGTGCATACGCGAGAGGAGCAAAGGAGGCGGGCAAGTCCCACGGATACAGACCGCGCTCCATCCTGCTAAGACTTCTCCCCTCTGCCGCTTGATGATGCCTGGGGAATGTCCAGCCCCCAGAATCGTCAACTTTGCAAATAAACCTCCACATTCTTTATAGATCACCCAGTCTCACCACCTCCTGGCTCGCTCCTGGGATGGGGGCTGCAGGGCTGCCACGTCCCCATGCCCTCCCTCAGCCTTGCAGGCTGCTCCTCAGGGATTTCCATTAGCCACACAGGAAGCCATCGTGTTCCAGATACACAAGACTTCGGGTCACGGCCCAGGTGTACACGCAGCTAGAAACACAACAGCCTACCGCACCTGAAAAGAGTCCTGAGTTGTCTATCGGGCCAGGAAACAGGTTGCGTTCACCCACACTATACATATCCCAGCTGTCGAAGCCCACGTACTTCTTCCACTGCTTGAACCACCGGCTGTCGATCAGATACCTAGAGAGAGACAGAGTCTTACTGTAGCAGGAGCCCTGAGGTACTGAGTTTCTGCAGCTGGTCCCTTAATCTTTTCCCACTAAAAAACACTGCCTCAAAAGCAGGAATAGGGGCCAGGCCTCGCGTGACACAGAGGACCTGCACTAGGGCAGGCTGTCCACTAAGTGAAATGACTGTTGAAAGAATTAGTAGGACCAGCCAGGGGGCAGTGGTTAAGGTGATTGGATCCCAAATGGCCAACTGTGCAGGTCCCAGACCCAGTAGTTTGAAAAACAAAATTAGGACCAGTGGATGGCACAATGGTTATGTTGCTAGACTCCCATGTGGTTGACCTGAGCAGTTTGAGTCCTGGACCCAGTGGCTTAAACTTACGCCAGGTGCATGTGCGTGTGTGCCCAAGATCCTGAGAGGAGAATGGAGGAGAAGGGACTGCAACATGGCCATCCCCCCTGGGGGGGGGGTGATTTCTCAGTTTCTATCTCTCTGTTTCTGTCTTTCCTGTGAGAGCACATGCCCTATCAAAAACCTCTCAAAAACAAAACAAAACAAAACAATTCCACAAAATCCCAAGATGTGAATGGAGGAGAAGGGATTGTGGGTGGTTATTCCCCCTAGGTGGCTGATTTTTCATTTTTCTCTCTCTGGCAAGCACATGAACTTTATAGCAAAACTTAAGTAAATAAATAAACAGATAAAAGGAAGGAAATGCTGGCTTCAAATGCTTATTTAAATGGAATCTTTCTGTAGGGAATAGTGTATTTGCTAATTAACAAGTCATTAATTTCATAATAATCTTTGTAGAGGTCCTTGCCCAGGAAGACAGTTTGATTACACTGCTATGCTCAATGTAAACATTAATTTTCTTTCTGAAAATGTTATAGTAACACCAACTGCTTCAGTTTCCCTTTAAATCAAATGAGATATCTAAAAATGTACATTCAGGGACCAGCAGATGGCATAATGGTTACGGTCCTGGAGTTCCATATAGTCAACCATGGTTTGAGTCCCAAACCCTATGGCTTAATCACACAAAGCAAGTCTAAGATCCTGAGAGGAGAATGGAGGAGAAGGGATTGCAGTGTGGCCATCCCCCTGGTGGGTGATTTCTCGCTTTATGTCTGTCTCTCCAGAGAGTGCACGCACCCTATAGCAAAAATCGCTGAAAAAAAAATAATAATAATAAGTATGTTCATATGTGTATACATACACAAATGCATGTGTTTACACTATAAATCACAGTGCCTAGGTACATTCAACTTGTCAAAAAGCATTAAATTGGGCATTACATTAGCTGTTTTACAATTACGACAGAAGGAGGGGGGAAATCTCTGTGGGGCAACACATAATTACATTGGTGAGTCCTTCCAATTTTATAACCAACCAAGGTCAGAGAAAATGAGGCACCTTCTCAGCGGCCACGAGGCCAATACATACATCCAACTCGCCAACACATGCTTTTCCCTCCAAATTCCTTGAGCAATAATTCCTCCAGAGACTTCTACTGTGTGATATAAAAAGAAAAAACTTTTTAAATTCTCTCTCTTTTTTTAGATTTTTCCAAAGGGCACATGTACTCCACCAGAGAAAGACAGACAGAGAGAGAGAGGGAAAGTGAAAAATCACCTCCCCCCCACCCCCCCACCCCCCAGGGAGGATGGCCACGCATCAATCCTGTGTCCTCTATTCTCTTGGGATTTGGAGCATGCATGCACACACACATACACACACACACACACACAGCATGATCTCCAAGCCTCTAGGTCTGGACCCAAATCACTCAGCCAGCTGTGTGAGTTCCAGCACCTTAACTTCCACACCACCTGCTGGCCCCTCCCTGTGTGATTTAAGTCTATCCTATTAACCTTCCTCTGCTTCTGCTGAGTAATAGCCCCATGCAGAGTACTTCAACCTCTGCTTGCCCCACCTCGCCCAGGATGAGCACCACCAAGGGCACCTGAACACCTCCTAACCCCAGTGTTTGTCTTCTCTGCTCAGTTCCTGAGCAATGCTCAGTCATACTCAATGCAAAGCCTGCCCCAATGACACCACCCAGAGTCTCTCCACTGGTGCAAAGTATTGTCCCTTCTATTAAGAAGTCTCAAGTTCAGCCGTGCACTTCTAAGCCCTGGACTTTTAATCTTCTATCTGTAGAGGTCCAGGATCTAGGCTACCCTCCGCTCCCACTCTGAGATGCTACTGCCACAATTATTTTTCACATTTGCTACCAAAATGATCTATACGCTGTTCAGCTTCTAACCCTGACTTCTGCTCTGCAGTTTACAAGTTACAAAGTATCTACTTCTGGTCTTCGCCTCTAACTCCCCAGGCGGGTAAACCGAACACGGGACCCTGGATCTGGTGGCTAGGCCCCGAAGTCCGCGAGGTGTGGACACCTTAGCCCAAGGTCACAGGACGAGTCCTCGATGCTAAAGGGCTCTCCCCACCCTAGAGCCCCCGCGAGCGCTCCTCATCCCCACGTCCTGCCGCCCGGGCGCCCGCCAGCCCGCCTCCAGGCAGACTGGGCCGGGACGCCCCCAGCTCGCCTATGCCGTCCCCGAGCTGTTCCCGGAGTAACTCTCCCGAACGGCAGGTGTCAGGCCACTCTTTCAGGGTCACCAGACACCACCCCCGCTCGGCTCCTACCCAAGCCGAGGAAAAGCGGCCTGGGCTGCGGGCCCGACCTGGCCCCGGCTGTGCGCGGCGGCCGCCGGCCCGGTGCTCACCACTGCGCCCCCCGTTGGAGCGTGGTCCTCATTAAGGCTC
>NW_006209032.1:880714-880918 GCF_000334495.1 Tupaia belangeri chinensis | reverse complement strand
CGGCCCCGGCCCAGCCGGTCCGGACATCCGCCCGGCGCACGGCGTGCTAGGGGCCGCGCCCACGCACGCACGCACGTACGTACGCACGCACGTGCGCGCGCCCGGCCCCACCTCGCGCCTCGGCTTCGGGCGCTCTGCCTGCCTCGGCCCTTCCTCTCCGCCCTGTAGGCCGACGCTCTCCCGTGGGGCCGCGGGGGGGCCGGG
>NW_006209032.1:862295-863726 GCF_000334495.1 Tupaia belangeri chinensis | reverse complement strand
CTCCTGCCTCCCGTCAGGAGGCGCCCGCGGCTGTCCCCCCGGCCACCTCAGGATGTCCGAGTGCAGGCCCCACGACCCCTCGGGGACCCCATCCTGGCCTGCGGGGTTTCCCTGGGCAAAGCCCCGGAACTAGATTTTCTAGTTTTCATTCCTGTCACTCCACTTTCAACTGAAGAGCTTCGGCGCGTCAGCTACCCAAACGGGAGTTCGGGGTTCCTCTCCTGGCGGCCCTACTGGGATTTCGGGGCGCGCCAGATGCACCAGCACCCCAGCTTGGGACTGGGACTCGACGGTGTAGTCCGGTCCATAGTGATGGTCCCTGACTCTGTGGATGGCACCCCCTGCCCTCGGCCGAATTCCGCACTCCACTGGGTGCGAGGCGGACCCGCAGCCACAGAGGGGCGACGTGTTCTCCAGCTTGATGTGCCCTGCTTCCTTTGCGTTTGTCACTGAAACAGGAGACAATGTCCTGAACACTATGTCTTCTGCACCGGCACACAGCCCTCCTGAAGGGAGAAGTATGGGGGTCTTCAAAAAGTAAATGGTAAATGCATATTTTAAAATGACTATTTATTTAATTCTATTTATTCATCCACTTATTTTAATTTGACCAGAGAGTGAGAATGCAAGCCACCAGGTCTGGGACTCAAACCACGGTTGGTTATGTGGGAGTGTCCAGCGCTTTAACCACCACACCATCTGCTGGTCCCGGTAAATGCATATTATGAAAAACTTAAATGCATGGATTTCAAACAGTTTTGCACCCAAGGAAATCTGTCCTTTCAATATTCTGTGTATTTTTAAAGTCCCCTAGTAAGCCTAGACCAAGGAGGAGGCTGTCTAGGAGGTTCCTGCTGCCAAAGAAAAACCAAATGAAGACTGTTTTCTGCCTTCACACCTTGAAGTAGAAGAGATCTTTTCAAAAATACCCACAATGCCAAGCAGTGTGGGGTAAGTGCCATTCAGACGTAGAGGAATATAGGAATATGTGGCACATCCTTAGCTGTAAAAGGAAGCCCTGGGGGAGGGACAACGAGAGTCTCAAACCAGTGTCTTAAAACTCACACCAGTCTGGGACCAGCAGTTAGCGTAATGGCTATGTCGCTGGACTCCCACGTAGCCGACCGCGGTCCGAGTCCCGGATCCCGTGGCTTAAAACTCAGCTGGAAACGTGTGCGTGCGTGCCCAAGATCCCGAGAGGAGAACGGAGGAGAAGGGATTGAGGAGAACGGAGGAGAAGGGATTGCGGCACGGCCATCCCCCCTGGGGGGTGATTTCTCACTTTCTGTCTCTCTGTCTCTCTCTGTCTGTCTGGCGATCGCAGTGCCTATAGCAAAAACCTCTCCAAAAAAAAAAAAAACCTCACACCAGTCTGAGCCAGTAGTTGGCGTACTGACTACGTTGCTGGACTCACACGTACTTGACTGCGGT
>NW_006209032.1:849795-859795 GCF_000334495.1 Tupaia belangeri chinensis | reverse complement strand
AGAGAACGAAAGAAAGAAGGAAGGAAGGAAAGAGGGAGGGAGGGAGGGAAGAAAAAGAGAAAGAAAGGGAGGGAAGAAGGAAGGAAACAAAAAAGAAAGAAAGGCTGTCAAACTAGAAACACTACCTTTGGTTCTGTTACTAAAAGAAAGTTAGTTACAGACATCATTTTAGAGCCTCCATTTGAGGGTATCTGCTTCCTTGTTCTTTTTTTTTTTTCTTAGAGCATTATTTTATTTAACTTTATTTATTTGTTTTAATTTGACCAGAGAGAGAGAAAGTGAGAAAGCAAGTTGCCAGGTTGGAGACTTGAACCATGGTTGGCTAAGTGGGAGTATAGCGCCCTTAACCATCATGCCACCTGCGAGCTCCTTCCCTGTTCTCTGTCAGCAGTTTCTCCCATTACATTTATGGCAGTCTTAGGGAAGTAGGACAAGTCCTCAACATCACTAGAAAGGAGGACAAAACCTACTTAGGAAAGCACAACATGTGGAAAATATTTTCAAGCCAGGAACTTTTCAGTGCTATTAAGTAGCTGTAAAAGTAGTGCACTAATTATTTTGTAAAATATATTTATTTAATTTTATTCACTATTATTGTTTTAATTTGATCAGAGAGCGAGAGGGAAAGTGAGAAAGCTAGCTGCCGGGTCTAGGTCAGCCATGTGGAAGTCCAATACCTCACCCACAACACCAACTGCCAGCCCTAGTGCACTAATTATTGGTAGTTCCTAAAAAGTTAAGATTACACAGTACCAGTAGATAGAATGTAGAAAATAGTATGAACTTCATAGTGAGAAGATCATCATTTCTAGTCTTTTTTTTTTTTTTTAGTTTTTGTGATAGGGCATGTACACTCATTGAAGGGAGACAGAAGCGGGGAGAGGAAAAGTGAGAAATCACCCTCAAAGTGGGATGGCCACGCTGTGATCCCTTCTCCTCCATTCTCCTCCTGGATTTTGGGCATGTACGCATATGTACCTGGAGTCTTTTTCTTTTTCATATTTTATTTCACTTTATTTTAATTTGATCAGAGAGGGATGGAATGAAAGAGAGAGAGAGGGAAAGTGAGAAAGCAAGTTGCCAGGTCCGATACTTGAACCATGGTCGGTCATGTGGGAGTCCAGTACCCTTAACCACCACGCCACTTGCCAGATCCCCCTGGAGTGATTTTCAAATCACTGCATTTGGGACTCGAACTACTCAGTTGGCCATGTGGGATCGAGCCACCTTAACCACCACAAATGGGCTGGCCCAATTTCTGTAGTTTTTAGTCTTTGTCAGTGAGTTACTGATCAAAATGTATTTTTTAAATTGAGAAATGGAAACCATGGCGAGCGTCTGCCTGTGTGTTCCTACTTGTGGGTGTGACCTCAACACTGGGGAGGAAATGACCAGACTGAGTGATTCAGCTCAGGAATTACGTAGGCCCAGGCCTAGGTTGTGTAGCCGCTTTCCCTAGGGAGAAGTATTGGCCTACTAGGCCACCCAGGTCCCAGAAGTGGCTAGTTCACCTCTTGCCAGGGAAGCCGAGGCTGCAGGAACAGGCAGGGGTAAGCTGGCCGATGGTCACACACAGCTGGCCTTGGACCGCAGTACCCTAGTGGAGGATCTATCCTCCCGGGGCCTGTGAACATTAAGCTTTATGTGGTTCCACCTCATAAAGAGTTGCTAGGCTGTTCTTGGGCTCTCCGTACACCTGGCTGGACTTGGCTTCCCAGCTTACCCTTGATCCACCATGGCCAGCACCACCAAGCACATGTGGCAGTGTTCATGGTGTTAGACACCTTGTGATTGGAGGTGGCAACAGGGAAGAAATGTTTTTGGTTCCTTCTCGCCCATGCCTTCCTAACCCTCAGGGGACTGTGAGAATGTAATGGAAGAACAGTAGAAGCACGCCTTCGTAGAATGAACTATTTTCCCCATCTTTCAGTAATTTCCCATCTCTGTTATGTAAGGATTGGGTTACTGGGCAAACAACTGAACCAACCCCAGAGAGGAGTTGAACTGATGATCAGATTCCATTCCAGTTATGCCACTGTGTTGATGTGTGGGCGGGGAGGGTGTGGCCCAGGTGTAACCGGAGTCTTGTTCCCTCCTCTACTTCTGTTGCCATCAGTCTTAACAGATATAGTCTTTTTTTAAAAAAAGAATCATTTTATTTGACTTTATTCATTTATTTTAATTTGACCACAGAGAGACAGAGCAAGAGAGAGAGAGAGGGAAAGTGAGAAAGCAAGCCACCAGGTCCAGGCCTCGAACCACTGTTGGCCATGTAGGAGTCCAGTGCCCCAACCACCATGCCACCTGCTAGCCCAACAGATAACAGTATTTAGATGTTAATCTGCAACTGTCCTTTGTCCTTTTTACAAAGTGAATTCTCAGGTGTTTCTTGCATAAATGAATGAAAAAAATGATCCACATAGCAGTCATTTTTTTCAGTATAATTAATAATACTTAAGTATCAGAGCCAGCAGGTGGTGTAGCAGTTAAGATGCTGGACTCCCAGATGGCCATCCGTGGTTCCAGTCCTGAACCTGGAGACTTAAAAATCACGCCAGGCTTGCGTGTGTGTGTGCATCCCCCAAACCCCAGGAGAATGAAATAGAAGGTATTATGGTGTGGCCATCAGCCCTGGGGAGCGATTCCTCACTTTCCCTCTCACTCTCTCTCTCTCTCTCTGTCCTCTGGCGGGGACACGCACCTTATGGCCAAAAACTAAAAAGAAAAAGAAAACTTTAAGGGGACCAGCAGATGGCATAAGGCTACGTCGCTGGACTCCCATGTAGTTGACCACAGTTTGAGTCCCGGACCCAGTGGCTTAAACTAACAACTAACGCCGGGCGCATGTGTGTGCGTGCCCAAGATCCCAAGAAGAGAATGGAGGAGAAAGGATTGCGGTGTGGCCATCCCTCCTGGGGGTAATTTCTCGCTTTCTGTCTCTCTTTTTCTCTCTGTCTGGCAAGTGCACGCGCCCTATAGCAAAAAAAAAAAAAAAAAGACCAGCAGGAACTTGAGAGGTCGTGCTGCAGACACTTCTGAGAAGGAAACTGAAGCAACTGGAGCAGAGGACAGAGGCATGCTTGCCATTCCTCTTGGCCTTTGGGGGGGTGTATGATGAGGTCTGTAAGGATGAGCAGGAGACTAGGCCTTTAGATTCACATGAGCATGTGTGTGCACACAAACATGCACTCTCACAGAGTCACATGCTGGGGACAAAGGCCAGGGTAACAGGTGCTTCCTCCGCAGGGAGGATCCAGATCCTCTCCACTGGTCTCCCGTGGAGCCAGGCTGTATGCACGTGCAGGCCTGTAGACCACCACCCAGGGTGCGACGCATGAGCTGCTGGGTGCTGTTTTGCAGTCTCCTATCCTGACCTGAGGGCCTCAGCTACTCTGGGCCTGAGAAGGCCCTGATGGTGGGTCTCTGCAGGACCAGCAGTGGAAAGGCGGCTGGGCCTGCCTCACCCCACCATCGAGTCACTGTCAGTCTCAGTGCTTCTGGGCGCGACTAACGGGTTCCTCCCCAGCAAGGGGCCTGCCCATTTGTGGTTCCTGTTTTTGTTTTCTCACATGAGGTCTGGAGTTGAGTTCTTGGGGTAGACCCACACTGAAGGGTGGCAAGCCTCAGAGCTCGCCTGTGTAGCCCTCTTGGCTTGCTTGCTTTTTTTCTTGCTTTCTTTTTTTTTTTTAAAGAATTATTACTTTTATTTGTTTATTATTATTATTATTTTCACATAAGTTTTGCCAGAGAAAGACAGAGAGAGAGAGAGAGAGAGTGAGAAAGCAAGCCACCAGGTCCAGGACTCGAACCATGGTTGGCTATGTGGGAATTCCAGCGCCTTAACCATCACTCCACCTGCTGGTCCCTCTCTCTCTTTCTTTCTTTCTTTCTTTCTTTCTCTCTCTCTCTCTCTCTCTCTTTCTTTCTTTCTTTCTTTCTTTCTTTCTTTCTTTCTTTCTTTTTTTAGAATTATTTTATAGGAGCCAGCAGGTGGCATGGTGGTTAAGATGTTGGAATTCCTACACGGCCAACCGTGAATCGAATCTGGAACATGGTGGCTTGCTTTCTCACTCTCCCTCTCTCTCTTTCTGTCTTTGGCAAAACTCATGTGAAAATAAATAAATAATTTTTAAAATATTATTTTATTTAACTTTGTAACTTTATTTATTTATTTTCACATGAGTTTTGCCAAAGACAGAAAGAGAGAGAGGGAGAGTGAGAAAGCAAGCCACCAGGTCCAGGACTCGATCCATGGTTGGCCATGGGGGAGTCCAGCGCCCTTAACCACCATGCCACCTGCTGGACCCGCTCTTGTTTTTTTTTTTTCTTGAAGTTTTCAGGTGGTTGCTGCCTTTGTCTCTGCATTCCAGGTCCCCTCCCCAGCAGCCACCAGTGAGAAGGGAGGTTGGAACCTTCCTTTCTTCTGTTCCCTGGGATCACAGGGGCTTCCCCAAGAGCCCCCACATCTCTCAGTGACTCAGACCAGCGACCTGCCCTGCCCTGATCCAGAACGTGGATTCTGCCAGCCAGCCAGGGGAGAGGATTTAGGAATGGCAGTCTGCTGGGACTCGCAGTCTCTGACTTCTCTAGAACCTCTCTGGGAGGCAGCGAGAGTGATGCCATCCCAGGACCAGGGCCTGTGAGACTTCACTCCTTAGCCAAGCGCTTCTCTCACTTGTACCCCCGGCTCCCAGTCTGTCCATGCCTGGCAGGAGGCAGGTGTCCAGTAGTTTGTGTGATCAGCTCGAATCGGGTTTGTTTTGGTGCCGGTCAGATTTGTCACACCCCAGTGTAAAAGCATAGTCTTCCAGCCTATTGTACAAGAACACGCCAAATTCAGTGATGTGACAGGCATCATGGCATGCCCTTTATAAATGCACGCCGTGAGCTCTTAGGAAATCTTCAGCCAGTGTTTTTTACTCAGTAGTATCCAAAAGTTAAAACTGAAGAGATTTGTTCGGTTGACCAGGCCAAGAATGCTTCTCTGAAAATACAAGAATGCTTTTAACGTTGTTTGTGGAACTGCACTGAGTCAGAATAAGGAAGTCATTTGATCGAGGTTCATTGTGCAAGCGTCGTGCCTGGCCTAATTTTATCAGATTTAATTTTTTTTTTTTTTAAACCCCAGCATTTCTGCAAGAACTGCTAAAATGGAAGCTTCTGAACCTCATTGAGTAACTGTAGGGCCCATCCCCTTCTAAGAAGAAGCCAGAGTGCAGCTGCCGGTTTCCAGAGCAAACAAAGTCTTGCCACCATTTATGCCAAAGGCCAGGACTTCATGCTGGCAGAGCTTGGTTCCTGCCCTTTGATAGAACTTGTTCATTTGATCGGCACCTTCACAGTGGGGCGGGTGTGTGCAGGTCAGAACCAGCAGCAGCTACATGGTTGAATTATAAAAGAATGTGGCGGGGGGGTGATGGGGGGCATTTGTATGTATTGGGGGAAGATGTCTCTTGGGGGAAAAGATACTGAAGTCAACCTGGTTTTATTCTGAGTCTCCCTGGAGAAGAGAGAATTTGAAGGCTTTTCTGTTGAGGGAGCAAACAGCTTGTCTGAGGTAGGGCTGTCCCCAGACAGGATCAGCCACATTGGGAGCTAAGAAGTTTCCTGCCCTGGCAGTCTTAAGAGGAAAAAGAAAGGAGTGGTGAGTCACCAGGCAGCCAGAGGCGGGGGCAGGGGAGAGGTTTGAGGCTGCAGTTGGTTTGGAAAGTCCTGGGTTCCCAGCCGGCAGCTCCCCAGAGAGCATGGTCTTGGCTACACTGACATAGGGAAAGGGAGAGTGGGAAAGTGTCCAGCTGGGGGGCCTCTGAGTGGGGCCCTGGGTCCCAGACTTTCCAATTCAGCAGCTTGGGGTGGGGAGGGGGGTGGTATGTGTTTTCCTATCACTAAGAAGACTCTTGGGCACCTTTCCTCAGCTCCTAGAATAGGGCCTGGTACCCCAGACACCTGGCCACCTGGCCACCCAGATCACACCGCTGTGGAGCTCTCAGTCCGCAAGCACTTGTCCCAGCTGACCTCTCCATATGAACTGTCTCTTTCTGCAGCTCCTTGACCCGTCCCCAGCTGCCCCTCTCTGTCATCTGACCCCGAAGGATGGAACCCATAGACCCCAGGCTGTGGCGCCTGGCTGTTTTTCCTGCTGCTCCTCCTGGGTGACCTCGTCCTCAGTGGTTGCTCCGCCTTCCTTGGCCAGACCCTTGCCTTTAATCCGTACTCCTGGGCTCTGTAACTGCCTGCCTGGTGTGTCCATCTGGATGTCTTATGCAACACATCTGAAATGGATCCCAGCTACCTGCCCCGACACCTGCCCTCTCACTGCTGAGGGCCTGCCTTCCTGTCTCAGACCCTCACACGCTCTCCACCCTGCCTGGCCACCCTCCTCGGGTCCTTCCTCAACCAGCTGCTCCTTGTACTCTTCAGTTTCACTCTCGCTTCCTCCATGACCCTCCCTGCCAGGCTTGGTTCTCATTTATCTCAAAGCCCCCGTACTACCTTGTCATTATCCATTTTTTAAAATTTATTTTCTATTTACCTATTCATTGGAATTTTTTAAAGAATTATTGTATTTCATTTTATTCATCATCATCATTTTTTAATTTGACCACAGAGCAACAGAGAGACAGAGACAGAGAGAGAAAGGGAAAGCAAGAAAACAAGCCACCAAGTCCAGGACTTGAACCACAGTCTACCACGTGGGAGTCCAGTGTCTTAACCACTATGCCACCAGCTGACCCCCTCGTGATTTTCAAGGCATCAGATTCAGGACTTAAATCGTAGTTGGCCTTGTGAGAATCCAGCGCCTTAACCACCATGCCACCTGCGGGCCCAGTCCTCATCCCTTGCCTGCCTTCCAAGGCACCCAGCAGAGCACAAGTGTAAGGACTGACAAAGTGTGGAAGGAGCAAAGAGCTTCCAGAGAGGGGTGTGGGGTGTAGGGGTCTCAGGCGACCTTGTATACCTATACTAGATGTACGCGGATATATAGGTTGTCCTCCATTCCAGAGTCAGGTTCACAGGCTATAAATGATCGTAAAATAGCCCTGGCCCCACGTGAGTGGGAGGTGTGTGTGTGCGTGTGTGTATTTGTTATTTTGTCCATGAGGGACAGAGGGAGGCAGCACCCTCTTCTCAGTTTTGACACCACGATCCACCCAACCCCAGCCAGCCCACATCACAAGGGCACCTGTGTCGGGCACATGGAGGTTCCGCCTCACAGAGCATCACATTTTACCGCTGCACCACCACCCAGGCCCTGAAGGCTTTCCTGTTAATTAATAGGCAAACATTTACTGATGCCTGTCACATGGATGGCCAGCCCCAGTCCTCGACCTTGAACCCCAGGGGAAGCTAACTGGTCACAGAGGTAGCCATGAGTTCAGAGTTCTGAAAACCCAGAGTGTGAGCTGAGGGGGAGGAGGGGGACTCAGAGCTGGAGTTGGGGAGCCTCATAGGAAGAGGGAGGTGCGCTTGTGCAGGAATTCAGAGGGAGAGGGAGGAGAGGGAACTGAACAGGTGCAGAGGGCTTCAACCCTGAGACCTAGGGCAGATGAGTGTTCAGCAGCAGAGACCCCTGCTTAGGGCCAGAGAAGTCCCTGAGAGTTGGTCCAGACAGGAAAGGCCTTGAACCATCAATCAGAGTACAGATGCCAAGACCCTAGAAGCTGGTCCACATTTACGACCTGGTGAGTGACATGGCCTGCATCTCTGGGTCCCTGTGTGTCCTAGCAGAAGCCGCCCTCAGATCCTGGAACCTCTCACACTGATAAGAAATGGCTCCAGCTCTGTCTCGAAAGATTGGCAGTAGGGCTGGCAGATGGCGAGGCTGGCCCTGAGCAGTGCCCAAGGGGCAGTGCCCGAGAAGCAGAAGGTGGCCTCTAAGATACGTCCCTATCCTGGGTCTGCATGTACAGCCGCATGTTAATAGCGCTGGCTGGGCTGGCGGGCAGGGGCTGGTTACATTGTACTTACTCCCAGCACAGCAAAGGCAGAAAGGCAACTGCTGGGGAGGCAGCAGCAGGGAAGACCAGCGGTAGCAGCAGCAGAAGTAGAAAAGCGTTTCTCACCCCGCATTGACTTCCACATATGTAAAACAGGCCAGAGACTGAAGGTTATTCTGTGAGTCGTCGGAGTGTCCTCCAGGACTCAGAAAGGAGGAACCTACTGGGGTTAGACAGTCGGCCCCTGCCAACGACTCCCTTTCTATGGAGTAAGGATTTTGTTCTAATAAGGCCTGGGGTGGCCCTGCTCCATGCCCTGGCTGACAAGAGCCAGACCTTTGTGTAGAAATGAGTCAGTGTGGGGGTCGGCAGGTGGCGTGGTGGCTAAGGCACTGGACTCCCATGTGGCCAACTGCGATTTGAGTCCTGGACCTGACGGTTGCTTTCTCACTTTCCCTCCCCGCCTCTCTCTGGTGAGCACGCATATCCTATAGCAAATTAATTAAACAACAAAAACAAGAGTGAGTTCCACAGGCTGCAGGAAGGTCAGACTTGGCCAGGGTAAGGGTACATGGGATTAAGTTTGGACCTCCACGACAAGGTCAGTAGGGAAGGTCCCCTGGGCTGACACGACAGGACGCACACACAGTTCTGCTTTCACTGGCGCTTTATTGGGCGGGGTGGGGAGAGGTCTGGCAGAGGGAGGGCTGCGATGGACAGGAGAGGCGCCCACCTGGGGGGTTTTCCGGACATCAGGCGTTCCTCCTTCGGGGTTTAGAGGAGACACCGTCATGGATGAAACCCCCCAGACGCAGCGCTGCACCTGCCGGGTAGCCAGGGTGGGGGAGGTGCCCTATGGCCCCTGGGACAGCAGGGCTTCGATGTCGGGCTCGATGTCAATGGTCGGAAAGCGGCGGCTGTACCTGCGCACCGGCACGCCGTCAGGACCCACCAGGAACTTCTCAAAGTTCCAGGCAATGTCGTTGCGGCACACGGGAGACCAGGTGATGAACTTGGGGTCGGTCATGAGCGCACAGGGGTCATCGCTGGGCGCCGGCAGGGCCTCGCGCAGGAAAGCAAAGAGCGGATGTGCCTTGGCGCCATTCACCTCGCATTTCTCGAAGACTGTGAAGTTGGGCTCGAACCCGTCGCCGGGTCGGACGTACTTGAGGGAGTTCAGGATCTCTTCATTCTTGGCGTTCTCCTACGGAAAAGAAAGGAAGCTGGGACCCGAGGTCGCGGGTGGCAGGAAATCTTCGAACCACAAAGGGGCTTTTCGGTGAGTCACTGGGACACTGCCCTCCTTGCACAACCGCCAGCCGGCCCGAATCCCAGCCGGCGGCCCGCCTCCCTGTGCCGGAGCCCTGCGGGTGCCCCGCCGGGCCCCCAACCCGAGCCGCACGGCCGCGCCGCCCCGCCCCACGCAGCGCACCTGATGCCCAAACTGGTTGCACGGGAAGCCGAGTACCACCAGGCCCCGGGGCCCGAGGCGCCGCTGCAGCTCGTTCATCTGGGTGTAGTCCCGGACCGTGGTACCTCAGAGGGACGCCACATTCTCGATGAGCAGCACCTTGCCCCGCAGGGAGCCCAGGCTCATCGGCTCCTCGGCGCCGAGCGGGCGCGCCGGTACACGGTGGCCTGGGCCACCGCAGCCGCTTGAGCCGCACACATGGCGAAGGTCCCCGCAGCGAGCGAGTGCGCCGAGCAGAGGAGCCCGCAGCCGGCGGCGCTTCCTCTTAACTGGTCGGCGGTGGGTCACGTGGCGCAAGCACTGCTCCCGCCCCTACGCCCCCTGCGGACCCCGGGGTCCCGCCCTATCCGGCCTCAGTCCCCACCTCCAGCTGCGGACCTGGGGGGAGGGTGCAGCGGGGTGGAACGCGGGTCCCGCCCAAGCAGGGTACAGCCGCGGGCACGTCGGGTCTGGCCCTGGCCATCCTGCGCCCGCCCTAAGGGAGCCAACCGGCGCCCCGCCCTCGAGGGCTCGGGCTTCTTTGTGAAAAGTGCCTCAATTAGGGTGTGGGGCTGGGCCTGGCAGACTGGCCGGGGGGAGGAACACCGCAGCG
>NW_006209032.1:836738-849325 GCF_000334495.1 Tupaia belangeri chinensis | reverse complement strand
AGCCCTCTGTCCGGTGGCGCGCTACCCCCGCCTGTGCACGCCCAGTTGTCGCCAGGTGCAGAGTGAGGGCTCGTGTTGATGGCGCGGTGGGGAACGACAGCGTGGCTCCGTGGGGTTCTAGGAAGGGCAATCGGAGGGTGGGCAGTGCCAGGCTTCGGGTTCCAAACAGCGAGCTCTCTACTCGGGCTGCCCGGCACTCTCATCCTGGCCTCTGGTCTCCCTACCTTTCTGTCCCAGCGGGGCACTGCCCCTAGGCAGGATTTCTAATTAGTGTCCTGGAGAGCGGGTTGGGGCCACATGGTCTGGCCCCAACCTTCCGGAGTGGATCCCAACAACCCTCCAGGCCCAAGAAACCCAGTCGGGAGTGCCCGGAGTCTGCATCCCCACCACCCCCTTTTGCAACTTGACTGCAGCACAGGCTAACCGCCCACATGGCACAGGATAATCCCCTGGGGTTCTGGGAGGACCCAGGCTGACTGGCTGGCGCAGGATGCGCGGAGGAGGGGGAGGGATGAGAGGGGGAGAGGTGGCCCCAAGCTGGTACTTTAGACGCGGGAGGAACTTCGGCAGGGTGAGCTGGGCGGGGCATCCTCGGCCCAGCCCGGGAGACAGCAACACAAACACCAGGATACAGGAAGTTTAGAAAACTGCCTTTATTCTATTAATAGTTGGAAAAATTAACTGGTACAGAAAAAAAGTTTAGTCAGCTGGAGAGAGGAGAGAAATGAGTGCCACCACGAGAACGGTGGCTCCTCTGGAGGGAACCTGGGGACAGGGAGGACAGCGCTGTGCACTAGAGCCAGGCCCTGCAGTTCGGCTGACGGGGCCCCCTGCCCCAGCGTCTAACTGCCTCAGACGTGAAACCAACTCCTGTGTGCTCAGCCCAGCTCTGGAGAGGGGTCCTGGGGTAGTGGGGCCGAAATGGGACAGCATGGCCACCTTGTATCAGAGAAAGTGACAAAAAGGGAATTTTAAAAATGAATTTTCCATCTGACTTTATTTCCAAATACACTTTCTTTTTTTTAAAAAACCAATACACTTTCTTTGGGGATGACAAATATCAGCATTAGGAAATCCAATTATACAAAAAATACTCCATCTAGTCCTGGGGTAGATATATTTATTTTTGGTAACATACATAAGTGGCACTAATTACACAGTAACTATAAGGTAACTAACATGGAACCACAGGGACTGTAACTGCCACAGCTGCAGCTCCGCTCGGCCATTCTGGCTGAACTGGTGGGCCAAGCCCTAGAACGGAGGCCTCCAGCCCCCGCAGAGCAAAGCCCCCGAGCTTCCCAGCTCTCTGGGGCAAAGCTCTGAAGTGGAGACTCAGCAGAGCCGTTGCAGCTGGCAGGCGACAGGCAGGACATGTTAGTTAGAAAGTAGTTACAGCCTAATTCACAAAAGTTACCAACGGTTTCTCTTTCTAGAAAGAAGCAAGAAGTTAAGAAATCCTTGAATTAGCGCCTGGCTTGTCAGGTGGGAGCGCAGAGGAGGGCTGTTAGAGCGGTGTTGGGGACCCCGGCTGACTCTACCCAAGCAGGGTCAGACGGGTGGGACATCATTAATAATCATGGTTGGCTTCTAAATACTGGTAGCAAGATGACTTCTGATTTGTAATCTTAGGTAAATTATAGATAAATGAAAAAAGGCCAGTAATCATACACTAAGATTAATAAACAGCACTTCCAAATTAACCGCGTAAGGGCTGTGCTTGGAGCAAGCTTTCACAAGACAAGGCACCCAGATTTCTTCTTCCCACGTCTGGCTTGCAGAGCTGCTCTCGTGGCCATTTCGAAAACCTCCCTCACTCCATCTTTGGTCTTTGCTGAACACTCCATGTACCCAAAAGCGCCAATCCTGTTTGCCATATCTCTGCCCTCTTCAGGTTTTACCGGCTCCTGGCAAAGAGAAAAGAGCGCTCCTGGTTAGCAGCGTTGCAGGCACACAGGAAGCGGCTGTATTCAAATCCAGCCAAAGAAATTTTGGGAAAAGCTGTCAAACCCCCAGATTGGAACTTCGTCTTATGAAATTCTAAAAATGACCAATGGGGACTACACACCCCTAAAAAGTCTATTATTAAACATGCTCTTCTTGGGAAGGGGAGAGAGAGAAAGAGAGAGAGAGGAAGAGGCCAGAAAAGCCTGGAAGGTTGAGGAAGGAATCCAGGGCTGGCCCTTGAGTCTTCCTGGAGAGGTCCTTCCTGGAGGACCAGAAGCCCAAGAGAGGGAACAGAGGCTGTCCTAGACATTTGGACACAGAGACCCTAGGGGGAGAGAAGGGTTGAAGACCTCCACAGCTTCTGAGAGGCCAAGATGCTGCCTCCATCATCACTTCTAACGGCACTAGGGCTCTGTCTGGACTCCTGCCTTCGGCCAGAGGTCACTAATTTTGGCCTCATGTGTCCCGAGGTAAAGTGGACAGGGAAATCAAGAGCCTGATCAAATTCCTGCATCCAAAGCACCGACTACTGCTGAGGTGGCTCCTTCTCAGCCCAGCAGTCTCTGGGGACACAGTACCAGCTCATAAAGGACAATCTGTCTCACAGGGGTAAGGTATCGTTAGGGCCCTCTGTATTGGTCCCTGCTGGATGGACAGAGGACTTCTGCTTGTCCCCCTGAACATCCGGCCGTGGCACCCTGTTCGAGAATGCACCGGAAAACACCCTGCCCCCAGCCATGCCTGCTTCATCTTGGCCAGCTCCCGCCGTGTGTGCTCGTCATTCCGAAGGTCCTTCTTGTTCCCAACCAGGATGATGGGCACGTTGGGACAGAAATGCTTGACTTCCGGAGTCCACTTCTCTGGGATGTTTTCTGAAAGAACAGTGCACAGAACGTGGGAATACATGAAAATCCAACTCAGGAAGTCTGAGAGCCCTAGCTACATTGTGGAGATGCTGCCTTTGCAGCTTCATCCACTTCATGGCTGCAAGGGTCTAAGAAAGCAGACCTCAGCCCATGCATACGGGCAGTGACAACGGTCAGGCTGCAGGGCACTCACCTAAGCTATCAGGGCTGTCGATAGAGAAGCACATCAGTATCACGTCGGTGTCTGGGTAGGACAGGGGCCTCAGGCGATCGTAATCTTCCTGCCCAGCTGTGTCCCATAAAGCCAACTCTACCTGTGAGGAGAGAAACAGACCAGCAGAGGACGCAAGGTGAGTCCCACTACACGCTTCAGAAAGAAAGCGACAACCCAATACATCCACATGGCAGACTGTTCAAAACAGGAAGACACAGGAGTAGTCACTTTTTTGAGAATCAAGTCTGAATGTGGAGGGTGTGTTTCAACTGCGTGAGGTGGAAACTTCTCAAAGTTGCAAATTTTAGTAACAGATACTAACACTGAACAAAGTGGAATAATTCAAAATACCAAGTTGAAAATAACTTTGTGGCTTATAAGAAGTATTTAGCTATAAATAACATTCTACTCTGGAGAGACATAAATGGAGAGGGGAATGAATTAACAGTCCACCATGTGCACAGGCAAGACAGAGCCGCGCTCCGAGAGCCCCGAGAGCTCTGAGCGCGCTCTCCCACGTCCTTAATTCGCCTCATGATTCCGCTCCAGTGGGGAAACATGGAAACAAGCCTGTCTCCTGGGGGTAAGGAGATACACCAAGCTGGGAGTTAGGCAAGGCCCGAGCTGACAGGACCTTCCGAGGTACCCAGCAATGCAGTCAGCTGTCACCCCTCCCAACAACCAGATGGTGAGCTTGACGTCCTCTGCTTAGAAGTCCAGTAGGCCCTGGGGTGCTTCTTTTCCCAGCACCGTCACAGCCCAAATTCCAGTTTCTAAATACTTCTCCCTCCCTTAGCTTCTGCCCCAGGATGCATCGATCGCTCAGAGCACCTGCAAAGCCACGCCCTTCTGTCGTGTGAACCAGTGGCCTGGCACACACAGCTAACGCGTTACTGGTGCCCAGTCTCCATGGCCCGTCTGACTCAGCGTGGCAGAGCTCACCCACTCCCTGCCTAATCCCACTCTCCTGGCTCTCTGACACCCCATGGGGTTCAGTCAGAAACACCCGGGTCGGCTCCTGACAAATGCTTTCAAGGTGCTGGGTCTGTCTCCCGTCAGAAGGGCCTTTTCATTGGGCAGTCCTACTGCTGGGCCCCAAAATCACTTACCATTCCACATGGCCCCGCAGGCTCTACCAGTGCACACTGTCACACGAACATTCCCGGGGGGCATCCTCTCCCACCTGGGGGCATCCCAAGTTGCTCTGAAGCAGGCCAGCCATGACACCCCACTCCAGACCGAGTACTTTCATTTCAGGGGACTCTCCCTGTGTCAAGGGCTTGCCAGTGTCAGCCACGTTCAAGGCTGGAGGCACAAGGTATTCACGGACCATTCCTCAGTCTTAAGTCTAAATTCCCTGTAAGCAATATTCTGGTTGCTCCAAGGAGCCCAGGCACAGACTAATGTTTCAAAAAGGAAAAGGAAAACAAGGACTGCCGCTGTTGGAAAAGGGCCTCCCTGCAGATTCACAGACTGCAGCCACCGACAGCTACTCTTGCTGGTGCAAATGGCAGGGTAAATCCAGTGCATACACCCACTAGGCTTCTCATAGACGAGGTATGAAAACACCCACCTGACCCTGCTTCCCTCCACGAGGCCCCGGAATTTCCATGCAGGGCAGAGCAATTCAAGGTGGGTATGAGGTTGGGAATGACAAAGGCCCCAGAGACCTCAGCACACGTCCACCCACCATGACCCAACTGGGCCCTGTGTCCATCTCATACCTGCCTTCCAATCAGAGCCCCAGAAACATCTACCCATATATCCACCGTCCATGCAGAGACCGCAGGCTGAATTAGCAACACTCTGGACTTGGGCCTGCAGCGTGAGACCCAGAGCTATGTCAGGCTGGAACTTACTGCACTCCCCATCTACACCTGGCCTAGAAAGCGCCTTGGGGTCCCTAATGGCATGAGAGCAATCATTGTGGCACGTGGCTAACATGGACGACAGGCCATGGCGGGTTCTGAGCACAGTGTCCTTGCGCACAATGTAGCGCTTGGTGTTTCTAAAACCCTTCAGTTACTTTGCACCCTGATGCCGGCTGCAAGACAGCTCACACCATCTACAGACGAAGTCTCAAAGGCCAGGCAGCTGACTCACGGTCCAGAACCACCAGGAGGCCCTACAGTAAGGACCCTGGAAATTCTGAGCAGCCAGTGGCCAAACCATTCTCCACACAAATGACCCATGAACTGGGGCTCTGGGACAGAAACAGATGGTAGGTGAAGCAGGAAAGGGAGAAAGGGGATGGCATTATGGAGGCGAACACAGCACGTGTCGCCAGAATGAGACACTGCCTGCCAGAGCGGGCCGACTGAGGAGCACCTGTTCTAGCTGTTTCTCCCCCTCCACTCCCACTGTGACCCATTTACAATCAGAATGTCATTCCTACAAAAAACCGTACAGGAGGCTGGGTAAGGCATTATTTGACAAGAAAAGGGAGCAGAAGCTGAACCACTACCTCCCAAAACCAAAACACACTAAAACCCCAAACTCCAGTTCTGCAAGAGCTTTTGCCCCTGTCTTGCCAGAGGGCTCTCAGAGCAGGCGTGGGAAGAACTGTCCTCCCCCACAAAATGACAGGAAGACGAAACAGCTGTGGCAGCTGCTTTATGCTGAAGTCAAAGACTTTTTAAAATTCAGCGTAAGTGAGGATGTTGTTTAAGTGTCACAGTGCTGGTGGTCTCAGATCAGTACAGCCCTTTGAAGAGCAGAATTGATAAGGACCTCTTGCGTTCTCTCGTGCTTGATAAAATACTCTGACCATTTTTTTTTAAAGCTCATCAATACAAAGATATTCACATGAACAGTATCCATTTGGCGACAAACTAAGTTTCTACTATAACTATAGAAAGAGCAGAGAGACCAAGGCTCCCCCACGTACACACACACGAATGTGGACAAAGTCGAGGTGACAGCAGTGACAGGTGAACAGAGCTGGACGGAGACGGCAGAGGCATTTCGATCACGCTGTGGACTGCACAGCAAAATGGCACCGGCTGTCGGGGAAGGGCGCTCACCTGCTTCCCGTCCACCTCGATGTCTGCCACGTAGTTCTCGAACACCGTGGGCACATACACCTCTGGGAACTGGTCCTTGCTGAAGACTATGAGCAAGCACGTCTTGCCACAGGCTCCATCACCAACAATCACCAGTTTCTTCCGGATGGCAGCCATCTCTGAAATGCAAAGCAGAAAGTGCTATCTGGAATCATAAGGAGCCATAAACAGTCTCAAGCTATAACAGAGCCTTTTCTGTGACCATAGGGCACGTATCTCTACCAGCATATCCAAATTCAAAATTTGTGATCCTGTCCCACTAGCACCAAAAACTCCACGGACGCTAGACTGATGATGAGGAGACCAAAGGCCTCCCTTGAAGATCAGGCGCAAGATAAAGATGTTGTCTCACCACTTTTCATTTTTTTTTTAGAGGCTTTTACCTTAGGGCGCATGCACTTGCTGCTGTGGGGACACACACACACAGACACACAGACATAGTGAGTGAGAGGGAAAATGAGAAATCACCCCCCGAGAGCGGATGGCCACGCCATAATCCTTTCTCCTCCTTGAGATCTGGGACATGCACGCACACATGCCCAGCATGATTTTTGAAGCCACTGAGTCCGGGACCCAAACCATAGTCGTCTGTGTGCGAGTCCAGTGACATAACCGCTATGCCATCGGCTGGTCCCCGTCTTCGCCACTACTATCCAACATGCCACTGGGAGACCTAGCCAGCACAATTAGATTAAGAAAAAAAAAAAAAGGCTACCCAGATTATAAAGGAAACACGGGCCAGCGGGTACATGGTGGTTGGGGTGCTGGAGTCCCACGTGGCTGACCGCAATTTGGATCTCAGACCTGCCGACTTGCTTTCTCACTTTCCCTTTCTCTCTCTGATCAAATTAAATATAATAATAATAATAGTAGAAGTAATAAATTATATTAATTAATTATTTTAAAAAGGTAAAACTATCAACTAGTATATGGCATGATTTTACATGTGAGGAATTTTATTGATCCATTAAGAATTAGAATAAGCCAGTAAGATTATGGGATATAAGATAGACATTAAAAAAATCAATTTTGGGGGGCTGGTTCCATAGCACAGCAGTAATGTGCTGCTGAAGAGAACCTGGATTCCCAATGGTAACTGTGGCTTGAGCCCCCAGCCCGTGCACCTGAAACCTGACGGACGTGTGCAGATGCCCAAGATCTGCAGCCTAGGAGTGCGGGAGGGGCCACGGCACTGCCAGACCCAGTGGGCGCCGGCTCTCCTTCTCTCGTGCGTACACATGTGCTCTATCACATAAGAAGACAATTTTAAAAAATGAAGAAAAACAAAAAGGACAACCCATAGGAGAAAATATTGGTAACATCTGATGAGGAACTACAATTTAGAATACATTAAAAAATTTAAAAAATTTTTAAAATGTAACTTTATTTATTTAATTATTTAAATTTGAGCAGAGAGGGACTAAGGGGGGTGGGGTAGGAAATCAAGACTCCAGGTCCAGAACTCTAACCGCAGTCGGCCATGTGGGAGTCCAGTGCCCTTAACCACCATGCCACCTGCTGGCCCCAAAAAACATTCTTATAAACAAACCAAAAAAAAAAAAAAAAAAAAACCCCAATAATAATCCTCTCTCCCTCTCTCTGCTGTGTATGCACTGTCTGGCAATTTTTGAAAATGTATATCCATACAATGAAATACTGTTCAGCAATAAAGAAAAATAAATTACTGATATATACTATAACACAGCTGGACCTTAAAAACATTATGGAAGTGAAAGAAACCAGTTATGAAGAAAAACGACTTGTATAATTCCATTTATATGAAGTGTCCAGAACAGATCAGTCTAAGACAGAAAGTAGATTAATGGCTGCCTAAGCCAGAGGCAACGGGGACCAACTACCAATGGCAGAGAGAGCTCTCTTTCGGATACGATGGTGTCTTCCCAAAACTATTATGGACATGGCTGTGCAACTCCATGCATAAGCTACAGACTGCCGTTACGTCCGACTCCACTGCCATCTTGCTCTGGGTATGCACAACTCACCCATAGGGGTCAACCGTAAGGCATGTGGGTTACAATTCGTAAAGCTGTGACTACCACGCCCACCACCAAGAGACAAGACTCCTTCCATGTGGCAGCACCAATGGTCAACTAGCAGTTCTCAGCATTCGCTCCCGGACAGCACAAGGAGTGCGGACTGCACGTCCCAGCCTCCCGGACAGAGACGCCCATACCCACTTTCAGCACTCGAGGTGTGAATCACAGCCGTTTCGGGACTTGCAGAAGTCTCCCTTAAAGTGAAGTCACATGCCCTTTTCAGCCCTTCCTCCTTTCCTGCTGCCTGAACCTGGACTCCCGCATCCTGAAATGTGGGGCAGAGGGACAAAAGGTACAGGGAGTCTGGGCCCGGAGCTGGATGGTCCCGGGAGCCGCCCTCTCAGCCCCACTGCCTACTTCCACACTTTTTTTTATAGAAATGAAAAATAAATCACTGCCTCCTTAGGGTGGTAGTTCTAGCTCCTGTTACTGTTTCACATCTTTACAACCAAACTAATCCTTAACGATACACAGTGGCAAACCGCGTCATCTAAAGAATGTTCTCTAACCAAAAAGGGTAAGACAATCCACGGGGGTACATAAAGGGAATATTAGGAACTAAAAAAAAGAAGCTTCTAAGTCTGCCTGAGGGTGAATGTGCTTGCCAGAGAAAGACGAACAGAGGGGGAGAACCTTGATGGGGCCTGGCCCGGCCCGGCCCAATCCCCTCCCCTCCACCTTGGTTCTGTCAGGATCCTGGGCACACATGTACATGTGCCTGCTGTGTTTCTCAAGCCACTAGGCTGAGATTCGAACCACGCGGTTTACCATGTGTGATCTGGTTCCTCTAACCACTTGGCCATGGGACCAGCCCCTGAACGCTTTTCAGTTTAGAAAGCATAAGAAATTTAAATTCCAAATGCAAGACTTAAATGTACTGAACTCATAAACAGAAGCCTCTACGATGGGAGGGCGACGGGGCTGCCTTCACCCACTGGAGAGCTCTCAGCAGGGACACACCGCAGTCACTGAACCGGGCTAACAGCCTACACAGACACCAACGAAGCTGTACTCAGACCCACAAAATCATCTAGTGATTTTCCATTCCCTTCTTTATCTTAAAAAATTTTATTTAGATTATCTTACTGTTTTCTTTACATTTAATTGCTAAACATCTTTGCAGCACACATAATTTTCCACTTCTGTGTTTGTTAAATGCTTTACTTTGCTCTTTTTTCTTTTGCAAGAGCAGTACACTGAAAACTAATAATGAGAGCAAAACAACAGTCATCTATGTAAAGTGGAAATATGTTCAATATAATTCTGTATACAACAGGAACATGTGATCAAAATAGTAACGGGACCAGCAGTTAGCGTAATGGCTATGTCACTGGACTCCCATGCAGTTGACCGCGGTTAGAGTCCTGGACCCAGTGACTTAAACTCACGCCGGGCACGTGTGTGTGCATGCCCAAGATCCTGAGAGGAGAATGGAGAGGGGATTATGGCATGGCCATCCCCCCAGGGGGTGATTTCTTGCTTTCTGTCTCTCTTTCTGGCAAGTGCATGTGCCCTATAGCAAAACCTCTCTCAAAAAAAAAAAAAAAAAAAAAAAAAAAAGGGAGAGAGAAAAAAACAAACAAAAAAACAGAACAGTACTGTGGGGCTGACCCTGTGGCCTTGTAGTTAAGGGAGCTGGATCCTACATGGTCCGCTGCAGTTCAAATTGCAGCCCCAGCAGCCTGAAAAGCATGCTGGGTGCCATGTGCACACATGCCCAGAATCCTGAAAGGAAGAGATGAAAGGACTGCAGCGTGACCACGCTCTACTTACTGGGGGGACGGAGTGCTTTCTCTCTCTCCCTCTTTCCAGCAAGTGGACAAGTTCTCTGGCGTTTTTTGGGGGGGCAAACCCAAAAACCAGCACTGTGTGGAGACCAGCTACAACCTGGCACCTCAGCCACTGGCTCAGCTCTTCCATCTCTTCCTGCATGTTTGCTCTGGATTCCTAACGGATGCGGGACCTGTCTCAAGGTCTTGTACTTGTTTCATTTATATTCTGTCTTCCCAAGAGACTACAAGTCACCTGAGAGTAATTCTAAAGATTAAAAACAAAAGTTAAGAAAGGAGAGACAGATTATTTCATTTTCATTTTCCTATGAAATAACCCCAGGTACAGAAGTAATTAATTTACCTCTTCTATTATTTTTATTTATTCATTTTTTTATTACCAAAGGTAAATCAGAGAGCAAGCGAGCATCCCCAAATACATTTCACCACCCTGGGGTGTGGTCACACCACAATCCATTCTCCTCCATCCCGTCAGGATTCGGGGCATGTACATAAATACGCCCAGCATATTTTTCAAGCCACTAGGATGGGAAGTCCCTTCTTTACGTTCAGTCTGTCTGCTAACATCTTGATGAATTCATAAACCATTTTCTACTTTTCTCTTGCTTGCAAATTTATGTCAAGATTTAGTATATTTTGCAGCTGGCAGGTGGCGTGGTGGTTAAGGGTGTTGGACTCCCACATGGGCAACTACGGTTGCAGTGGCAGATCTGGCAGCTTCCTTTCTCACTTTTCCTCTCTCTCTCACTCTGGTCAAAATTTTAAAAATAAATAAATAAAGTTAAAAAAAAATCTTAAAAAAGAAAGATTTAACGGGACCAGCAGTTAGTGTAATGGCTGTGTTGCTGGACTCCCATGTAGTCGACTGTGGTTCCCGCCCTGGACCCGGTGGCTTAAAACTCACACCAGGTGCGTGTGCGTGCGTGCCCAAGATCCTGAGAGGAGAATGGAGGAGAAGGGATTGCAGCGTGGCCATCCCCCCTGGGGGGGGATTTCTCGCTTTCTGTCTCTCTATCTCTCTCTGGCTGGCTGGTGAGCGCATGCGCCCTATAGCAAAAACCTCTCCAAAAAAAAAAAAAAAAAAAAGATTTAATATATTTTACAACTTTAGTCAAGCCTAATCTGTATCAGTTTGTGCCCAAAGTCAAACTGGAAACCAGGACCTCACCAGATGTGAACACAATTCACTGCAAATCCCTGGTTCAAGAAAAGGCTGCCATCTTCAAATAGCACCCTTCCTAGGAGGCATTCGATACTTAAATAATCTCTTTCAATCCAGGTGGTTAAAGACAAAGTGAAAACGCCACAGAACAATCATCCAAAGGGGAACATCCAGCCCAGTAAGTATAAAGCCGTTCAAACCACTGCTGATGACAAAGACAGAAATTACAAGTGACCAGGGGACAAAATGAAGGCCTGCGATTACAAGGTGAGTACAGAGATGCTGTAGTAAGTCTGCAATACAACCAGTCATCGACAAGAAGTAAAACGTAAAAACAGAAAAAACCACACACACGAGTTCCCAAAAGAACCCAGGAAGAACTTTTACAGACTTATCTTCCCCTTCCACTTGGCTTTAACTCAGGATCATCTCAAGTACACAGCGTACCAGTCTGGAGAAAGGAAATCGCTCCGAGCCCTCTCACCGGGCTGTGTCATGTTCTAAGCTGGGTTCAGGCTCACCATGAACACTCAAGAGCTTTGCAGAGGTTTATTTCTCCATCGACAGACGGTTAGACCGTATCTACTTAAGCCACCTGTAACATTACACAAGTGACTTTCTTCCTTTTTTTTGGAGAGGTTTTTGCTATAGGACGTGTGGGTTTGCCAGAAAGAGACACACAGACGGAGAGACAGAAAGTAAGAAATCACCCCTCCAGGAGGGATGGACACACCCATCCCTTCTCCATTCTCTCAGGATGTTAGGCACACACAGACGCCCAGCATGAGTTTAAGCCACCAGGTCCGGGACTCAAACCATAGTCGACTCCATGGGAGTCCAGCAACATGGCCATTACGCCAACTGCTGGTCCCCTACCCCCCATTTTAAAGAGATTTTTGCTATAGGCATTTGCACTCGCTAGAGAGACTGAGAAAAACAGGGACAGAAAGTGAGAAATCACCCCACAGGAGGAATGGCCCACTACAATCCCTTCTCTCCATTCTCCTCTTGCGATTTTGGGCACATATGCACACATGCCAGGTATCAGTTTTCTTTTCTTCTTTTTTTTTTTTAAGAGAGATTTTTACTATAGGGTAGGTGCGCTCACCAGAGAGACGAGAGAGAGAGAATACAAGATGGCGGATAGCCACATCGCAACCCCTTCTCCTCCATCCTCCTCGTGATCTTGGGCATGCCCAGCTTAAGTTTAAAGCCACCAGGTCTGAGGCTTGAACTGCAGTCAATATGTGGGAGTCCAGCGATGTATCCATTACACCATCTGCTGGTCCCACCTGGCGTGAGTTTTAAGCTGCCAGCTCCAAGACTCAAACCGCAGTCAACTAAGTGGAAGTCCAGAGACGTAACCATTATGCCATCTGCTGGTCCCACCTTAAAAATTCTTAATTACTTTAAGTTTAAAACCTTTATGTACCCTTTGGGCTAGAACCGCCATCTTCCAGTAATTAACCAAAATGACGAACACAAAGGG
>NW_006209032.1:797732-836298 GCF_000334495.1 Tupaia belangeri chinensis | reverse complement strand
ATTCATGGCATGATGGGTGTTAAAAATAAACTAATCTGTGGTCTATAAAAAAAAAAAAAAAACTTTATGTACAAGTTACTATTACTATGCCACGCTCACTCCACTCAAAAGGAGCTTCACCACAGTGCTAAAAAGGCACAGAAAATACAACTCCAAGTTACGTTCTCTTCCATTATGAGGCCCGTCTTTCCCCCAGTTCAGGAAGGAAGGAAGGAAGGGAAGGAGGGGGAGTCTGGGCTGTGGACCAAACTTCAGAAGCTTACATTAAGTGGTTACTGTTAGCAACACCGCCACCTATTCCCATTGGTGTGCGCATCCAAGAAAGGAACTAAGGGGCGATGTGCAGGGGCCCAGTAAGGCCACACTCGCTGCCACAGACACAGCAGCCAGCTGTGACCCGAGCCCACTGCCTCCCCTCCTTGCGAGGGCACATGGCGATCTGTATGACCCTCTCCGGGGGCTCTGGCACTACAGGTGGCTTCCTGCCTCTGCTCAGTCCTAACCTCAGGTCCTCCACCAGCTGTTTGTCTATTTCTGTTAGGTTTTTGCATCGGCGCATGCACTTGCCAGAGAGACAGAGAGGAGAGGGCAGACGACCAATCCCTTCTCTTCCGGCCTCCTCTCGGGACTTGGGGCAAGCACACACACATGCCCTGCATGATTTTCAAGTCGCCAGGTCTGCACTCAAACTGAGGTCAGCTATGTGGGAGTCAGGGCCTTAGCCACCACGCCACCTGCTGGCCTCCCTCCAGCAGTTTTTAATCCATTCAGTACTCTCTACTGGTTCTCTCTTCTCAGTCTATTAATAAAGAGTCTGCGGGAAAATGGAATTAAAGCATAAGCCTATTTTAGCACAAAAAATTTTAAGTCCAAGAATAGTTTTTTTTTTTCCATATTGCACACTTTGGACAAACTTTTATTTATTTATTTGTTTTGCCCTTTTCCTTTGTTTCTCTCTGATCAAATTAAAAAATAATAGTAACAAATGGAATTAAATAAACAAATAATTATCAGAAAAAACATACTACCAGACAGCTAGCTGGTGGTGTGGTGGTTAAGGTGGCTGGATCCCACATGGTCAACTAATTGTGTGGTTTGCATCTGGACCTAGCAGTCTGAAAAACACGCTGGATGGGTGTGCATGCACGTGTGCCCCAAATCCTGAAAGGAGAAATGGAGGATACAAGATTACAACACGGCCATCCCTCACTAAGCGTGCTTTCTAATACTCCCTTCCCTATAAGCACGTGTACCCTCTGGCAAAATTAAAAATAAAGGAACAAACCAACCCTGCCAGACAGTATCATAACAAAGATGCCCATTTAAAAAAATTTTTACTATTTATTTCTCTCTTTATTTGATGTGATTTTAAAGGTACCAACCAGGTCCAGGACTGAAACCCCTGATGACCATGTGGGAATCCAACACCTAAATCACCATGTCACCTGCTGGTGGATGCCTGGTAGTCTTACTGCTTACTGTCCACGGAGACCAGCACAACGGGTATGCCCCACCCCCGCTCTGTAAGACCGAGACCGCTGTGAGGGAGTACACACAGTACTGATGGAGCTGCAGCCTCACAAAACCAGCCCCAGCAGTGAGAACTGAGTGAAGTGCAGTGACCTGGATGTGAAGCCCGCCTGTGCCTCCCTTCGCTTACAGAAGATTATTCCACAGCTCACATGAAAGTCCTCCCAGCAGAGTCTTGCTCACAAAGTTACAGAGGACTACACCGAAAAAAGTCCACACACCTTGCAACTCGGCGTCCAGAACGCTTGGTGCTTTAAGCCACAGCAATCCAGCGGCTGCCTGTGGCCAACACTCACTATCTGGTGATTCAAGGAGAAAATACAATAAAAGACTTTTCATGAGACCAAAGTTTATTGAAGGTCTCTATAAAAAGTAGAGCCTTTATTTTATCTGTCCGAGAACTGAAATTGTTCCACAGACTGTCTCTGAGATGGAATAGGTGGAAGTAATTCAGGGCTGCGGTTCCTCCTGAAGAGCAGAGGCCACCCTTCTGGAAGCCATCTTCTTCCTGTCCCGAGAGCAAACAGGAGGTGCACAGAAGGCCCTCCCCTGGACAGCACGAGTGCAGTCAGGTAAGAGTCTCTCTTGTGGGGGCCAGCTGCACAGTTTGAGTCCCAGACCTAGCAGCCTGGAAATCATGCAGGGCACATGTGTGTGTCCAAAATCCCAAGAGAAGACTGGAGACTGACAAGGGATTGTGACAGGGCCATCTCCCTTGGAGGGGAGGGTTTCCTTACCCTCCCACCCCCACCCCCATCCCTGCTCTCTCTGGTGAGCACACGAAACTAAAAAGAATGTTTCTTGGGACAGCAGATGGCGAAATGGCTACATTGCCGGACTCCCATGTAATCGACCGCGGTTTGAGTCCTGGATCCAGTGGCTTAACCTCACGCCAGGCGCGTGTGCGTGTGTGCCCAAGATCCCAAGAGGAGAATGGAGGAGAAGGGACTGCAGCACGGCCATCCCCCCAGGGGGTGATTTCTCGCTTTCTGTCCCCAGTCTCTGTCTTTCTGGTGAGCGCAATGTGCCCTATAGCAAAAAACCTCTCCAAAAAAGAGAACATTTTTGGACTTGCAAATCATGGCTGATATGGTCACCACGTACTCGGAACAGTGAACCTTTCAGGGTGACCCCTTTGCTGGCACTGATGATATAAGGTACCTATCTCCCTGGTCCCATGGCCCATCGAAGTCTGGGTTCTGGAGGGCAACCTCGCTGCCATGACGGACAGTGAGGCCTGCCATGCCTAGTGGCTCTCCACTCCATGTCTGCTTCACCCTGGGACCTCTCATACAAGTTCTCCAGAAACCTCACCATGGTGCTGCTTCTTCCAGTCCTCTCCCTTTTTAAACTGCCAGAAGGTGACAGAAAGGGAGAGGGAGAAGCCATCTCCACAATGGGGCATGGTCACACCATAATCCCCTCTGTTCCATTTCTCCACCTGTTAGGACCTGAAGCATACACACATACACACCTGGTGTTTTTTTTCAAGACACCAGGCTGGGATTGGACAGCCAAGTGAGATATGGCTCCCTTAGCCGCTAGGCTCTGGAGCCAAATGGTCCTTCCTTTTTTCTTTTTTTTTTTTAAAGAATTATTTATTTAATTGGATTTACTCATTCATTTACTTTAATTTGGCCAGAAAGAGACACAGAGAAAGACAGAGAGGGAAAGTGAGAAAGCAAGCCACCAGGTCTGGGACCTGAACTGTGGTAGGCCATGTGGGACTGTCCAGCATCTTAACCACACGCCACCTGCTGGTCCCCAAATGGTCCTTCTTAAGCATAATTATTCCCACTTCACAATGGGGAAAGAAGTGAAGAGTTAGTAGATTTTGCTTAGTATAATACCAATGTAATTAATATACCTTAATTTTCAAACCAAAGAAAACCATCCTAGCAGAAGGTGTACATGGTTCCCGTCTGGTTTTACGGAAGTTTCTGGAATGTAACTTGTGCAATTGGGAAAGACAACAGGATTTTTCTGACTGCCAAAGAGGCCTACAATGAATCATGCTCAGACCGCATTAGCCTACATTCCTGCCAGAAGGTGAACTAGGCCAAATGTACTCGGCAAACACGTCATGGAAACCTCGCCCGCTGACGCCCAAGGAAAGGCACATGCGGCATCTGACTAACTGGTCACAAGGGCAGGCGCAGTCACACATATAACAGAAAGTAAGTGGCGGGGCCGGCAGGTGTCGTGTGGTTGAGATGCTGAACTCCCACATGGTCGACTACAGTTCGAGCCCTGAACCTGGTGGCTTGCTTTCTCATTCTCCCTCTCTTGCATCAAATGAAAATAATAATAATAATTTTTTAAAAATTATTAAAAAATAAAAGCTGTTTTATTAAAAACCTTTTTAAGAAACAGCTTTTTAAGAAACAGCTTTTTTGAGATGTAGCTCACAATACAATTTATTCATTTAAAGTGCAAACCAAATGACTATGATTTTTGGGTATACTATGCTATTAATTTCTTAAAACCTATTTTATTTAACTTTATTTATTTATTTCAATTTGACCAGAGAGGGATAGAACATGAGAGAGAGAGAGAGAGAAAGCTGTCAAGATAGAAACTTGAACCATGGTCCGGCACTTGAGAGTCGAGCAGCCTCAACTACCACACTACCTGCTGGCCCCATACTATGCTATTAACTTTTATTTTAATTATTTTATTTAACTCTACTTATTTATTTATTTTAATTTTGACCAGAAACAGACAGAGTAAGAGAGAGGGAAGTGAGAAAGCAAGCTGCCAGGTCCGGGACTTGAACTGTAGTCAGTCATGTGCGAGTTCAGTGTCCTTAACCACTACACTACCTGTCAGCCCCAATGCTATTAGTTTTTAGAAGCTGTGGTTAAATACATATCACAAAATTTGGCATTTTAACATACACAATTTAATGGTATTAACTACATCCATAATGTTACGAAATCACCATTTCCAAAACATTTTCACCACCCAAAAAAACAGTGTGACCACTAAGAATAAATCCTCATTTTTCTTTCCTCAGCCCCTAATAATCTCTAACATTTGTCTCTATAAATCTGTCTACTGAGTACCTCATACATGTAAACCACACAGTATTTGCCCTTTCGTGCTTGGCTTATTGCACCCAGCATAATGCTGATTTTTTTGTAACTGCGAGAGGGTGTGTGTGCTTGCCTGTGTGAGAAGCACCCAAATGTAGTAAGTAACATGTCATGAGAACTTTGTTCTCTGCTACGGCTAATCACATTCCACTCAGTGACTACACACTGTCTCTCCATCCATCTGCTGATGGACACTCGGTGTTCCAACCTTTTTCACCTAGCTGTGGCAGTCACGCTGCAATGAACACTGTCATACAAGGACCTGTTTGGAGTCTCTGCTTTCAGCTCCTTTCAGTAAATACCTACCAGAAGTGAGATTGCTGGGTAATTCTATGTTTTGCTTAACACAAAAAATAAGGGGGAAGCCAGTAGGTGGCGTGGCGGTTAAGGCACTGGACTCTCACATGGCTGACTGCGGTTCCAGTCCCAGACCTGGTAGCTTATTGTTTTCTCACTTTCTCTCTCTCTCTCTGGTGAGCACATGTGCCTATAGGAAATTAAAAATAAATGACAGGGACTAGCAGTTGGCACGACAACTATGTCACTGGACTCCCATGTAGTTGACTGTGATTCAAGCCCCAGACCTGGCGGCTTAAAAATTCACACCATGTACGGGGGTGGTGGTGGTGGTGGTGGTTTGAGGGTGGGTGTGTACATGTCCAAAATCCCAAGAGAAGATTAGAGGAGAAGGGATTGTGCCATGTCCATCCTCCTAGGTGGTGATTTCTCGCTTTCTGTCTCTCTGGTGAACGAAGATGCCCTAAAGCAAAAATTTCTTTAAAAAAATAAAAAGAGAGAGGCAGAGAGAAACAGTGAGAAAGACAGGACCCCAGTGGCATTTTGATGCCACAACCCATCCTCAGCCACCCCTGGATCATGGGCACAAAAATGGCTAGCAAACTCAGGGAGGTGTCCAGGCATAAATCTGGAACCCTTCTGTGTGTGTCAGCTTTGAAGAGTGTAGTGTTCTACCATTATGCCACCATTCAGCTCCCAACTAGGTTCTGCTTTTAGAAGAACTGCCAAAATGTTTCCCACAGCGGGTGCACCCCACACTCCCATCAACAATATGCAGAGATCCCAATTACTCCAAATCTTCACCAACACTTATTGGGGGTCGTCGGAAAAGTAATGCCACATTTTTGCATAGAAAAACAGAAAAAATCTATCATGACTTTTGCCCCGATATTTTGCATTTTTCGAATTAGCCACCTGAATGGGTGTGAAGTGGTGTATCATGTGGTTTGGGTTTGTATTTTCCTGATGGCTAATGATGTTGAACATCTTTTCATGTGCTTACCGGCAATTTGTGTATCTTCTTTGGAGAAACATCTATTTATTTATTTTTGCTAGAGGGGACTGCACTCACCAGAGAGAAAGAGAAAGGAAAAAGGACCCTCAGTGAAGAATGGTCACGCCCTAATTCCTCATCCCTCATCTCTCCCTTCCCCTGAGAAACATGCACACACACCCAGCATGTTTCTCAAGCCACTGGGTCTGGGACATTAACTGTGTGGTTGGCCAGCCATGTGGGATCTGGCTGCCCTAATTACCAGGCATGGAGCCAGCCAGAAATACTTTAATTTAAACCCACTGCCCTTTTCCTGTTTTGTTTTTTAACTTTGCTAGAGAGCACTTGCTCTCACCAAAGGGACGGGAACAGGGCGGGCGGGGGGTGGGGGGGAGACAGTAGTACCTCCCATGACTACGATCCCTTTCTCCTTTGAGTACGGCAAAGTACACACACGTGCCGAATATGTTTTTCGAGCTGCCAGGTCCAGGACTTGAATGGCCCACTCAGCCATGTAGGATCTAGCCACTCTAACCACCAAGCCACTAGCTGGCCCCACTACCCAGTTTTTAACTGAATTGTTTCTTTTCACTTTCTTTCTTTCTTTCTTTTTTTGGAGAGATTTTTGCTATAGGGCGCGTGCACTCGCCAGACAGAGAGAGACAGAAAGCAGGAAATCACCCTCCAGGAGGGATGGCCACGCCACAATCCCTTTTCCTCCATTCTCCTCTCGGGATCTTGGGCATGCACGCACACGCGCCCGGCGTGAGTTTAAGCCACCGGGTCCGGGACTCGAACCCCGGTTGACTACGTGGGAGTCCAGCGACATAGACATTACGCTAACTGCTGGTCCCTCTTTTCACTTTCTTTTTTTTTTTTTTTTTTATAGACCACAGATTAGTTTATTTTTAACACCCATCATGCCATGAATTCATAGGGAATAGGTTCCAGTAGCTCAGGCTCCTTTCCATTGGTTCTCACAAAGTGTGCTTCTCTGGGTGGAGCAGGCTGGCGCTTTAGTTGAACCCAGGTACCTTTCTCTTTGGCTTCTTTCTTTTTCTGGTCATTTTCCTTCACACGTTTTAGGAAGCTATCTCTGCTCTTAGAATGTTTAATATGCTCAATACGCACATTGATTCTCTTGGCAAGAATCTTGCCCTTAACGTGTTTGTTTACATCAATGCCAACAGCATGCTGGGTAATTCCCTTTGTGTTCGTCATTTTGGTTAATTACTGGAAGATGGCGGTTCCGGCCAAAAGGTCTTTTCACTTTCTTGATGGTGTCCTTTGAAACACTAAAGTTTTCGTATTTTGCTGAAGTTCTATTTGTCTTTGGTTACTAATGATTTTGGTGTCATACCTCATATACCGCTGCCAAATCCAAGGTCACAAGAAATCTATGCCTTTTTTCTAAGATCTGTATAGTTTCTCATCTTACGTTTAGGCATTTGATTAATTTTTATGTGATTAGAGACAGAGGTCCAATTATTTCATGTGTGGGAATCCCATCGTATCAGCATTCTTTGTTGAAAAGACCATTTCCCGCCAGTGAATGGTCTTGGTACCTGTGTTTGAAATCAAATGTCAATTTGAGGGTTTATTTCTGGGTTCTCAATTCTATTCCACTGGTCTACATGTCTGTCCTCCTGCCAGTACCACAGTCTTGGTTACTGTGGCTTTGAACCTAGGATGCCATGAGTCCTCCAACTTCTTTTTCAAGATTGTGTCAGCTATTCTGAGTCCCTTGGATTTCCATATATATGTTAGGAACAGCTTGTCGATTTCTGCAAAGCCGCCAGTTGGGAATTTGATAGACGTTAAGTCTATAGATAAATGTGGGGAGTACAGACCAAACTGTAGTTCCAGCCATGCTTTTCACCCCGTCTCTCTCACTGATGAATTAAAATAATAATAAAATTAAATAAATATTTTTAAAAATAATTTAAATTTAATTTGACCAGAGACAGACAGACAAAATGAGAAACCAAGCTGCCAGGACTGGGACTTGAACTATGGTCAGTCATGTAGGAGTCCAGCACCTCAACCACCATGTCACCTAATGGCCCCCAAATTAAATAAATCTTAAAATAAAACAAACAACAAAAAAAGAAAACACAGAAAACCACGGCCACCCTTGAGCTATATTCCCTGTTCTCTATGCCGAAATGCAGCCTTATCTGGAAGACACTCCTAGGGGAAGCCGCACGATATAATTAAGTGTACTAACAAAAAAGGTTATTCCCTCTGATACAGACAGAGAGAAAAATCAAGCAATTCTGCCAAAGGGCTTCAGAGAGGGTGACATCTGAACTGAACCGTGAGGACAAGTCCCCTGGCCGGAGTTGGCAAGGGTGGGGAGGCTGGGAAACACTCTGTATGTAGTCAGTCACATGGATTCAGCTCCCTGAACTGCTAGGCCACGGGGTCAGCCCAGGAATATTTTCTAATGTGAGGAAACATCTTGAGCAAACTACCTCAATGTCCTTAAATACAAGAATTGAGATGAGACTTTGGGAAATGAGGTGGAAAGAGAGACGGGATGTTCAGGGATGTCACAGTCACCTGAATCCTATTCTGTACAGAAGTGAAAGCCACTGGACTAGCATGGGCGACCTGTGACGGACAGAGAGCCTTGGCAGCAGCCTGACAGGTACTGGGCGGTGAACTGCACAGGGGGGATGAGAAGACCATGGCGGGGGGATGAGAGTGTACAGAGGCAGAAGTTGAGTTGAAGGGGAGGAGGAACGGGCACAGTCTCAGGAGGCTTTTTCCAAATGCTGCACACATGGCTCCCCATCAGCTAAAAAAGACCAGCGCCTAGGTAAGCTATTGTTACAGGTGACAACAACATAGCCTTCAAGGAAGTGTGTGGAATGGAGAAGGGCAGGATCTGGCTACTAGGAATGTGAAAGAGGTGGTCCGGGAGAAGCCAGAGATATTTAAAGTCAGAAAGATGATGATGAGAACCAAAAATGAGAAAAAGGCAGGCAGCACTACAAGGACAGGATCTAGACCGCGTAGCTAGCAAAACGACACAGGCCAATCCGAAGGTCTCCAGCGATGGGAGAAATCCCACCCTGGGGTTTACGAACAAGGGAAGGGAGGGGCAGACTGCCTGGACTGAGCAGATGAAGGCACGGAGACGGGTGGTGTAAAACGTCGTTCCAAGTATTTAAGAGAGACACGCTGTGACGTGGATGGACCATGAAAACATTACGTAAGTGACAAAAGACAATGACTCTTGTGATGTCATTTACATGAAATGTCCGGAACAGGAAATCTATAGAGACAGAAGGGAGCTTGGTGGTGGTCTGGGTGGGGGTAGTTGTGCAGAGATCGGAGTCGACAGCTGAAGAGCACAGGGTTTTTATAGCATATTTGTATAATGAAAATGTTCTAAGTTTGATTGTGTGATGATGCACAACTCTGCAGACAGTAAACCCCCCTGACCTGCCCACTTCCAATGGGTGAGCTATGTGATACGTGAATGACTTCTAATAAAGCTGCTACCAGGAGAAGTCTGGCAGGGAAGTGGATGGGGGAGACAAGGGGAAAACAGGAGACTGTGACACGGACCCAGACAGGAAGGCTGGGTTTGCATGTGGAGACCTTCCATGATCCAGGGCCGACTGGGGGTGGGTTGTAAGGTGGAGACCCTGCTAGGGTGCTCTATGTTTCTCTCTCTTTTTCATGGGAACATGAAAAGAAAAAAAGGTGGCAGCAGCCTCGGAGATGTGGCAAACGCTGCTCATCTGTCTCAGTATCTGTGTTTCCCCTTCCTGGTCACGTGGCTGCCAGTAACACCGACTCCCCAACATCCCTGCAGTTACGGTGGGTCACTGAGGTCTGGCCAGCAGGCTGTATGCAAAGGCTGAGAATGGAAGGGAAGGGAGAGCTGCCAGAGCAATGGTCTGAGATCAGAGAGGCGGACTGAGCACACAAGTGGGAAGGCAGACCCTGGCTCAGACAATAGACTCCCACGGGATGGACCCACGGTAAGTGAAGAAGAGGCAGCCCATAACAGCCAAATGCAGGTGAGTGACTGGGTGGGAGCAGCAGACTTCTAATTACTTCCATTTTCTTGATTAACAGTTGATAATGAAGCTGAAAAGGAAAATAGGAGGTTTGAGCTAAAAAAGGTGGTGCTATTCTGTCCTAGAAACAGGAGAATAAACGCTAACGTCCACTTTTGAGGTTAAGGGTCCTAAGTTCAAAACGACACCAGTCGATTTATTCCTTTTTATGCACATTCAGTTACAGATGCAGAATAGACGAAGAGTCGATTTTAACCAGCGCCAAGTAAGAGGAAAGGGGGAAAGGACAGAATATATGCGTGGGGGGTAATTACAGCGATGAAGTACTGAAAGTGAAGGGCACAGAAGGGTGACAGATGATGGGTTTTAAACCTCACTGGGGCTGAAGATGTTCAATATCTGAATATTACAGGGATTAAGCCAGAGAAAGAACACACTTTTATTACTGCAGGAAACCTTTTTAAAAAGAATTATTGGGAACCAGCAGTTAGCGTAATGGCTATGTCGCTGGACTCCCACGTAGTCGACCGTGGTTCGTGTCCCGGACCCGGTGGCTTAAAACTCACGCCGGGCGCGTGTGCGTGCGTGCCCAAGATCCCGAGAGGAGAATGGAGGAGAAGGGATTGCGGCGTGACCATCCCCCCTGGGGGGTGATTTCTCACTTTCTGTCTCTATGTCTCTCTCTGTCTGTCTGGCGAAAAAAAAAAAAAAAAAGAATTATTAATTTATTTATTTATTCATTTATTTTCATTTGACCAGAGAAAGATAGACACATAGAGAGAAGGAAAGTGAGAAAGCAAGTCACCAGGCCCGGGACTCGAACTCGGGTCAGCCATGTAGGAGTGTCCAAAAGAAAAAGCAAAAGAAATAGCAATAAACTTAAAAGAATTTATCCTTGGGCCAGCGGGTGGCATGGTGGTTAAAGGTGCTGGACTCCCACATGGCCGACTGCGGTTCGAATTCTGGACCTGGTGACTTGCTTTCTCACTTTCTCTCTCTGATCGAAAACTGGAAAATAATAATAAGAGTTAAATAAAATAATTCTAAAAAAGAAAAAAGTAACCTGAGCCAGTCAATAATGTAGTGGGTAAAGCATTGAATCCCATATGGCCAATGGCACAGTTCAAATCCTAGACCTCGCAGCTTGAAAGACACATGCTGAGTTCATGTGCACATATTGCTGAAATCCCAAAAGAAGAAATGGAGAAGGGACTGCTGCGTGACTGTCCGCGTGGGGGCATGCTTTATCATTTTTTGCTCGCTTGCTCTCTCTGGTGAGTGCACACGCTCTCAAGTAAATTTTGTTTATTTACTTATTTTTATTTGTTATTATTTTTTAATTTGGCCAGAGAGAGAAAGGGAAAGTGAGAAAAGCAACTGTCAGATCCGGGACTCGAATCACAGTCAGTCATGTGGAAGCCCAGTGCCCTCAACCACCACGCCATCTGCTGCGCCTCCCTCTAGTAAATCTTAAAAAGATTTTATCCAACAGCCATACATGAAGGTAAATGTTTACGTACAAGAATGTGCCTGGGGCCAGCAGGTGGTATGGTGGTTAAGGTGCTAGACTCCCACATGGTCAACTATGGTTCAAGTCCTGGACTTGGTGGCTTGCTTTCTTACTTTTTTTCCCTCCCCCACTTCTCTCTCTCTGATGAGTGCATATGCCCTATAGCAAAAATAAATCACTTAATTGACTTAATTTAATGATCCTTAAAAAAAAAAGGAAGAAATGAAAATCATGCTGGACAGCTGTACATGCATGCTCAAGTTGCCAGGAGGAAAATGGACTGCAGCATGGCCATTCCCCTGGAGTGGGTGATTTCTCACTTTCCCTCTCACGGTCCTTCTCTAAATCTCTCCAGTGAGCACAAGTACCCCATGGCAAAAACCTTAAAAAAAAAAATCCACTTTCAGCAATGTTTATAATAGCAAGACTGGAAACAACCTAGATGCTCCCTGAGGTCTGGTTAAGTATTTCACAATCTTAATTTATTCTATACCGCTGGGGAAATAAAAGATTTGTGTTAATGAATGATCCCTGGGACTAGTTTATGAAAGGAAAAGAGGTGCTAAATGTGTCATATGCTGTGATACAACTGTCTAATGGTGGGATGTACAGATATACAAATTACTGTATTTCCAAAAAAGACTGGCAGATTTTATTAAATTTTATTTCTTTTACTATTTTAAGGTTTTTGCCATAGGCCATGTGTGTGCACCAGAGACAGAAAGAGAGAGGAAAAGCGAGAAATCACCCCTGGGGGAGACGGCCACACCACAATCCCTTCTTCTCCCTTCCCCTCTAAGGATACTGGACACACATGCACACGCCCCTGGTGTGATTTCCAAGTCACCAGGTATGGCCATGTGGGAATCCAGCACCTTAACTGCTATGCACCATCGTAGCCCCAAGACTGGGAGGGTTAAAAAGATACTGAGAGGCCAGCTCGTGGGTTGGTTAAGGCAGCTGGACCCCACATGGTTTAATCTTGTGATTTGAGTCCTGAAGATGCAGCTTGAGAAACACGCCACGTGCATGTGTATGTGTGACCCAAATGTGGAAAGGAGGAGAGAGAGAGGAGTGGGGACTGGGGCATGACCATTCTGAAGGGAGATGTCTTCTCAGGCCTCCCTTGAGTGGGCACACAAGCACTCTGGCAAAATTAACAAAACAAAAACTAAAAACAAGTGCTGACCTGAAATGACCAATACAGTGTATCTGGTGAGGGGACCCACCCTGGAATGTGACCATCCGAGGCTGCAGAACCCCACAGCCCTATCTCCCCACCCCACGTCTTCCCTAGTCTAACCAACACCGGCCACACTTGTGTGCCTACAGGTTAACGAACGACCTGTGTTCAAGCCAAGGGCTGCTTCCCGCTACTCCTAACACCCCCTCCACCTCCTTTAGGGCTAAGCGCTATGCCCCGCCCACAGCCCTCCAGTACAAGTTCTTCTCCATCCCGGAACTTGTACAGCACGAGTTGTACTCAGTCCCGGGGACTCTCCAATGACTACGTAAGCTTGAATCACCTCCCACTCTGTTCTGACAGCAGTTTCTCAAGCCAGATGCTTGGGTTCAAAGCCACTGTGAAACTTTGGGCAAATTACTTAATCCCTCTGTACCATAATCTGTACCAATGGGGAAGATAATAGTCCCTGCCCTCACAAGGTAACAGTAATTATTAACTGAGTTAACACAGGGAAGTGCTGGGCCAGACAGAGGTGAGGTGGTTAAGACAGCTGGATCCCACATGGATGACTGCGCTACTCAGTCCCAGACGTGGCAGCTTGACTATGCCAGGCATGTGTGCATGTGTGCCCAAAATCCTGAGCGGAGAATGGAGAAGGGACTGCAATATGGTCATTCCCCCCGGGGTGCTTTCTCACTTTACCCCCCCCTTCTCCCTTTGGACAGCTCACGTGCTCTATTACGACAGGTACGTACATACAGGGAGTAATTAGAAACGGCATATGACTAACGCTTAACTGTTAGATACGATCTGTCAGCTCTACTACAGAGGATTTTATCTTCATTTTTTAAAAAATTACTATTTTCAGGACCAGTAGAAGGTGAAATGGTTACATCACTGGACTCTCCCGTAGCCAGTGCAGTTTGAGGTCCTGAATGCCGCGACTTAAATCGCACGCGTGTGTGTGCATGCCCAAAATCCGAACAGGAGAATGGAGAAGGGATTGTGGTGTGACCATCTCTCTTGGGGTGGGGGGTGCGGGGCAGGTGATTTCTCACTTTCTGTCTGTCTCTGGTGAGGGAGCACACCCTAATAGCAAAAATCTCAAAAACAAAAACAAACAAAAAAAACCTACTCTTTTCTTTCATAGGTGTGGAGAAGGAGAGAGAGACAGACATCTCCTTGACAGGGTCTCATGAGCCTTCACCTCTCCCGAGCCTCCAAGGATAGATACGTGGGTGTACCCACCATGTTTAGGTCAACACGGGATCCTAACCTAGGCCTCCCATGTGGCTTTAGTATTATACAGCTGGCAGCTGGCACCCTACACTCGTACCGGCATGTCTAGATCCGTATTTTCATGTCTTTTATTTTCTATATGGGAGCCTGGTCCTTAGTGCAGGAGTTAGGGACTGTGCCGAGGAATCTGGACCACACAAGGCCCATAAGGGCTCGAGTTCCAGCCCAGACAGCTTGAAAAACATGCTGGGTGCCCAACGCTTGCACGGTGAATGGGATGGAGAACCAGAGGGAAGTATTGCAGGCCCCACGGGAGGTACTTTCTCACATATACACATGCGCCCTCTGGCGATTAAAAGTAAGTCTGTGCGTTGGGCCAGCAGATGGTATGGAGGTTAAGGCAGCTGGATCCCACATGGCTGGTTGACTGGTTTGAGTCCTGGACCCCCCCGGCGTGAAAATCATGCTGAGAGCACGTATGTGCAAGTCCAAAGTCACGAGAGGGGATAGAGAGAAGGGCTTGTGACTTGGCCATCCCCCCGGGGGGTGACTTCTCACTTTCTCTTTCTCCACCTTCCCCTCCTCTGGCAGTGAGCACCCATGCCCTACAGCAAACTAAAAAGAAAAAGAAAAAGATGTATGTGTATATTCCTTACAATGGCTAGCAGAATAAAAAACAGCAATGAACACAAATAGCAGTGAACACAAAGTGGTGTTCCCTGGTTGAATTAAGGATAAGAAACCTACCCTCTCAAGACCTACTAGCAGATGGTGTAATGGTTACGTTGCTGCACTCCCACGTAGTCGACCGTGGTTCAAGTCCCAGTCCCAGACCGGGCCCTGGAGGCTTAGAACTCATGCTAGATCCACTGTGTGCCCAAAATCCCAAGAGGAGAAGGGATTGCGGTGTGGCCACCCACCCTGAGGTGTGATTTCTCACTTCCTGTCTCTCTCTGCCTTTTTGGTGAGCGCATACACCCTATACCAAAAATCTCTTACAAAATAAAAACAGAAACCTACCCTTTCTAAATTAATGAATAAAAATGTGTTAATACACGAAAGAGTTAATTTCTAACTTTCTTAAAGGAAACTTTTGAAAGCTCAAATTACTAAGATTAGACACTGGCCTTCAAATTTACTTCCTCTAAGTTACTTCCCTTCTTTTCTGAATTGGCCTTAAGTCTCATTTTTCAAGTAGGAAGTTACTTCTTTCCAAACAAGACCTCTATGTAACAACCCATTACATATAGAACTCTATGGTCCCTACGGTCACGTATGAAATGAAAACAAGGGTATAACAACAGAACATCTACCACGTTAGTGACCAAAAGGCCTTGAGAAGACTATTACCCTTGAAGCTTTCTACTATGATAAAGATACATCATGGAGAATTAAAAATAACTTACGAACAATTAAAGCACTGGAAATGCCACTTCCTGCATAAACTAGAGCAGGCTGCCCGAGTGCGGTGGTGCTTCTCCTAGGATGAACCTGCCGGTCTGGCGAGTCACTACCCTGTCCCACAGCACCCCTTCCTTGTATTCTAGCAAGTGTTCCTAAGCAGAAGAGAACGGGCTGTCCCCATGGATCACCCCCACCGCATCATTACTGGTGTGACCCTAATCAGCTACTGTAGGCGGAGGACAGTGTAATCACATCCACTCCACTCGATGCACAGATTCTAGAAAGTCAGGTGATATACTGTAAAAGAGCCCTAAGCGACACTGGCTCATCCGGCACCCTCCAAAACATGACCACCAACCTTATCTGACCAATCCCGATTTTAGGGTTTCCAAATCTGAGTCTCACTCTGGTTGTGTGTCCCATGAGCAGACACATCAACCAAAGTAATCACACAATACAAATGAGAAAACCTCCTCACACAGACAGGTTCTACAGAGACCAAAGTAAAAGGTTCTATCGGAAATTCATGTTAGCTAGAGGCGGCCACAGGGCAGAAGGCGAGCAGTTAGCAGCTGTGAACCAGCCACATGACCTGAGAGTCAATCCCCACTTCGCGGCTTGCGTCTGTCAAGTGGTGAAATGGAACCTTCTCAAAAGGGTCAGTATGGAGAATAGATATGACACAAAAAGAGATTAGAGCAGTTAAGTATTCAATAAATATTTGTCATTATTTAGGTCTTATTTTGGACTAATAGCAACCTCTCCTCCAAAGTCCAACTGTCCAAATATGTAACATAATGTGGCCTGACCAAGAATAGAATAGTGTTCTTCCTAAAATGACACATTTACCAGGCTAGCAAATGCTGTTGCTTTAGTTTCACTAGAGGAAGTGAGGGTGTACAAGCGCTCTCCAGTGGGGCATGGTCAAGCTGTAATCCCCCTTCTTCCATTTCTCTCCTGTCAGGAATTGGGGCGTGCACACAGACATGACCAAGCGAGCAGGGACTTGAACGGTACTCAACCATGTGGAACCCAGCTCCCTATGCACAGAGCTTAGCCACCGCACTACGGGGCTGCCCCTCCCCCACAGTCTAAAGAGCTTCACCAAGGCCCTCAAATAGCCATGCTGTGGCAGAAACAGACTCAGCCCCTCCTGCTATTTGTCATAGGAAATTAAAACAAAGCAGGCTTTAAATGAAGAAGGGTGTGTTGAGGGTTGGGCAAGGTCTACATTTAAGGGAAGGGAACGGGCAGGGCTGACACTGACATCTACAACCTAAACTGGGTTAGATAAATGTCATCACTTGTCCAGGGACCATGTACTTCACAATGCTTATTTTCTGAGCATCATTTGCAGCTTATTTTTGGCACATAAGAAGCCACCAAAGACACGTGAGATAATGCTACCAGCTTATAATGAAGGCATTATAAAGACATTATGAGCCAAATACTCATTATAGGCAGGAGGCGCAAAAGCAGCTCTCCAGCCGAGACAGAAGGAAAAATAATTCAACTGAATAACTATGCTGCCTCTGCCGGATGAAGATCTTTACAATATTTTGGGGAGATAATGAATAAAATTTCCATGTAGATAAAATAATCACAGCTTTAAAAATGACTAATTCAGCATACTTAAGATAATTACAATTTTACCTCATAATTCTTCAAAGGGCTAATTATGCAAAAGAAACAAATGATGATTACAGCGAGCTTTCTACCATTTCTCAACCACCCAAGAAATAAAATCCCTACAAAGCGTTAACGTGACTTAATTTTAACTTATTTTTTAAAAATCTGCATTCATGGGGCCGGCAGGTGGTGTGGTGGTTTAGGGTGCTGGACTCCCACATGGCTGACCACGGTTTGCATCCAGAACCTGGCGGCTTGCTTTTTCACTTTCCCTCGCCCTTTCTCTGTCTCTCTCTCTGTTCAAATTTTTAAAAATAATAATAAAGTTAAAAAAAAATCCTTTTAAAAAAAACTGCATTAATTACTTTAAACAAATAAAATACAGATAGCTGAACAACAACAACAAAAAACATAAGTCAACCGCACTTTCCAAGGATGACAAAATAGAATGTTTAAAAAGAAGGGTGGGGGACCAGCAGTTAGCGTAATGGCTATGTCGCTGGACTCCCACACAGTCGACCATGGTTCGAGTCCCGGATCCAGTGGCTTAAACTCATGCCGGGCGTGTGTGCATGCGTGCCCAAGATCCCAAGAGGAGAATGGAGAGGAGATTGCGGCGTGGTCATCCCCCAAGGGGGTAATTTCTCATTTTCTGTCTCTCCAGTGAGCACACATGCCTGAAAGAAAAAATTCTCTCTTTAAAAAAAAAAAAAGAAAAGAAAAGAAAAGAAGAGCGGGTTGGCCAGTAAGCAAATGGGTAAGGTGGTTAGGAGTCCCAGATCCAGTGGCTTACAAAACATGTCGTGTGTGCATGAGTGTGTGTGTGTATGCCCAAAATCCCGAGGAGAGGAGAAGAGAAGGGATTATGGTGTGGCCATCCAACCCTGGGGGGGGAGGGGTAGGGTGATTTTTCACTTTTCCTCTCTGTCTCTGGCAAGCAAACTCACCCTACAGCAAAAAACTTAAAAAATTAACTAATTAATTTTTCAAAATTGAAAGAAAAAGAACAGCCTAGGCCTGGCCCGGTAGCCTATAGTGTCCAAGAGAGCTGGATCCCACATAGCAGACTGCACGATTCAAATCCCAGACACAGCAGCCTGAAAACCATGCCAGGCATGTGTTCGTGCATGCCCAAACTTCCAACAGAACGGAAAAACAGAGAAGGGACTGCAGCATGACTGCCCCATAGAAGGGTGATTTCTCTCTTCCTCCCCTTCTCTCTGCTTCTCTGCTTCACTCTGTCAAGTGCATATACCTTCTGGCAAAACAAAAGTGAAAACACTCAAACAAACAAAAAACCCATAAAAGCTCCCTTTGGTTGAAATCTCGAACCAAGGTGTCACATTGCAGATAGAAAAATAACTGTGGGGCTAGCTTCATGGCTTTGTGGTTGGGGCGGCCAGAGCCCACATGGCCAGCGGTAAGGTTCATGTCCCAGCGCTAGCGGCTTGAAAAATACACTGGACACGTGTGTATGGTCGCCCCAAATCCCAACAGGGTAGGTAGAGAAATGGAGAGGGGCCTGCAGTGTGACCATCTCCCACTGGAGGATGCTTTCTCTCCACCACCCCTCTCTGGTGAGCATATACACCCTCTGGTGAAAGAAAAGAGTGTGTGTGGGAGAGGAGGAACTATAAACTCCAAGACACTAACTTAGGAAGTCCCAATGCATGTAACACCTTCAGCCAAAACAAAACACCCCCAAACTCAGGATATTAAGCCATGACCTTTTCTTCCCCAATGCTCTGAAGGTACCGCACCCACCCTCCACCATTAGATGAGCTCACGAGCAGGCCACGTCACACCTAGGGCGGGCCCTGGGCTCCCAACTCCCATCAGCCCCTAAGTGTACTCTCAGCACCCGGCACGTCTCTGCCTCACTCAGCACGCCTCTCCGATGCTCTTCCGCCAAGTTCCACAAACAAGAATACTGTCTCATTCACCACTGTCAAACTAGCATAAGCACATAACAGATACTCAACACACTGGAAAAAACAAACTTCCCATAAATTAAAAAAAAAATCCAAATTGCAGCATACCAATGTTTTAAAAAGAATTATTCATTTATTTTAAGTCATTATTATTATCTCTTTAATTTGACCAGAGAGAGAGAGAGAGAAAGAGGAGAAGTGATAAAGCAAGCCTCCAAGTCCGGGACTCAAACTATGGTCAGCTATATGGGAGTCCAGGACCTCAACCACGCACGACACCATCTACTGGCCCCAGCAGCACACCGATTTTTTAAAAGAAAATGATTACAAGATCAGCTGTGTACAAAAGGGGCAAGGTCACCACACTGCTTCATTCTGTAAGGCTACTTAGTTATTTCTCCCATGTATGAGAGAAACAGAGACCACACACCTAACAATATCTTAAAGGCAAGAGCCACCCCCACTCTTCAGGCAGCCCCATATTATAGGCAAGTGTGGGCCTGAGGTACCCAGGTAGGTGGCTGGACTTGAACTGGAAACCATAATGCCTCAGAGCGTTATGCTTTACCACTGCACCACCATCTAGCTCTAGAACACTTTATGTTAGTGGTTCAAGAATGTCACAGGCTGGGGCCAGCAGATGGTGTAGTGGTTATGTCGCTGGATTCCCAAAGGCCAACCACAGTTCGAGTCCCGGACCCAGTGGCTTGAAAAACCATGAGGGGTATGTGTATGTGCATACCCAAGACTCCAGGAGAATGGAGGAGACTCTCTGGTCTCCAGTGAATGTATGTGCCCTAAGGCTAAAACCTCTTAAAAAAGAAAAGTTCCAGGACCAGACAGTAGCACGGTAGGTGAGGCAACTGGATCCCAACGGGTCAACTATGTGTCCTGAGTTCAGGCCCAGTTGCTGGAAAAACATGCCCAGCGCATGTGTGAGCGTGCCCCAAATCCTGAAAGGGGTGAAAAATGGAGAAGGGACTGCAGCATGACCATCCCTCCAGGGGGTGCTTTCTGCCTCCCTTCCTCCCCTCCATCTCTGGTGAGCACATGAGCCCTCTGGCAAATTAATAAAAAAAGAATGTCAGAGAACATCCTACATATAACTGGAAACTAATGGTTTCCAACAAGGAGAGCTGAAACCCATCCTCCTGAACTTACATGCCCTTAGCTTTGTAAGCCTAACGGGTGGGAGCTCAGTCCACAGCAGATTAGAGAAATAGATGCTTGGGTAAAAGGAGGTGCAGCCTGTGGCAAGGATGCAGGGGATGGAAAACCCTGCAAGTCAGGCTCAGGAATGTAAAATTGGGAGACCAGCTGATGTCATAATGGTACATCGCTGGACTCCCACGTGGTCGACTGTGGTTTGAGTCTTGGACCCAGCGACTTAAAACTCACAGTGGGCGCATACGCATACATGCCCAAGATCCCGAGAAGAGACTGGAGAAGGGACTGTGGTACAGCACAGCCATCCCCACCCCTGGGGGTGGTTTATCACTTTCTGTCTCTCTGGAGAGTGCATGAGCCCTAGAACAAAAATCTTTAAAAAAAAAAAAGAAAAGAAAAGAAAAAGAAAGAAAAGAAATGTAAAATAGGAATGTAAGGGATGCTATCCAAGCCAGGCCAGGTTCTCAAAGCAGGACAAAACCCCAAGAGTAGAACCCAGAAATCCTTTAGGAGGAGAGCCCTCAATCATTACACAGTTAAGTTCAGCGCGCAGACACTAAGACAGAGAAAAAGACACCACTGAAGAACTAAAACAAGTTTTAAAGCTTAAAGACAAATGCTTCCATTTCCTAGAACAAAGCGGTACTAGGTAAGTGGGTCACGGTATAATTTTTCTACAGCAGCCAGCTCCTTCAGCCTAAATACACATGCATTCCACGAAAGTTCAAAAGATGGTCTACAATGCATTCCCTTGGGGACATCAGGAGGACTATAAAACTGAAAATAAGGGTCAATATACAGTCCTTTCCTCCAGACAGTACAAAAAGGAATCAAATTAGAATTAAATTTTGTTCAAACAACCTTGCTTAGAGAAAATGTAAATTGTTTAATAAAGTTATTTTTTATTTAACTTTATTTATCATTATTATTTTCCAGTTTGATCAGAGAGAGAGAGAGCTAGAGGGAAAGTGAGAAAGCAAGTCACCAGGTCTGGAACTCAAACCATGGTTGGCCACATGGGAGCCCAGTGCTCATGACCACCACACCACCAACAGCCCCAAGAAAATGTAAATTTTTCAGGACCAGCAGTTAGTGTAATGGCTATGTCGCTGGACTCCCACGTAGTCGACTGCGGTTCGCATCCTGGACCCGGTGGCTTAAAACTCACACCAGGCACGTGTGTGTGTGCGTGCCCAAGATCCCGAGAGGAGAATGGAGGAGAAGGGATTGCGATGTGACCATCCCCCCTGGGGGGTGATTTCTCGCTTTCTGTCTCTCTGTCTCTCTCTGTCTGTCTGGCGAGCGTACGCGCCCTATAGCGAAAACCTCTCCAAAAAAAAAAGAAAAGAAAATGTAAATTTTTCATAAGCTTCCCATCTTCTCTAATATACTCTATTCCACTGTTTTTCTCCCTTCCTCTTTAAAAATAGTTATATTATTGAACTTTATTAACTTGTATTAATTTAATGGGGAGGGGGGTGAGAAAGCAAGCCGCCAGGTTAGGGACTTGAAGTGTGGTCAGCCATGTGGGAGTCCAGAGCCCTTAGCCACCTGGACATCTGCTGGCCCCTCTCCCTTTAAAGTTTATTTCATTTTTTTAAAAGAATTATCTTGGGGACCAACAGGTAGCATGGTGGTTAAGGTGCCAGACACTCCCGCATGGCTGACCATGGTTCGAGTCCTGGATCTGGCCGCTTGCTTCCTCACTTTCCCTTTCACTTTCTCTTGTCTCTCTCTGTTCAAATTTTAAAAATAATAATAAATGAAATTAAATAAATATTTTAAATTTTAAAGAAAGAAGTATCTTATTTAACTTTATTTATTTATTTATTTTTAAAAATTTCACCAGAGAGGGACAGAGCAAGAGGAAGGGAGACGGCAAGTAAGAAAGCAAGCCACCAGGTCTGGGACTCAAACCTTGGTCAGTCATGTGGGAGTCCAGCGCCTTTAACCATCACACCACCTGCCGGCCCTAAAGTTTCTTTCTTATATGAGAGAAAGAGAGACAAGAAAAGGAAAAACAGAGAGACAGAGACAGACACAGACAAGCACTGCCAACAGGGTCTTCATGCTACAATCCACTCCCAGCCCCAGGATCACTAGCATGTGTACATCCCTGGGGTGTACAGGGAGACCTCAGGATGCCAACCCAGAACCTCCCAACGTAGTCTTGGCATCAAGGAGCAGTGAGTTACCACTGTGCCATTGCAGCGGGCCTGTTTTCTCCCTGGGTGGAAGGAAGGAAGTGTATGTCTGAGATACACCTTCTCTAAGTCAGAGGCTGAACATCTCCATGTTGAAATGCACTGTCTGGTCCCATTGGCAGAAACATGTCCTATCAACTCCAAGCTTACCCACACCTAGGACTGTGCCCAACACACAGAAAACACCAGTAAACACTTGAGAAATGAAGCTGAAAACACAAAGCAGTTTGTTTTGTTTACAGAGTGCAAAGGAAACCCCTGGCCAAAGAGCTTAAACTACCGTCTGCCCATCTGTTCCACATAAGCCTGAGCCTGGGACTGTCATCATTTGGCCATCCTGATCAAGTCGTTGTCAAGGGCTGATGTCAGGTCAAGGGCTTTCCCTTCTGCAGCAGTCCGGCCCTTGGAGGCCAGGAGCAGCACAGAAGCGAGCAGATAATGAAGAAAACCGCCAACAGACTGCCAAGGGAGGAGCGAAAGTTATTTCTCTGGAGGCAGACAAACACTCCCTGAGGTGACACACCTTCAGACTTCCTAAATGAGGGCACCAAATCACCCACCCCAAAATGCACATACTCCAGGGTGACCCATAAACACATGCACAGAACCAGGACATGACTTCGTGCGGCCTAGTATCCCACTTACATCCCTCCTGCCTGTCTGCAGGACTGATCCACAGAGATGAACCCCGAGGTAGGGCCGAGAGCGGCCTGCTGGCCCCGGCAGGTCCAGGTGCTATTCCTCCGGAGGCTCCACAACTAGTTCTTTGTTTCTGTTGCTTAAAGTGTACCTACTGGGTCACCGGGAAAAGTCATGATACATTTTTTCATAAGATAATAAACAAAAAAATGCATCACAACTTTCCCAACAACCTCATGTTTCCTTCCTCCACAAGCTGAAGGGTGATGTGCCAGAGAGCAGGGTACCTCCAATGGGGCCCTCATACCATGACCCGCCTCTGGCCAGGCCCATCACAGGACTGCTCATGCCCAGAGTGTCTAGAAAGGCCTCCGAGTGCAAACCCAGAACCTTCCCATCTGGGACAGCTGCACAGAGCACAGTTACTGCTAGCCATTTCCCAACCCCTCCAAGCTAGCTTAAATTAAAAAATTAAAGGAAAAAAAAAAAGCCCATAGTACAGTGGCTAAGCCCTGTGAACAGGAAGCCAGATCTCATATAGCTGCCCGCAGCTCAAGTTCCAGGCCACGCAGCTTGAAAAACATACTGGGCGCGTGTGCTTCTATGCCCAAATTTCTGACAGTTTAGAGGAAAAAGGATTGCAGCATGGCTGTGCCTCACTGGGGGGCTTTCTCTCTGTCTCTCACATGTGCCCTCTGGCAAATTAAAAAATGTAAAAATTTTAAAATTCTCCAAGAGCTGAGAACTTTTTTTTTTTGGAGAGATTTTCACTGTAGGGCGCGTGCGCTCGCCAGACAGACAGAGAGAGACCTAGAGACAGAAAGCGAGAAATCGCCCCCCAGGGGGATGGTCACGCCGCAATTCCTTCTCCTCCATTCTCCTCTCGGGATCTTGGGCACGCACACACACACGCCCGGTGTGAGTTTTAAGCCACCGGGTCCGGGACACGAACCGCGTTCAACTACGTGGGAGTCCAGCGACATAGCCATTACGCTAACTGCTGGTTCCCCTGAGAACTTTTTTTTTAAAGAGATTTTTTGCTAGAGGGTACATGGGCTCCTGGAGAGACAGAGAGAAAGTGAGAAATCATCCCCCACACCACAATCCCTTCTCCGTCTCTCCTCTCAGGATCTTGAACACACTCGCACATGCACCTGGCCTGAGTTTTAAGCCACCAGGTCCAGGACTTGAACTGCAGTCGACTACGTGGGAGTCCACCAATGTAACCATTATGCCATCTGCTGGTCCCCAAGACCTGAGAATTTTATCTGGATCCCCTTGCAGAATAAAACCTCTTTCAGGGCTTCAGGGTGGGGCCTGAAGAAATATATACACGCACACACTTTTTTTCCAATTGAAGTTAATTCATATAACAGACAGTCGATCTTTTTTTCACTATAGGGTGCATGCACTTAACAGAGAAAGATAGAGATGAAGTGAGAAAGCATCCACCCCAAGGGAGATGACAACACTGCAAACCTTTCTCCTCCATTCTCCTGTAAGGATTCTGGGCACGCGTGTATACACACCCAGTGTGTTTTCCAAGTCACCAGGTCTGGGGCTCAAATTGTACAGTTGGTCATGCGGGATTTAGGTGCCTTCACCACCACCACCTGGCTGGCTCCAGTCAACCTCTTTAGAGTATTCAATTAGTGGTATTTAGTACATTTAAAATGTTAAAGAGCCAGCAGGTGGTATGGTAGTCAAAGTGCTGGATTCCCGCATGGCCAACCACACTTAAGAGTCCCAGACCCCACGATTTGCTAACCACTCCGGGCACATGTGCGTGCATGCCTAAAAATCCCAGAAGAATGGAGAAGGGATTGTAGCACGGTTAAGGGAGCCAGACAGTGTGGTTCAAACCCAGCCGCCATTTTTATCACCATAAAATAAAACCCTGGGACCAACCAGTGGTATGGTGGTTAGGGGTGGCTGGATCCTACATGGCTGACTAACTGGGGTCCCAGTCTCAATGGCTTGAAAAAGAGACGGGGGGACTTCACTTTAAAAAAAATTTTTATAGGGAACCAGCAGTTAGTGTAATGGCTATATCGCTGGATTCCCACGTAGTCGACCGCGGTTCGCGTCCCGGACCCGGTGGCTTAAATCTCACACTGGGCACATGTACGTGCGTGCCCAAGATCCCAAGAGGAGAATGGAGGAGAAGGGACTGCGGCGTGACCATCCCCTCTGGGGGGTGATTTCTCGCTTTCTGTCTCTCTGTCTCTCTCTGTCTGTCTGGCGAGCGCATGCGCCCTATAGCGAAAACTTCTACAAAAAAAAAAAAAAATTATAGAGATTTTTGCTATGCTCACTGAAAAGACAGAGAGATGGTGACAGAAAGCAAGAAATCACCCCCCAGGGGGATGGCCAAGCAGCAATCTCTTCTCCTCCATTCTCCTCTCAGGATCTTGGGCATGCACGCACACACAGCCAGTGTGAGGTTTAAGCCATCAGGTCCAGACTCGAACCGCGGTCAACTACATGGTGACTTAACCACTATGCCATCTGCTGGTCCCAGTACTTCACTTTTTTAATGGCTGGCTAATATTCCAATGTATGGCCATGCCACATTTTGTTTATCCGCTGATGAACATCTGGACTGTGCTCACGTTCCGGCAACCGTGACTGACATGCCTACGAACAGTCACATACCCCCTTGTGTTCGGGTGCCTGTGCTCTACTCCTCTGGGTACACACTGATCTAGGAGCGGAATTCGGGGTCATCAAGTAGCTCCATTCAGACTTGCCGAACGCTCTCCCACAGCATATACCTTGCAGTATCTTGCCAAATAATTACCATGGTCCACCGATGAAAGGAAAGCATAAGATGCCGAGCGGTGTGATGGGCGGTAGTCTGCACGTGAAAAAGGAAACCGTACCAGCACACAGAAAAGTTACACAGGAAACAGTGACTGTGGTTTTCTCTGAAGCAAAAACCTGGGGAGCCTGGAGACTGAAATGTGAGAAACATCTACTTTTCATGCTCTAACCCTTTTGTGCCGTGTTCCATATACATGTTTTATCTATTTCTTGCCATAAAATTAAGAAATTAAAGCCCACAGGAAACAGTACTGGAGGAGAAGGATAGGAATTGGGTCGTCAGAAAAGTCATGATATATTTTTCTATGCAAAAATCTGTCACGACTTTTGACACCCCAATATATATTTACTACTGTAAACCTTCTTATAAGGTTTTATTTTTGCCAAGCACACACATTTTAAACATTAATTAAAACATCAGTTAAAAAAAATCTTTAGGGTGAGCCAGTTAAAGTGGTTAAAATGAATGGATCCCACCTGGCCAACTATACGATTTGAGTCCTGGACCCAGAAGCTTGAAAAATATACCAGGCATGTATGTATGCGTGCCCAAAATCCTGAGAGGAAAGAAGGGACTATAATGTGGCCGCCCTCCCAGGGAGGTGATTTTTCACTTTCTCTCTGTCATCTCCAGCGAGTGCAAGTGCTCTACAGCAAAAATTACAAAAAACCCAAACTACCACCACCTTAAAGCTTCTCAAAGATATGCTATCTTGATTAAATGGAAGTTACGTGGGTGTTTGTATTTATCAAGCCCTATGAAACCATCACTTAAAATGGGTGCATTTTACCATATGCAAATTGTACTTTTGTGAAGGTGATTAACAAAAATAAAAATGCCACAGTTGGCCTGACAGCACAGTGGCTAAGCTGTAAGCATAGGGAGCCAGATCCCACATGGCCGAACGCAGTTCAAGTTCAGGCACCAGCTTGAGACACACATTAGGTGGCGTGCATTCGCGCCCCAAACTGGAACAGAATGGAGAAATGGAGGAAAAGGGGATTGCCATGTGACCACACCCTACAGGGACGGGGAGTGCCCTCTCTCTCTGGCAAGTACATGCGCCCTCTGGCACTTAAAAAATTAATAAGTAAAGCATCTGCCTCAGTCGAGGTCTACACATTTAAGAAAACAAAAACAAAACCTAAGGTGATTCCAATTTTGGAACTAGATTCTAAGCTTGAGAATAGCGAAGTTTGGGAACTACTGTTTCATTTTGTCTGTTTTGGGGAGACCACTGTTCTTAAAGAAGCACAAGAAAACCAGTGATCAGGCCTTCTTCTATTACCCCAAGAATGAATTCTTAGGGCACCACCTCCCCATCCCAAAACACTCTTCCAGATTAAAGAAAATGCCAAACAATTTTCAAGAGAGCTGCCGAATCACATAACAAACTTATCTCGTGGCCAAAAAGTCACAGACTAACCATTACCTCATTAAATACCCATGCTTTGTGCTTCCTTAGGCTCTGAGAGTCTGCATCAGAAACAGCGGAAATGACAGAAAAGGACCCAGAAAAGTGGCAGAGCACTTGCCCACGGGTCCACAGAAGTGCCAGGGACCCACGGCTCCTTTGCACCAGACTGCCGTGCAACTGCCAGAGAAGAGGGAACCAAAGTATAATTTGTAACCATATGCTTAATCTCAAAACATACACACTTTTTAAAATAATGGAATTGGATCCCTGTACTTTAGAGCTAGAAACTTCAAAAGATTAAAAACAAAAACAAAAACAAAAACATTCTTTTTGTCCTTTCTTTTTATCAATTTTTATGTGGGGACAACTTTTGGGGGCCCAGAACATTTTCCCATAAATTTACCAACTATAGTTGGGATGTAAGTTTAGCAAAACTGGAAAACTTAACGGAAAATACAATTTCTAGGAATAATATGCCTGAAAGATAAATAAAGTGTGCATAACGAGATTACGAACTGAGTGCGTCTGCCCTCACGCCGGAGGACTCCTCAGCTCGCCTCACCACGTGCACAGCAGGGCTGGCATGGGCTCACCTTGTTCGGGAACCCTTCAGTTCCAAGAGGTGCTGACAGCAGGTAACGATGGAAACCAACCTCTACTCTCCATCTACTCCAGCCACTTGTCAGAGTCTCACCTCTGCTCGGTGCTACTGACTGATGCTCAAGAGTGAAATCACAGGAACCCAGAATCAAGTAAAGGCAGCCAGAGCCCAAGACTGAACTGAGACAATTTGTGATTTACACAGTCTCACACTGTCAAGGTATGTTTTTTTTTTAAAATAATGACAAATAACATTTATAAAAAATAGGTAAAAGCCTAAGAAATAACAAAAGCCCCTCCAACATACTACTTCCTACACATACACAAAGGAAGAAAACGAAAATGTTTTTCTCTCATTCATGGGGGGCAATAAAGAAATTCATTACCAACTTTCAATTTGCACATTTAAGCACATTTAAATTTGCTACCAATGAAACCCTTATTTATCACTCTTAAATACAATAAAACCCTTATTCAACACTACATAATACAATAAAGGCATTAATATTCTTAAGCGTGGTGGTTAAGGAGTTGTATTCCTACATGGCCGACTGCAGTTCGAGTCGAACCTGGTGGCTTGCTTTCTCACTTTTCTTCTCTGTCTCTCTTTGGTCAAATTAAAAAATAATAATAACAAATAAAATGAAACGAAAAATTATGGGGTCCACTGATGGTGTGGTGAAGGTGGCTGGATCCACACAGCCAACTGCAAGGTGGAGTCCTGTACCTAGCAGCTTGAAAAACAGGGCACGTGAGCATGTGTGCCCAAAATTCTGAGAGGAGAATGGAGAAGGGACTGAGGCTTGGCTCTCTAGTAAGTGCACATACCATATAACAAAATTTTAAAGAAAGAAAACATGCACAATTTCAAAAAAATTTTGCATCAAAATAAACATGTACTTACTGTAGTTCCATTTTCTAGGAACTTTTAAAAAATTTTTATTTAACTTTATAGATTATTATGTTAATTTGACCATAGAGATAGAAAGAGAGAGAGAGGGAAAGTGAGAAAGCAAGCTGCCAGGTCTGGGACCCAAACCGTGGTTGGCCATGTGGGAGTCCAGCGCCCTTAGCCACCACCCCACCCGCTGGCCCTCTCCATAAACTTTTTTTTTTTTTGAGCTATTTTTGCTATAGAGCACGTGCGCTCGCCAGACAGAGAGAGACAGAGAGACAGAAAGTGAGAAATCACCCCCCAGGGAGGATGGCCACGCCACAATCCCTTCTCCTCCATTCTCTTCTCGGGATCTTGGGCACGCATGCACACGCGCCCGGCGTGAGTTTTAAGCCACTGGGTCCGGGACACGAACCGCGGTTGACTACGAGGGAGTCCAGCGACATAGCCATTACGCTAACTGCTGGTTCCCTCCATAAACTTTTTATAAACTCATTTTATTTTGACCAAGAGAGAAAACCAATATGCATTGAGCACCATGTCCCTCACATGTTGGATCATTTGGAATACCTGAGACGGATGTTATCATTTTACAGATGCACACTCTGAGGCTCAGAGACACAAAATAACCAGGTTCAAGAGCTATACTGCTTCTCTGGAAGAACTGCCTTATAACTATAAAGCCATCTGAATTTTTAGTAAAGAATTTGCTTTAAGCAAACGCATACAGCAAAAGTGTAACCTTACTTTTCCTTGTTTATTATTAATGTAATAATGCAGAAATGAGCAATCAAGAAACAGCTTTGAAACAGTCTGCCCCTTGGGGCCAGCAGGTGGCGTGGTGGTTAAGGCATTGGACACTCCCATATGGCTCACCACAGTTCGAGTCCCGGAGCTGGTGGACTGATTTCTTATTTTCCCTCTCTGGTCAAATTAAAAGGAATGAATTAAAAAATTAAAGAATAAATCATTCTTGGGACCAGCAGTTAGTGTAATGGCTATGTCGCTGGACTCCCACGAGTCGACTGCGGTTCGAGCCCTGGACCCGGTGGCTTAAGCTCATGCTGGGCGCACGTGCGTGCGTGCCCAAGATCACGAGAGGAGAATGGAGGAGAAGGGATTGCGGCGTGGCCACCCCCCGGGGGGGTGATTTCTCACTTTCTTTCTCTCTGTCTCTCTCTGTCCGTCTGGCGAGCGCATGCGCCCTATAGCAAAAACCTCCCCCCTCCCCCCCCCCCCCCCCCCCCCAAAAAAAGAAAAAAGAAATCATTCTTTAAAAAAAAAAAAAAAGAAAGAAACAGCCTGCCCCATTACAAGGTGAACTTCAATCAAACCACACTAATGCACAATATTAAAAATGAGGTCAAGAAAGTTTATGAGTCTACTTGGAATGTTTTCACTTAGAAATCTGAGTGACAGCTTTAAAACCTCAGGCCAGCAGAATGTGTTGTTGATTAAGCCATTTGAATATCTCCAGAATCTGATGCTATCCTACTGCCTGTACTGTATGGTCTGAGATTAGGTCTGAGTAGTCACCTAGAAGGAGACAGGTACTTCTAAGTAGTCTCGCTGTTTCCTTTCTAGCTGCCTTGCAGTTTGTTTTCTATACAGAACCAGGAGTCAGCTCTTACAATAAAAATTCTCCACTGTTTTCCCATAATATTTAGAATAATCCAAACTATTTTTCATGATCATCCAAGTTTACAATATTATCCTGATGTTGCAATGTCTTTAAGAATATAACACATTCAAGTCCACCCTTCTATCTACTTCCACATAATATAAATCTCTTTTCATCTCCTAGGGCCTATATATTTTTTTCTTCCTGAAATATTTTCTTTCATGTGGTTGCAAGAATCACTCCTCATTTTTTCAAGTCATTGTTCAACACTTCTGAGAAGTAATTCCTAACTACTCAAACTAACATTTAACTTTACCACCTCTGTCAATAGATTTATATGGCATTTTTTTTCTACCTACTGTCTAAAAGTACATTATGTATATTGTGTTTTCTTATCATTTGTCTCCAGAACACTCATGTAATATCAAGATTACAAGACTTTCTCTGTGTATCTCACTGACCAATTGACACTGGAATTGGGAGTCAGTGTGTTCTGGGCTGTGACAATTGGTCTCTGTTTTTTCTCTAATTAAGTCTCATAGTAAGGAGTTGGAAATTCTTTAGAAATAGGATCCACATGTCTATAGGTCCAAGCAACATAGTGACTCAATGGAAACAGGAAAAAGAAAAGAAAAATATAACACAGTATGGCTGCCCAGCATGATAGCGACTATCTTTCCAGGGACCCTGCCCTACCTATGTACCCACTGCATGTCTCAGTATGAATCTCTGTTGCTCATAAAGTACACTTTTACAGGTGCTCAAACAGTATATCAGATGAATAAATCAAAAGTACTTGGGTAACCTAAAAAATTTTAGAACAGGGTTTCAGTCAGTTAGATTCATTATCTGCATATTGATTTTGGTTAACTACCTTAGTGCTATTAAATTCAGGCAGAAAATCTTGGTAGTAATGAAACCCTCGGATTTAAATGCATAATGTAGGTCAAGTTGCTTTTGCCTTTTTTTCCTTATGTTTCTTTGCCAGAGGGTGCATGTGCTTACTAAAGAGAAAGAAGAGAGAGAGGCACATTACTCTTTTCCTAAACATATTTAACAACTTTGTTAGTCCTCATTTTCCCTATTTACAAATAAAAATAATAATGCTACCTATGTCTTGATGTTGTTGTGAAGAATCAGCGTCCTGCGAGCTAAGCACTGAGGAGAGTACTGCGTATCAACATAACTCAGTAAATGTTACCGCTTATTTATTATGACCATTAATTATCACTGAGTTCATCTCAAACTAGAAGCATTTGGCGCATTTCTGTTCTTGTTTCCCAAGAAACAGGATCCTCTTTAATTCACTGAATGTGTAATCGGAAAACTCTAAGAGGAAGGAACATGTCTGTATGTGTCCTCAGAATCTCCCAAACTGCTTGGAAAACAATAGACTTCTAACAAATGCTAGTTGACTAAAGTAATGAACATTATTCAAAATAAGCTTAGTTTTATTTTAGTAAAGGTTAACAATAACATTCTCTTTCTTTTGACTCTTGAAGCCTCCTTGCACAACTTCGTACTCAAAAAACTCGGTGTAAAAGGTAAATAGTGACCAAAAAATTTCAAAAAACAAACAAACAAAAAAACATGTGACCTTAGTTTTCTTTTTTCTGTGTGTTCTAGTATGAAAGTATAGACATTGTCAAGGTCACAGAATCAATTGCTCATTGAGACTGATTAATAAAATTATACTTACTGATATTTGCACTGTAACAAATTTCCATCTTAAAGCAAAATGAAGTTTACATATTGCTGCAGGCATTGTGCAAATTAGAACTTCATTGAATATTAATGAATTACTCTTTGTGGCCAATTGTTATGCAAATTAACAGAGTGTCAGAATTTATCATTTTATTTGGTTGAGGATTAAGGGGAAATAATGCTTTTAAAATCAAGCAGAACTCTACAAACTAATATGTTAATGCAAGCCAGAAAATATTACACAATTCCTGAATGTATAATTTTTGTTTTTTTAGTTTTGTTTTTTTTTTAAATATTAATTTAATTCATATGTTCTTCACATTGAAAATGGAGAATAGTCCTATGGGTTTTTGAAAAATCTTTAAAATACTTTTTTTAACCTATACAACTGGTCTCTACAAAATATGCAAACTCATTATAATCATTTTATAAAGTGTAGGTTTTTTGTTTTGTTTTTATTTAGGGAGACTCTTTTTTGGAGAGGTTTTTGCTATAGGGCACGTGCGCTCGCCTGAAAGACTGAGGGAGACAGAGAGATAGAAAGTGAGAAATCACCCCCAGGGAGGATGGTCACGTCACAATCCCTTCTCCTCCATTCTCCTCTCAGGATCTTGGGCACACGCACACACACACACGCCCGACGTGAGTTTAAAGCCACTGGGTCCAGGACTAGAACCACAGTTGGCTACCTGGGAGTTCAGTGACATAGCCATTACGCTAACTGCTGGTCCCCCTAATGCATTATTGGAAGCTGCTTGGAGAAGACACTTCGAGTCTCATGAAACACCAAAGGATTACTCCCAGTGATACTCGGCCTGTTGTCCTCCTATGCCCAGCAGTGACATGGAGCTTATCTGTGGCCATGGATCAGGGCGTTAAGAAGCCACCCCTTCCAGCTGATCAGCACAGCCTAGCAGCACTCCTTTAAACATGCCATGAGCCCCCCCCACCCCCACTGTTACCGCTCTTGTTCAAGCTACTATCATCTGTCACTGGATTTAAAGAGCTTCCAATATATTTCCTTGCTTCCATTTTTTACTTTTATAGATTATTTTCCATACAGCAGCCAAAAATATAAATAAATTAGATTACTACCCTAAAAACCCTCAACGGCCAGCAGGTGGTGTGTGGGTAAGGTGCTGGACTCTCATATGGCAAATCACACCAGGTTAGTGTGCGCGCATCCCCAAAATTCCGAAAGGAGAATGGAGGACTGTGGTGTGGCCAGTCCCCAGCGGGTCATTCCCACTTTCTCTCTCTGGCGAGCTCACATCCCTATGGCAAAAACCTTAAAGAAAGGAAAAAAAAAAAAAAAAAAAGCTAGTATATTCCTTGTCTATCACCAGTGTCCCCTATTAAAATAAAAGTCCATGAGGGGTAGGGACCCTTTTCAGTCTCTTCAGATGTGCCCTAGAACAGCACCTAACATACAGACATTCAGTAACCATTTGTGGAATGGATGAATAATGACAAAATCACAAGGTAGCTTGGCCATCCCTCTTACCATGCCAAGGAGGAATTCAAAGCCAATCAAAACCATTACCAGTGAGATGCCTTCACTACTGGGCAGCCCATCTCACCAAAGGAGAACGTTCATCCCCCTAATAGCCCACTTCCCCACAAAGAGTGCCCTCAGACCCAAGGAGAACAAGAAAAGATAGCAAAATGATATTAGATCAGAACACTCAAATTAAGAAACTTCTATTGCCAGGGGACCAGCAGTTGGCGTAATGGCTATGTCACTGGACTGCCACATAGACGACCGTGGTTCAAGTCCCGGACCCAGTGGCTTAAACTCACGCCGGGTACGTGTGCATGTGTGCCCAAGATCTCAAGAAGAGAATGGAGGAGAAGGGACTGCACCATGGCCGCTCCCCTGGGGGGTGATTGCTTGCTTTCTATCTCTCTGTCTCTTTCTGTCTTTCTGGAGAGCACACACGCCCTATAGCAAAAACCTCTCCTCCCCCCAAAAAGAAACTTCTATTTCCCTAATTTGTAACCAATGTAAAATATCTAAACAGACCCTGGACAGGCTTTTGCACTTGTGTTAACACTGCACCCCCCAATCAGTATCACTGCTGACCCCTCTGGTAAGAGGGAAGACCGTCCTTTTGATCTACATTCTCTGGATGACCTATTTCCTATTGATAATTAGACATATCCACAGTTCAGGCAATAAATTGTAGACAACCAAACCACTCCATTAAAAAATCCCCAAAACGTAAAGATGAAGAATAAAAGAAACGCAATGTAAATGGTCCAGAAGAGAAGTGTGTGTACAGCATGGTGAGTCCACCTCCTTAAAGATTAAGGGACTAGTCCAGAAATACACCTGCGCCCGAGAGAGTACCACTTGCTCTCGGCTCTAGCAAGTCAAGGCTTGTGGTTCCCTAAAAGTCGCTAGACGGAAAGAAGGCTAGAAGAGAAGTAGAAAAATCAGTACAGAGAAAAGTACAGGAAGATAAGAATCTCAAGATTGGAAGACAAGAGAATCATTAGTGGTGATGCATTTCCCTAGAATTTACATTCTAAAGAAATAACCTCTCTTCCATGGGGGAAGGGAAATGAAGAACAGACTCCTACTTACATACCTTACAAATGTGCTGAAGACTCACGGTCTGTGTGGCGGAGTTGTACAAAATACCTTGAACTTCTCAGATGAAAGTCTATAAAGATACAGATATAAAAAAGAAAAATCAGGAATCACAGCTGAACGGCAACTCTCAGAAAACCAATAGCTTAGGGCCCGCAACTGGCCTGGTGGTTAAGGGCACTGGACTCCCACATGGCCAACCATGGTTTAAGTCCCGGACCTGGTGGCTTGCTTTCTCACTTTCCGTCTCTCTCACTCTGTCCCTCTCTGGTCAAATTAAAGTAAATTAATTAAATTATTTATATATTTATGTATTTATTTTTTAATTTGCCCAGAGAGGGACAAAGAGAGAGAAAAGGGAGAAAGCAAGCAGCCAAGTTTGGGGCTTGAACCATGGTCAGCCATGGGGGAGTCCAGCAACTTTATCCACCACGCCACCTGCCAGCCTCAATAATTCTTTAAAAAAAGGAAAAAAGAAGAAAACCAACAGCTTAAAAAACACAGACCCGGACCAACAGTTTGCATAATAGCTATGTCGCTGTACTCCCATGTAGTCAACCATGGTTTGAGTCCCGGACCCGGTGGCTTAAACTCATGCTGGATGTGTGTGCACCCAAGATCCCGAGAGGAGAATGGAAGAGAAGAGATTGCGGCGTGATCATCTCCCCTGGGGGGGTGTGTGTGTGTGATTTCTCGCTTTCTCTCTCTGTCTTACTGGTGAGCACACGCGGCCTTTAACAAAAACCTCTAAAAAAAAAAAAAAAAAAAAACACAGGCTGAAATCATTAGGTCAGGAAAATTATAATATGAAAAAAATCCCTTTGACTTTCTGATCAGAAATGATCAGTATTAGTTTACTATTTAAAACCAGAACAAAGGCCAGCCCAGGGAATGGTGGTTAAGATAGTCGAATCTGACTGCAGTTTGAGTACTAGACCCAGCAGCTTCAGAAACACACCAGGCACATGTGCATGCATGCCCCAATTCCTGAAAGGTGAATGGAGGAGAAGGGACTGTAGTGAGGCCAAGCCCCTGGAGGGGTACTTTCTCATTTTCTCTCTTTCCAGAAAGTGTCTGCGCCCTACAGCAAATTTAAAAAATAAAGTCAGAACGCATTCAGACATACTCTGTGAGGCACAGGGAGTGATTCTAGTTTTTTGTTTTTATAAAACCCCAGATCATGTCATTCCCCTACCTGAAAACGTCGAATGTCTTTGCAAAGGCCTACACAACACGGCCCGCCAGCCTCTCCAATCCCCCTTTCACCTTCCACTTTTCCTTTCACTCCACTCCAAACGTACTTCCTTGGCTGCTTCTGTTTTCCTCTTTCTTTTGACTTGAATTTAAGATAAGATACTATCATAACTCTTCTCAAAACATATCTAGTCTACCAGCACTCTTCAAGAAAAAAACCAAGCTCTTTTTGGTAAAAACTGCATACTGGTTGCAATTTAATAGTGCATCTAATATTTTGATTATGATTAGCTATAAAAATGAATTCAGAATCTCTTGAAGGAAGTGCCAGTAAACTGGGACCAACACCCAGAATGAGCAGCGCCTATCTGATTTCGCTCACGTGACTACCATAATTACGAGTATATGAGGCCTTCACTTAACACTAAAGCACTAGATTAAAGAGGAGTCACTTGAAATAGAAACACTTGAAATAGAGACTTTACAGTAATCACTAACTGCAAACTGTCCTGAAAAATGTATTAATAATCTCAGACACTTAAACTGCACATGTTTCCAAAGAGCCAAGTATAGTAAGATACATACATTTAACAGTAACAAGTTTTAAACTTAGGTATACTAACTTGTAGATGCAAGCAAACTGAGTTCCACTGGACAAGTGAATAAAGGGATAAACCAAATGGGAGGGGAGGATAAAATACTTGGGGGTCTTTAAAAATTATAACATATGGCCAATTTTTAAATACAGTGATTACATACCATTTGTCATTACCGCCAATAGCCACGATGCAATTAAACCCAAGGGGCTGACTATAACAGCCCATCAGGCCCAAATTAGTTCTCTTAGAAGCTGAAGTATCAGTCTTTCTTCTAGAATTAACATTAGCATCTCCTCTCTGTAAGACTATTAATAAGCCTAAAGTGGACCCCAAGTAGACTTCCACATCCTGTCATCACTTGGACTCCACTGACCAAGAAACGCCCGAAGATCTGTTTTTATTCTAATAACTTACACCCCTAAACAGCCAGGACCAACTTCTACACTTAACTGCCGAAAAGGAAAGGAATCAGGACTATGAAAACAATCCAACAAAACCTATGCCACACATGCGTGGCCAAGGGACTGCCCACTTTATAGATGCAGCTCCTCTCCCTAATCAATAGTCAAAGGACCCTCCGCTGACTGGAAACACCCTGGCCTGACCTGATTATGCTGGAGTTGGAGGAGGGCACAGGGTAGGCCTTTCTCAGAAGTTGGTCCGGCAATGATATACAAACCCCTAAAAGCAGGAGAAGGTCAACAAGGAAACCTGCACCTTTGTCCATCTCCCTTAACCGACTGCAGTGGGACCACCCAGTTAGAGAGAAGACTATGAAAACTGAAATTTGGCAAATGAATTTTTCAGACTCTCCCAAACTACCCATAATCAACAAGGTATAAAAGAAAACGAGTAAGTACTGAATTTTACATGACTATAGCTACAAGAAAACACCTTACAGATAAATTAGTTCTGGTTTGCTCCTAAGACATGCAATCTTGGGAAATTTACTTGAGTCTTCTGCAGTTTCCTCATCTGTAAATGGCTAAAACTACAAGTCCTGAAGATTCCTATTAGGTCTAAAATTGTGGACCTGTGCAGCAACTGGTTGCTGGCTACATTCCTATTCTACATAGATTTTTATGAGAACAGAGGCTGTAAATCTAACACTAAACTTTGACTCAAAGAAGTTCATCTTATATGTCCCCCAAAACCATCAGAAGTAGATGGATCTAATCTCAAGACAATTTATCAGTGCAGATCCTTCACTAAGTCATTCTTTGCCATTAATAACTCGTCCTGTTTTCAGTCCCAACAATGTCATCTGTGGTAAATGCTCAAAACAGTATCTTCTCCAAGCTAACCATGTCCAAGAGGACAATCATTCACATGGTGCACACTGCACATCTGGGCGTGTGACTCTAAATAACAGAAAAATCCTCCCACATACAGCATTTCGAAGAATAGGTTATTTTGCCTTTTCAATGTCTGTCCTTCAGATTTGACAGAGAGGAATATAATCTGATTACACACCTATAAGAAGTGTTTATTTCAAGACTGTCTTAAAGACAAAAGGAACCAAACGAATCACCAACAGGAGGTAAAATTTTAAAGTCAGAACTACTGAAAAACACAAACGGGACCACCTCTGAGGTTAACAACAAAAAAAGACCAATTTTCTACCATAAACTATTCAATCTGGTTTTTGACCAAACAGACGTGGGTGTATACAGTCCTATTTAATGAAGACGACCTGTAACTTTGGATCTGATCAGTAACTAAGGACAGATGTTTAAGTGATTGTTAATCTAAAGTCTTACAGTAACTTAGAATGGGCAAAATTGCATCTATTTTGACACAACACTGCTTAAACCACTAAAACACTATTTTCACCTGGAAAATAATCTCCCACCACCACCCAATACAGACAGTCCTCACCTCTAGGATTTCAACACAATCTTTAACTTACACAATTTCCAGGAACATTGCATTAAAAGAAGGAAATCTACCCAAAGAATAACCGGACTTCTACCAGTCTAAAGAGGGTGATGTATGTTTCACATTAAATGTAAAAGGCAAAATGGAGTTGTAAAGAGTTTCTCTCCGATTGCAACTCCGACAGCCACGCGCGCTCTGCAGCGGCCGGCTACACCGCGCGGTCGGGGGCCCCAGCCCCGGAGCCCCCGCCCTGCCCGGCGCGGCCAACAGAGAGGAAGCGCCGGGAACCGCGGGCGGGCGGGCGGCTTGGGCTCCACCAGGCCCGGCCAGGCGGGGGAAGGGGCACTGGAGGCGGCTGGGCGCGCTTCCGGGGACCGCGCGG